>NC_088214.1:41189636-41514245 GCF_036934945.1 Oncorhynchus masou masou | reverse complement strand
TAATTTATCCCAGGGATAGGTTTTCAGAAGACCGAGACGGGTTTTCCTCGAAGGACCCTGGGACTAAACACCTCCATCTCCAACTGGATCCTGGACTTCATGACGGACCACACCCGGGTGGTAAGGGTAGGCAACAACACATTTGCCACGCTGATCCTCAACACTTGGGCCCCTCAGGGATGAGTGCTTAGTCCCCTCCTGTATTCCCTGTTCACCCTAACGACTACATGGCCAAACATGACTCCTTGACAGCTTCTACCCCCAAGCCATAAGAGTGCTGAACAATTACTCAAATGGCCACCGGACTATTTACATTGACCTCCCCCATTTTGTTTTTACACTGCTGCTACTCGCTGTTTATTATCTATGCAGTCACTTTACCCCTACTTACATGTTCAAATTACCTCAACTGACCTGTACCCCTACACATTGACCTGGTACCGGTACCCCCTGTATATTGCCTCGTTATTCTTATTTTATTGAGTTACTTTTAATACATTTTTGCTTTAGTTTATTTGGTAAATATTTTCTTATCTCTTTCTAGAACTGCATTGTTGGTTAAGGGTTTATAAGTAAGCCATTCACAGCGCATGTGACAAATGAAGTTTGATTTGATTATGACAAAACAATGGATAAATCTTTCCTAGTTGTGAAAAGTTGGTAGAATATTATTCAAAGTGATTAGCAACTGCAATGGCTGCCAAATGTGCTTCCACCAAGTATTAACTCTGGGGTGTGAAAACATACACCATCAAGACCATCTTCATTTTTGAAAATTTTTGTTACACTTTCTATAATTTTTCATTCACTTTGGAAATGTGGAGTAGGATGTGTAGATCGGTAGGAGAAAAATCCAAATGTAGAGTATGCTTTTTTCCTATTTAATTTGAAGGCAGCAAAATGTGAAGAGGGTGTCAAATCACCACATTTGTACAACCAAAGACAATATGGAAATGGGGGAAATGGCAGTAGTAATCAATCTATACACCCCATTGAGCCTGTGCGAAATCTAGCTACGGCGGCCATTCTGTGCCAAAACTGAGGCCAAGCCCCCTCCAGGGTTGGTAGTTGGCATCATACAGTGTTGTAATCAGGGCAACTGGAAAAACCAACACCCTGACACAGTTTAATGTGTGGGCACAGCGAAGAGCTCAGGGCCTATGTCCCCTGGAGGGATCCCATGTTGGTACAGTTTAAGGTGACTTTGGAGCACAGGTGGAAAAACGTAGTACTGGGGACACATAGGTGCAGAATTATTTTTTTATTTTCTTTTACAATAGTTCTGTCCATTTAGGGTACCACTTGTGGCTCAAGGGCACCCCCAGAAGCAAAGGTTCTGTACAGACCAGTGAAAATTGCATTTTTAAAAGTTAATATTCTGTTAAAGCAGCCTTTCTTACATTATGGGTCGCGGACAAGTTAATGGTGGAAGTAAAAACATACATGACCAAAAGTGCTCGTCGAACATCTCATTCCGAAATCACGGACATTAATATGGAGTTGGTCCCCCCTTTGCTGGTATAGGAAGGCATTCACTAGGTGTCGGAACATTTCTGCAGGGACTTACTTCTATTCAGCCAGAAGAGCATTAGTGAGGTCAGACACTGATGTTGGGCAATTAGGCCTGGTTCGGAGTCGGTGTTCTGATTCATCCCAAAGGTGTTCAATGGGGTTGAGGTCAGGGCTCTCTGCAGGCCAGTAAAGTTAATCCACACCGATCTCGATAAACCATTTCCGTATGAACTTCCATTTATGCACTGGTGCATTGTCATGTCAGGCCTTCCCAAAACTGTTTCCACGAACAACAGAATCATCTACAATGTCATTGTAAGCTGTAGCATTAAGATTTCCCTTTACAGGAACTAAGGGGCCTAGCCCGAACTATGAAGAACTGCCCCAGACCATTATTATTCCTCCACCAAACTCTACAGTTGGCACTATGCATTCGCGAAGTTAGCGTTCTCCTGGCATCTGCCAAACCCAGATTCGTCAGATTCATCAGACCGCTCCAGAGTTCAATGGCGACGAGCTTTACACCACTCCAGCCGAGGCTTGGCATTGTGCATTGTGATCTTAGGCTTATGCACGGCTGCTCGGGCCAAGGCTGCTCCCAATGAACAGTTATTGTGCTGACGTTGCTCCCAGAGGCAGTTTGGAACTCGGTAGTGTCTGCAACCGAGCACAGAAGCTACACGCTTCAAATCAAATCAAATCTTATTTGTCACATACACATGGTTAGCAGATGTTAATGCGAATGTAGCGAAATGCTTGTGCTTCTAGTGCCGACAATGCAGTAATAACCAACTAGTAATCTAACCTAACAATACCTTATACACACAAGTGTAAAGGGATAAAGAATATGTACATAAATATATATGAATGAGTGATGGTACAGAACGGCATAGGCAAGATGCAGTAGATGGTAACGAGTACAGTATAACATGAGATGAGTAACGTAGGGTATGTAAACATAAGTGTCAGTTTAAAGTGGCTAGTGATACATGTATTACATAAAGATGGCAAGATGCAGTAGATGGTATAGAGTACCGTATATACAGTGGGGCAAAAAAGTATTTAGTCAGCCACCAATTGTGCAAGTTCTCCCACTTAAAAAGATGAGAGAGGTCTGTAATTTTCATCATAGGTACACTTTAACTATGACAGACAAAATGAGAAAAAAAATCCAGAAAATCACATTGTAGGAATTTTAATGAATTTATTTGCAAATTATGGTGGAAAATAAGTAAATGTAATATGTGAAAATGTAAATGATAAATGTACGCCTGGAATAGTAGGTCTCTGTGGAGTCAGTACAGAACCTTTTAGTTCTATTTCTGGGCAGAATTGCAGGAGATTAGCTGTAAAACCGCAAAAACAATTTCTCTGCCTCTTGGCATAATGCGTAGAATTGCAGGAAATATGCTTTAAATCGTCAACATTTTCTCTAAGTCTCATGGCAAAATGTGACTCATTTCAGGACACTAGGCATATGTCGCATGTCACTACTTCACAGGAGATGCATTTGAACGTAAACAGGAACCTTGACCTTTGCCATGAATGGCTGAGATAATGGATGGGCTGGACATGCAGAGAGATGAGTTTGGAATGGTCTGTTATGTAGCACGCTTGTGTCTATAACATGAGCTGCCCAACATGTGTGGGTAATCCTTTCTAAAACAGTTTTTTTTAAGATATCACGAAGAACTGCTAATGCTCTCCACTTTCTGGAGGACTGAGATTGATTGCAAATATGCGGAGGGAGCTGAAAAGAGAACACAGAAGGCTGTTGTAAAAAACACCTGTCTCTGGATTATATCTTCAAAGTAAGGGCAATCATGGCATCCGTGACAGAGAGGGAGAAGCGTTCATTCATGTATGTGGGTTAAGAGAGTCTTGCTAGCTACATTTTCAGATATTATACATTTCTAATTTTGTCAGAAAGTCATTTTCATAGCAAGTTAAAGCTGACTAGCAAGCTACATGTCGCAACAAAAGACTCCACTATGCAAGAAACCATTTAACTGTACCGTTTTAAAACTTCTGTATCCTGTGCATGTGACAAATAAACTTTGAATTTATTTGAGATAGTGTGTGTTTACCAGAAACAAGCATTTCTGGGTTACGATAGGGCCTAAAAAAAAATCCTCCTTGTTCATGAAAAACTGCTCAATAATATGTTTCAAATTCATAACCCAGAAACGGTGTCTCCCGTCATGCTGAACTAAAGGCATGCCAGATAGGGCCTAAAAAATATATTTTGAACCTCATTCATGAAAAGTGTTCAAAAATAGGTTTCAAATTCGTAACCCAGAAACGGTGTCTGCCGTCATGGTGAACTAGCGTCATGTCGGATTCGGCCTAAAAACTTTCGGCCACGTTCATGAAAAAGTGCTTAAAAATATGTTTCAAATTCATAACCCAGAAAGGTAAATGTGAAGAACAACATGGCCAGCACCAAAGTCAGATTAGGATATAACGTTAGGCCAACGAGATATTGTCCAAGTTCTACAATTCTCCGGTAAAATGCCCTTCTTTTATTACGTTAAACTCGCAACCATATTTTCTGTACTTAGCTCGCCATTAACTTCTAAATAAGGATCTTGTTGTGAGCTTATTTTACTGGAATATTGAACACAAATTAGCTAGAGTTAAGATGTTGTCAGCTATGTGATATGGTTAGCCAGCTAACGTAAAGTTTGCTATATTACTATATGTCAAATACATTTTTAAAGGGACAGGTTTATTGGTGTTAAAATGTTATGTTGGATCACCAGGCTGCTGACGTCATGAAGCCTGTCGTTTTTGTGTTTATACTTTTCATAACGACAACGACAAGTTTAATGTCGGACGACAATAGAATGTACATAATGTCACTGCGACAACTGCATACAGACATGTTGATAGAAGTAGTATAAACCAGCCTTCAGTCTTGAAATCTTTGTTTGTACACTACCATACTCACTGATCTCACGTTTATGGTAGTAATTTATTTAACTTTGTCTCCTCGGTAAGAAAAGCACCACTTATTTTTAAAATTAGGAATCCAATGTGCCATTTGTTTATTTCTGTGTTTACGTGACTAATGCTACTACTTTTTGGAAAATGTGTTGTATAATTTCATAATTTCAGCACATGTGAATCCTTAAAGAAATGGGTGGGGCTAAGGCTTTAGAGGGTGTGAACGAAGCTGAATGGGTGTAGACAAAGAAGAGTTCTCCTGTAGGTGTACCAAAATATTCAAGGACCATTTTCTCCAAAGTGGTGTTACAAGTTTATCAACTTCCAATTACTTTCCCATTGTTCCTCAACTGTAGTGTATGATTTACAATTTTCTATCTCTGACTCTCTACTTTTATCCAATGTAAAAAAAAACACCATTTCAAATTTTGCTACATAAGACCGGATCGAGCCGGTCGGTGACAAATGTGTAGAATTTCATGAAATTAACTATAAAACTAAAATGTTCCTCTCTGATATCAGGAAGGGGGCCACAAAAAATAGGACTACACAACTGATTCAAATTTGATGAGTTGATCATTTGAATCAGCTGTGTAGCGCTAGGGCAAAAACAAAAATGTGCACCTCTTTGGGTCCTCAGGACCAGGATTGAGAACCGCTGTTGTACACAATCGTGCACCATTTTCAGGAAGCCATTTTGGCTCGTGAGCTCTACTTTCAAAATGACCTCCTGAAATTATATAAAACTCAAACACATCTTCAACTCATACCCAAATAATGTTGTTGACTATATTCGTATTTGTGGCCAATGCACAAATTGTAGAGAAGAAAAAAAAACACTTCAAAAGAAAATATCTCAAACTTCTATCTCAAACAGACTTTTTCAAAAATGCTTACCATTTCATCATAGAACATGTCATGTTGGCTCATTGGCTGAGCTGGCCAATCAGCAGTCTACTTGCATGAATACTTTTTATGACCGGTATACACCCACACCATTTGGGTACGCACAAACTATTCCAACACAGAAAAGCTGCTTTTTAACATGCCTAATACATTTATTTGATAGAAAGCTGGAAACACTGGACAGTTACTTCAAGGGATTATTTTGAACCATGACCTGTAACTGGGTCTCGTGAAGAAGTTAAAAACATTTCCCACCCAGTAACATGTTAATATATTTACTTTTTGACCTTCTAAATGTAGTTTTGTTAAGTGCATTGAATCCAAATGCAGCCGATGAAGAAGCGTTTGAAAACCCTATAACCAAGTTTGACTTTAACAGGGCCTGTAGGCAGACAGTACTGTAGTAGCATGGAAAGGGAATGAAACATTTAACTACAGTATTACTGAATCATGAGGTCAATTTTATTCAGCTGTTTTGATGTAGGCCTAGTTTATGTCAGGCACAGTAAGTAGACATAAACAGCCTCGGACAGGCCTTGGACACTTCTTGGATGCATCTCAATAGTCTACCAATAGTCTTACTCTCTTTGTCTCTTTTCCTTCATTTGCACTGACATGAAAGAGCTGGAAACGTGGGACGAATGGGGCATCTGCCCCATTGCGTTCACCAATGTCCAATGGCCAGTGAAAAAAAGAGAGAGGGCACATGGGGATGAAGGAGCTTTAGACTGTTGAGACGCACCCAGTTTTCCCCCCTTACCCGCTCCACTCAAGATTCTTTAAAATGGACAACTTAACAAAACATTGTACAGTAACACTGCACTGAATAGCAGTCAACTGGCCTCAGAGAAACCCTAGGCAAGACCCTCTCTCTCTCTCTACAATTCAGAATGCATCTGACAGCATCGCTATTTCTGGCCAGTGTGCCTATCTGTTACCTAAGACTTTTCAATCCCATAGAGCACCTTGCTATTCACATGGGCACTGAGGCTCACACTACCATGGCTCTCAATGAGGAACGGAGAGAAAGCCTAACATCTCAGTTGTGTCAGAGCCTAAGAGCTGCCAGCTCGGCACATCCACAAAAGATTCCGTCGATAGCTTCACAAATAGTCTGTATCTATAAACCACTATACACTTCTAAATGTGAGCCATTCATTCAGCAAACCGAAGCAACATACAGTATAACACAGTATTTGTTTGACAACAGAAAACGTATGCAATCAATTCATGTTAGACCATGTGTACAGGTATGTGTTTTGTTAACAACGCCTACCATGTTGACATAATGTTTAAAGAAATATAACAACTAGAGAATAGACCAACTCATGTCACAATGAAAACACTATTTCATTTGCGCCATTACAGAATGCTTTGATAAGGTCCTCTTAATGATAGGTGATCAGTGAATGGGCCACTGATTCAAACACATTCTGAAATGAGCTGGCATCATTTCAGCCAACACAAAAGACTTGAATAGAATACATGGGAGATCACTGAATTCTAGCACAGATAGTATGAGCCACAACCTCAGTAGGTATAACCTTGAGACAAGACTATTAACTAATTACACACCCATCACGAGAGAGAGAGAGAGAGAGAGAGAGAGAGAGAGAGAGAGAGAGAGAGAGAGAGAGAGAGAGAGAGAGAGAAACACACACACACACACACACACACACACACCCCTGCCGAGCCGGACGTCTGCCTCATTGTGCTACACAGCTGTGGTGTGAACATCTATCCCTCCCTTACAAATCAATCCACACACACGCATAGGCATCTGACAGAGCCACGTCACACTACAGATAGAAAAAAAACGTACGGTAGCCTAAGCACCAAAACACAGAGATGCTCAAGATAGTTAGATACCCACTAGAGCTTATTACCAAGCAATAGCACCCAAAATACTGCCTTGCAGAAGGGCATAAATAGGTAGGAGAAGAGAGGGAGGAGATGGAGGATAAAAAGGAGGAGCGGGGGGGGGGCACAAATAATTACCTTCCATCATGATTGCAGATTTTCATTCCTCTGTCCCCCTCCACAGATGGAGGGAGACCAACAGATGGATAGAGAGACAGACAGGCGGATGGAGGAACCCGAGATATTCCAAGTGGCTAAATGATGCCGGGTCTAGGGCATTCCTAATTGCTGAACGGCTCCCAAGTGAAGCGGAACGTCGTTGCTCCCTCCTCCTCCACCCCTTGAGCCCAGACACCAGCACACGGGGGGTGGGGGAGGTAGCCAGGCAGGCTGTCGGGCCGACGGAAGAGGCAGAGACAGAGGCCCAGGGAAGGTGTAGAGAATCGGGGGAAGGGCCCAGCGCGTTAGGCCCCAGTCGCCCCAACAGCACTGACACACGCCATCAACGAGAGGTGGATGCTGAGTTAGAAAGGCAAAGGAGAAAAACACAAAGCTGGCGAGAGAGGTAGACTGAGAGAGAGATAGAGAGCAATGGAGGGAGTGATTATGCTGCTTGCTGATGTCACACCTGCGCTGAGCCAATCCCGGCACTCTGGCAGTCATCTGCTTTGTCACATGGCTTCTGTCCCCTGATGATGCCTTAGCTCTTTAGCTTGGACTGTTAGCAGATATATTGTAGCCTATACATACAATTCCACACTCATTGCATGTTTTTTTTATTGTACCTGCTAATACAGCAACATAACACAGGGATGCTTAAAATACCTATCAACAGTATACAGACAATTCTACATGCACCTAGTATATTCAGTTTTTTTGTGCAGATGTGAAATCCTACCAAGGACACATGTCTTGATTTCTTCACGACTGTGTGTCTGTATAAATGTTTGATATTTAACTGTATGCTTATTCACATCAGTATGTTTGTTGCTCTGTTTTCGCGTCACATGATGGCAATCCTTTATGCCAAAGTCGCATTGTCAACAACCACCAGCACACAAACACACACATACGGGGAACATCACACATACCTCAGCATGTCAGATAAAGAGGGAGATTTGTCAATTAGGTACGTTAGAAGGAGGATTCAAATGGGTATGTGGGAAGGGATAAGGGTATTTATTTGGAATTGGGGTAACTGTCATGGGACAGTGTAGCTCAGAGGCATTCTGTGAATAAAATAACCATTCCCTTATTGAAAATAACACATACACTCACTTAGGTTGGAGTCATTAAAACTCGTTTTTCAACCACTCCACATATTACTTGTTAACAAACTATAGTTTTGGCAGGTCAGTTAGGACATCTACTTTGTGCATGACATGCCATTTTTACAATAATTGTTTACAGATTATTTCACAATATCACAATTCCAGTGGGTCAGAAGTTTACATACACTAAATTGACTGCTTTTAAACAGCTTGGAAAATTCCAGAAAATGTCATGGCTTTAGAGGCATCTGATAGGCTAATTGATATCATTTGAGTCAATTGGAGGTGTACTTGTGGATGTATTTCAAGGCCTAGCTTCAAACTCACTGCCTCTGCTTGTTTTCATGGGAAATCAAAAGAAATCAGCCAAGTCAAAAAATTGTAGACCTCCACAAGTCTGGTTCATCCTTTGGAGCAATTTCCAAATGCCTGAAGGTAACACGTTCATCTGTACAAACACTAGTACACAAGTATAAACACCATAGGTGTCACGCCCTGATCTTAGAGATCCTTTTTATTCTCTATGTTAGGTCAGGGTGTGACTCGGGTGGGAAAGTCTGTTTTGTATTTCTTTGTTTTTGGCCATGTGTGGTTCCCAATCAGAGGCAGCTGTCTATCGTTGTCTCTGATTGGGGATCACATATAAGTTGTCATTTTCCTTTTGGGTTTTGTGGGATCATGTTTTCTGTTTAGTGTCTGTGTAATGGCTATCGATGGTGCTTTGTGGGCAGAACTGAGAAAGCGTGTGTGAGCAAGGAGGCCTACACACCTGACTCAGTTACACCAGCTCTGTCAGGAGGAATGGGCCAAAATTCACCCAACTTATTGTGGGAAGCTTGTGGAAGTCTACCTGAAACATTTGACCCAAGTTAAACAATTTAAAGGCAATGCTACCAAATACACTCAATTAGTATGTTAACTTCTGACCTACTGGGAATGTGATGACAGAAAGAAAAGCTGAAATCTCTATTATTCTGACATTTCACATTCTTAAAATAAAGTGGTGATTCTAACTGACCTAAGACATAATTTTTACTAGGATTAAATGCCAGGAATTGTGAAAAACTGAGTATAAATGTATTTGGCTAAGGTGTATGTTAACTTACAACTTCAACTGTACATTTCACATGTGAACACGTGATGTTAATGTGACGCAACGTGATAACATGAAACTACGTGACAACATGATCTCTTGTGAAATAAATGTGACAACATGGGGAGGCACTTGGGATTTGAACTCAACACCTCTTGGTTGCAAGCTACCTGAAGTTCCTGCTGCACCACCAGGTCTGTTGACATCTGCCTCCCGTGTCTGTTGAAGATCAGCTGGCTATATCATGACACTAGGCGAGACCCAAATGCAGACACGGGAGGCAGGTGGTTGGAGTTTCAGATGTTTAATAAATCTAAAGGGAATAGGCAAGAGAATGGTCGTGGACAGGCAAAAGGTCATAACCAGATCAGAGTCCAGGAGGTACAGAGTGGCAGGCAGGCAGAATAGTCAGGCAGGCGGGTACAAAGTCCAGAACAGGCAAATGTCAAAACCGGGAGGACTAGAAAAATGAGAAAAGGCAAAGCAGGAAAACACGCTGGTAGGCTTGGACATACAAGACGAACTGGCAAAAAGAGACAGGAAACACATGGATACATACACTGGGAAAGACAAGCGACGCCTAGAGGGGGTGGCGACAATAACGAGGACAGGTGAAACAGATCAGGGCGTGACAAGCTACTGTTTTATTGCCAAGGATACACTTCTGCACTTTCCTAAAGTTGCAGTAAAAATAGAGTAAATATATACCAAAACTATACCAAAGGTGTTATTTCTATAAAATAAGAGTATGCTTCTGTATTCCAATGTAAACGACTGTAAAATCTTCTACTGTTACCACTTCACCTTAAATGGTATTTGAACTCGTGACCTCTCGGTCACGAGCAACCTGAAGTGTATTGCTACAGTGCAGCTACACCACCAGATTTCTGAGTGTGAAAGGAATATGGGCTACAGACTTATTGTCAGGAATGTGTTTCTACACTTTGCCAAAAGCTGCCCAGAATCAAGTAAACGATTGTCCAATTACCCCCATCAATGCAACATTAACATAAAACAAGCAATGCTCAAGGACCCTTGACTTCTATGAGCATACATTCTTTGAGGATTTGAACATGCAACCTCTGGGTTGGGAGTGCATCAATGTTTCTGCAGTGCCACCAGGTTCATACTCATTGATTAGAACATATATTAACACACTCAAAAATAATTGTCTGGTTTGGTACACTACAGTATTCCCTGGGATACAAAAAGGTCAAAGGGTACACTTCACAGGTACACATACAGTATGAACTCACATGGTACAATGTTGTACCTTGTAGGTATAATGGGCCATTTTTCTACCCAATATTTGTGTCACACTCTGATCTGTTTCATCTGTAAATTGTGATTGTCTCTACCCCCCTCCAGGTGTTGCCCATCTTCCCATTATCCCCTGTGTATTTATACCTGTGTTTTCTGTCTGCCTGTCCCAGTTTGTTTTGTTTCTTCAAGCCTACCAGTGGTTTCTCAGCTCTTGCTTTCCCCCCCAAGCACAAAAAGCACAATTTGTTACGTCCCTGTTAGTGAGCATTTCTCCTTTGCCAAGATAATCCCTTCACCTGACAGGTGTGGCATATCAAGACGTTGATTAAACAGCGTGAACCTTGTGCTGGGGACAATAAAAGGCCACTCTAAAATGTGCAGTTTTGTCACACAAGACAGAAGTCACAAGTTGAGGGAGTGCACAATTTGGAATTTTTTATCCATTATTTTACCAGGTAAGTTTACTGAGAACACATTCTCATTTACAGAAACAACCTGGGGAATAGTTACAGGGGAGAGGAAGAATGAGCCAATTGTAAACTGGGGATTATTAGGTGACCATGATAGTTTGAGGGCCGATTGGGAATTTAGCCAGTACACCTGGGTTAACACCCCTAAGATAAGTGCCACCCTACACAGGGCAGTGTCCCCAATCACTGCCCTGGAGAATTGGGATATTTTTTAGACCAGAGGAAAGAGTGCCTCCAACACCACTTCCAGCAGCATCTGGTCTCCCATCCAGGGACTGACCAGGACCAACCCTGCTTAGCTTCAGAAGCAAGCCAGCAGTGGTATGCAGGGTGGCATGCTGACTGCAAGAATGTCCACCAAAGCTGTTGCCAGAGAATTGAATGATAATTTCTCTATCATAAGCCACCTCCAACATCATTTGAAATAATTTGGCAGTACATCAAACTGGCCTCAAAACCACAGACCAGGTGTAACCACGCCAACCCAGGACCTCCACCTCCGGCTTCTTCACCTGCGGGATCGTCTGAGGCCAGCCACCCGGACAGCTGATGAAGCTGAGGATTATTTCTGTCTGTAATAAAGCCCTTTTGTGGGGAAAAACAAATTCTGATTGGCTGGGCCTGGCTCCCCAGTGGGTGGGCCTATGCCCTCCCAGGTCCACCCATGGCTGCGGGCCCCAGCCAAGTCATGTGAAATACATATATTAGGACGTGATTCATTCATTTCAATTGACTGATTTCCTTATATGAACTGTAATTCAGTAAAATCATTGAAATTATTGTATGTTACTGTTTATATTTTTGTTCAGTATATTTGACCATGTGCCTAAATATGCTAATGAGCCCCAGACAACACATAGGTCCCACCTACATTTTAAGAGCAGTACAGCTCTCCAACTCTCCAGAAATTTCCGAATAGCTAATTCGTTGAACATGGAACGTGATGAGTTTCCTAGTTCTGACGAGCACGTGCACGCAACATAATGCTGCATTTGTAACTCAGTGGGAATGTGGAATTTACCACACACGACTGGGAAAACTCTACTTGAACGTCCCTCCAACTGGTAATTACTAGTGGAACACTCATCTATCATCCTGAGCTCCCACTTCTCCCACATGCTGACCTCCGATGCCACCTACTAAGGAAACGACCTTTATAACAGCATGTTCGGCAGTTAAATGCAAAAACAAAACATCATTAATAAAAAGCAATCTATTAATATGTTGTTTTTTTTTACACTAATTTGTTTATGAGCATGATAGCTGTACTCATAGTTTATGGTTTACGCAGCTTGTTGGCCATTAGCCAATCAGCGTTTCTCAACGAGTTCAAAGCACATGCATGTATCCAACTGATATTTACTTCACTAATGGTAAATTCCCACCCCCTCACGGTTACGAATGCAGCATTAAATGTAATATATTGGGCAGCTAGCTAAGCTTTTTCCTCGGTGGACCTGCATCTACAATGTATGCCATTTCAGTTTGTGTAGTTGTTGGTTTAGCTTTCTGTGACTTTGTAGAAAGTACGGTCTGCATGTGTAGGCGCATGTTGCGTCATGATTGCAAGGTGTCCCGATATCTTTTCCAACGGTCCCATTATCTTTTACAACTGTCCCGTTATCTGGTTTTAATGTCCATTCTAGAATATCTTTCTAGCCAATCAGGAACAATGCTGTGGAATAAATAGAATTATAAACGCAGTGGTGGGCAGTATATGGGACTTTGGTGACAAAACGGATGGCACTGTGTTAAACTGGATGCAGTCTATTGAGTAGGGTATTGGAGGCTATTTTGTAAATGACATCGCCGAAGTTGAGGATAGGTAGGATGGTTGTTGTGAAATAGGAAGCCAATTCTAGATTTAACTTTGGATTGGAGATGTTTGATGTGAGTCTGGAAGGAGAGTTTACTGTCTAACCAGACACCTAGGTATTTGGAGTTGTCACATATTCTAAGTCAGAGCCATCCAGAGTAGTGATGTTGGACAGGCGGGCAGGTGCAGGCAGCGATCGGTTGAAGAGCATGCATTTAGTTTTACTTGTATTTAAGAGCAATTGGAGGCCAAGGAAGGAGAGTTGTATGGCATTGAAGCTCGCCTGGAGGGTTGTTAACACTGTCCAAAGTAGAATGGTGTCGTCTGCTTAGAGGTGGATCAGAGACTCGCCAGCAGCAAGAACGACATCATTGATGTATACAGAGAAGAGAGATATGACAAAACATTTATTTTTTCTGCTCTAATGACGTTGGCAACAGTTTATAATAGCAATAAAAGCACCTCGGGGGTTTGTGCTATATGGCTAATATACCACAGCTAAGGGTGTTGTGCATGAGAACAGACCTTAGCCATGGTATATTGGCCATGTACTGTACCACACCCCCTTGGGTCTTATTGCTTAATTATACCATGGCATTGTTGAATACTCCTTCCTGATTGGCTTCAAGGGCATTATAGGCTGCATTATTTCCCTATAATGCACAGTCGAATTAAATGACTATAGTTCATTTTTACATGTTTTGCTTGAGCTGCTTTTGAAAGCAAAAGTGGAATAGAAAACAGTATTGCTATTGTTTAATTCGATTTTCATAATAGCAAGCTAGAACTGATGGTTTGGTTAGATAACCTAGTAAGTCTGTTTGTTTGGTTACCACGGCAACTACTGTAGCTATCTAGTCAACTTGTTAGCTACTTCAGTGGATGTTGAACACATTTCTACTGACAAATTAACATATTTCTAGTGACAAATGTGTTCAATTGTAGCCATGTTATGAAAGAGAATTAACTCGTGGGTCTATGCATTCTCAGGAAAATTATGCAAATTAAGCAACTCCGTGGAAGACTGAGTTTCCACTTCGTTCATTATTTTCCATAGAACGCATAGCCCTTCATTGATGATCCCATACATAATCCTGTACAATATGAAATGTGAATTATAACTTTGATCTTTTTGATGGGGTTGCTAAAAAAAACGTAAGGGAAATCTAGTCACAATTTAAATGACAAACTTCATAAGCCTTTTTAAACCTCAAATACAGTACAAGTGTTTAATTTCTCCTGCAAATTAAGATGCTACATACAGACTGTACACTAAAATGGATTTTCAGTACAAAACAGTACAAAAATGTCATAGAATCAGACAGAATCTAGGATCAGGTCCCCCTATCCATTTAATCTTATCTCATAACGACTGCCCCCACCCATTGAAGACACGGATGTTCAAGGCCAACTGTGGTACTGCAGGCTGTTACGGTTTTCTTCCTGGGAAGGAGAGGAGGACCAAAATGCAGCGTGGTTATGGTTGAACATCTTTAATAAAGAGGATAACGTGAACAATATACAAAACAAGAAACCGTGGAAAAACCGAAACAGTCCTAACTGGTACAAAACACAGAGACAGGAGACAATCACCCACGAAATACCCAAAGAATATGGCTGCATAAATATGGTTCCCAATCAGAGACAACGCTTAACACCTGCCCCTGATTGAGAACCACTCGAGGCAGCCATAGACTTACCTAGAATACTACAGTGAAAACAACCCCGTAAATCTACAAAACCCCTAGAAAAGAAAACACATAATCACTCATGCCACACCCTGGCCTAACCACAATAATAAAGAAAACACAAAATACTAAGGCCAGGGCGTGACACAGGCATTGTTAACATAAAACAGGATCTCACATTAGTGAATGAAAAATCTTCAAAGTCAATCTTCGTATAAATAAAATTTTAAAAAGACAATCATGGTACCAAAAATTGCTTCTAATTACACCAGATGTACACTACCGTTCAAAAGTTTGGGGTCACTTAGAAACATTTTTTTGTCCATTAAATATCAAATTGATCAGAAATACAGTGTAGACATTGTTAATGTTGTAAATGACTATTGTAGCTGGAAACAGCAGATTTTTTAAATGGAATATCTACATAGACGTACAGAGGCCCATTATCAGCAACCATCACTCCTGTGTTCCAATGGCACATTGTGTTAGCTAATCCAAGTTTATCAGTTTAACAGGCTAATGAAAACTTTTGTCCTGATTAAAGAAGCAATAAAACTACCCTTCTTTTTACTAGTTGAGTATCTGGAGCATCAGCATTTGTGGGTTCGATTACTCAAAATGGTCAGAAACAAAGAACTTTCTTCTGAAACTCGTCAGTCTATTCTTGTTCTGAGAAATTAAGGCTGTTCCATGTGAGAAATGACAAAGATACTGAAGATCTCATACAACGCTGTGTACTAGTCCCTTCACACAACAGCGACAACTGGCTCTAACCATAATAGAAAGAGCAGTGGTGAAGAGGCGACTCCGGGATGCTGGCCTTCTAGGCAGAGTTGCAAAGAAAAAGCCATAGACTGGCCAATAAAAAGAAAAGATTAAGATGGGCAAAAGAACACAGACCCTGGACAGAGGAACTCTGCCTAGAAGGCCAGCATCCCAGAGTCGCCTCTACACTGTTGACGTTGAGACCTGTGTTTTGCGGGTACTATTTAATGAAGCTGCCAGAAGCTGTTCATCTATTTGTCCTTTGAACTCCTCCAGGGACACCAGCTCCTGGAGTTTTTGGTTGACTTGGAGGGCATTCCAATACCAGTGGGCTGAGTAATGAAAGGACACGTTTCCAAGATTGGGTCATAATTTCGGGGCATTGTTAGCATAAAACAATATTGAGATCTGAGCTTGTATATGTGTTTTAATTTCGAGCTAGAAGAGAGGATAGATAAAATGGCCATTTTCCTCAAATGGCCTTATAAATAATGTGGCCACTTTGTTACAGCGTTGTCTTTTAAGCCACACGATTCCGAATGGCAGTTAAATCAATTAAAATAACCTTCATCGTCAAGATCGGTTGCCTAAGCCGAATAGTCCTATTTATCACGTATTATTATTATTACAAATAGAAGAGATTATCACTTAGTATTATTACAAATAGAATAGATTATCACTTCTCACAATGGAGCTCATTTAGTAAAGGTAGATCAGAGCTGAATCAATGTTTTGCAAGATCACATAATGATTAATTTTTTATTATATATTACAGAGCTGAATATAATAGTATAGGAAAGAGCATATTCTTCCATTTCTATGATACTTACCGTAGTCAAATAGCTGAAAAAATTCAAGAGGTGCAGCTCTATTTCCAAGTGTAACTTTCCCCAAGAATATCTGCACTGTCTATGGTTTCAGCACATGACCACTCACGCGGCAGTGTTTTTCTGGCTACTAAGCAAAGACTAGTAACAAAATAAATGTAAAATATGCTATTCTGTTTTCTTTTCAAATACATTCTCTTATTTCCACAACATTTCTTTAGACTTCTTCGTGATGGACTTGAACTAGTGTTTTTTTGTTTTTACTTGTAGCCTAGAGTAACATAAACTAATGAAAATGCTATTATGTTCTTTGAAATCATCATTTTTTTTACTTACTATGACTTGTACTATGTTATGTCTAGTCTATGAGACCAGGATGGTTTTATCATCATATTAGCTTCAAAATAAAAGGTATTGAGGAGTTTTTGTTGTTATCTACTCTATTCGTGTATTTTGTGTCTGTGTGTGGTGGGCATTGGCAATAGCAGCCTTAACATGTTGTGCTGGAGAGAATCACTCATGAGTTCAATGGGAGATCTTGGCAGGCAACATCATTTGTTAACTGGGTTCTTCCGAGGTTGGGCCATGTGTTGCCTGGCTGACGCGCGATCCACGTGACTACACAACGCTGTTTAGAGAGGCGGCCACGTGTCCACTTTCGCAAACATGGACAGTTCATTTTGTCCTATCACTTTTAAGAGGATTCCTTTCTCGTCTGTTCTTTGACTTTTCAACACAGCTTATTTGACCTTACCTGGTTGAAAACGCATTCGCCTTGCTTCGTAACGTGGAATGTCTAACTTTATGGGCGCCAATAAGTACGTTTTCCTCCATTGACCACAAGATGGCACCAGATATGAGTATTTCCTCAATATCAAGGTAATGTGCATCATATGCATTGAGACGTTGTATCAAAGTTGAATTATCAAACAACTTAGTGGGTGGTAACATTATACATTACACATTATAAAATATGTTCCACTTTGGTCAAAATAAAGTCAATATTTCCCCATGCATGTCTACTTTATTGGATTCTCATTCAGTGCAAATATGTGTTGGTTGTCTTGAGACTAATGGATTCTATTAAAATGTATCGTTTCAAGTTAAGCTGTAGTTTGTTTGTATCCTGTTTAGTGAATGATTACTGTGAGTATGAATGGAGTTTAGGCCACGAAACTGTGTGTATGCTAATTTAGAAAGGTTGTTGACTGAATCAAATGAGAGGAAATGGCCTCGGATCAGAGAGCAGGTTCAGGCCCAGAACAGAAGATGGATGGGGTGTGATTCTGACATCTGGCTAAACGAAGAGAGGAGCATGGACATTCCACAGGGGAAAGGAGGCAAACTAATTGGAGGTCATAAAATGTATAGCTGGGCAGGTGCCACCTACAAGAGGGTGGTGACCAAAAGGAGGGAAGAATATAAGTTGTTTTGGGAACTTTCTAAATGTATGCCATCAGCTGGCTGTATCCTTGGTATTAAACACTTGAAACTGATCTTGAGCTTTTGGTCTCAATTCCTTATTGCAAAGAGGTTGCAATAGAATTTTTCTTTAACAAAGGCCATTATTAAAATAACATTCAGAACTTCCCAAAAATTGTAATGAACATATTTTTAGCTAATCTATTTCAATACATTTCTATGAATTATCCCTAATCTTTCACAGGAGGGAACAGGGGCAAGTTATCCAGACTTCCGAGAAGCTGACAGACATGGACTTGGTCACCCTGCATCATAGACGACAAAAGGGCAGTGGAAAACCCTCAAAAAACACTGACTGAGAGAAATAGCAGAAGCGAGAGAGAGATAGCGAGAGCAAGCAAGAGAGAACGGAAGAGCCAGCTGCCAGCCACCTAATGAGACTGGTGTGGCAGAGTGGACAGACAGGGCATGGCATCCCCAGTGGCGTTCAGAGTGGCACGTAGGCCTGCCAGGCATGCTAGTCTGCCCGCTCACACCCAGCAACTGAGACACAACATGTGCATGAACACACACAGACACGTACGCACACACAGACACGTATGCACACACAGACACGTACGCACACACACACACACACACACACACACACACACACACACACACACACACAAAAAAAAATCAATTTATAGATACAATATTTGTAAGACACACACACAAACGCACACACTATTTCTCACACAGTTATCTGTTTGTGTTAAGAGTGGACCAGTCACAACAAGCCATCTAATCTGCATCCCTCATCAGGTCCAGGGAGAAACGTACAGCCAGGGCCCACAGAGCCTGTGCTGCCTACATAGGGGCCCCTATAAGGGGCCACAGTTGCGCTCAGGTCTGGGCGGACCTGGTGGAGGAGGAAGTACCAGGGCTGCAGGGCCTTGTCATTCCTGACGTATACACACACACACACACACTATTACTCACACAGTTATCTGTTTGTGTTAAGAGTGGACCAGTCACAACAAGCCATCTAATCTGCATCCCTCATCAGGTCCAGGGAGAAACGTACAGCCAGGGCCCACAGAGCCTGTGCTGCCTACATAGGGGCCCCTATAAGGGGCCACAGTAGCGCTCAGGTCTGGGCGGACCTGGTGGAGGAGGAAGTACCAGGGCTGCAGGGCCTTGTCATTCCTGACGTACACACACACACACACACACACACACACACACACACACACACACACACACACACACACACACACACACACACACACACACCCCCCCGTACGGACGCACTCGCAAATACACACACACCAGAAAGTATGGGGCCTAATCATTCCGGGAGGACAGGACAGCTCAGTGGACTCAGAGGAAACCAGGTTACAGTTGTTGGGTTCTGAAAATATGAAATATACTTATTCATGTCACTGAGGGAGGGAAGGAGGGGACTGTGTAACATTTACATTCTGTCCGGATATGTTGTTGTTAGCCATCAAGGATCCTATGGGAGGGGAAAAAAGACAAGAGTCTGGTGCGAGTCAACATGACAGCCGTGAGTTGGGGAGGAGTGAGCAGAAGTCAGGTCAGATGAAGTGAGGAAGAACAAATATCACTAAGGTTCTGTCTAGCAACAGAGGTGCATTGGCTGCTCAGATGTGTAGGAGGAGACTCAGCATGGGAGAAAGGGTTCAATATCAGTGCTCGTGTGAATGTCTTTTGTCTTATGCAGATGTATGACCCAATTGGGGAATAAATTGGTTAAACTTGACAAGGTTAATTTAGAACCTAACACAGTATTGAAGTGTGGCCTCACATTTTGACATCTTTACTTACTGGAATTCGCGACACAATAAGGATCAAACCCCAGCTAACATTCTGATACATAGCGGCATGACATGATATGTCTTATAAGGCATAAAGGTGCATACATGCTTATAACAGGTTACAAAGCATTATACATGTATGTTTGACGTAAGCGTTAGCTACAGTGCTTACAGCAATTTATAACCATGTTCTTATGTGAATGTGTATGACCGAAAAACAATGCAGTTACTCCATAATTTAGTGTGAAAACAAACCATTTTTTCATGTATAAGACAATATCTCATCATACAGGTTTTTCTGCATCTCATGAAGACAGGTACGTTACAGGTTTAGTTCATTTGCTTACCAGAGGTATTTTGTAGATCCAAATCATGTAGATGGCATCAGAAGTTTAGTATAAAGTTGCAACTCTGGTTGGACCGTGGGAAAGTTTACTGTTAACCTAGTGAAGGCGCCTCTACATAAACACAGGCTAGCCATGCTAAAATGTACATGTTTTCAAGCCCTCGTATACACACGGGCATACACACACACACACACACACACACAGGATGTGACATGTCCTTCCACACACTCCACTGTCAATTCACAGTGCAGCTCTGTCGGCCTATGGCTCAGTGACGCATACGAAACAAGGACAACCATTCATCTGCTAGTTAAAACCCCAACTCTATAGTGTCATTAAAATGTACCAGTCTGGATAGCTGCAAAGGTTTTGGGCAGTATTTCACCATATATTATAATATTACGTTTATTTCTGAAACACTTTACAGTACATTTTCAGAACTGTTGGTAAATTAGCAATTTTTCTTAAAGGAACTCACGAAAGAGATGGCATGGGGTTGTTCAATGACAGACATACAGTGCCTTGTGAAAGTATTCGGCCCCCTTGAACTTTGCGACCTTTTGCCACATTTCAGGCTTCAAACATAAAGATATAAAACTGTATTTTTTTGTGAAGAATCAACAACAAGTGGGACACAATCATGAAGTGGAATGACATTTATTGGATATTTCAAACTTTTTTAACAAATCAAAAACTGAAAAATTGGGCGTGCAAAATTATTCAGCCCCCTTAAGTTAATACTTTGTAGCGCCACCTTTTGCTGCGATTACAGCTGTAAGTCGCTTGGGGTATGTCTCTATCAGTTTTGCACATCGAGAGACTGACATTTTTTCCCATTGCTCCTTACAAAACAGCTCGAGCTCAGTGAGGTTGGATGGAGAGCATTTGTGAACAGCAGATTCTCGATTGGATTCAGGTCTGGACTTTGACTTGGCCATTCTAACACCTGGATATGTTTATTTTTGAACCATTCCATTGTAGATTTTGCTTTATGTTTTGGATCATTGTCTTGTTGGAAGACAAATCTCCGTCCCAGTCTCAGGTCTTTTGCAGACTCCATCAGGTTTTCTTCCAGAATGGTCCTGTATTTGGCTCCATCCATCTTCCCATCAATTTTAACCATCTTCCCTGTCCCTGCTGAAGAAAAGCAGGCCCAAACCATGATGCTGCCACCACCATGTTTGACAGTGGGGATGTTGTGGTCAGGGTGATGAGCTGTGTTGCTTTTACGCCAAACATAACGTTTTGCATTGTTGCCAAAAAGTTCAATTTTGGTTTCATCTGACCAGAGCACCTTCTTCCACATGTTTGGTGTGTCTCCCAGGTGGCTTGTGGCAAACTTTAAATGACACTTTTTATGGATATCTTTAAGAAAGGGCTTTCTTCTTGCCACTCTTCCATAAAGGCCAGATTTGTGCAATATACGACTGATTGTTGTCCTATGGACAGAGTCTCCCACCTCAGCTGTAGATCTCTGCAGTTCATCCAGAGTGATCATGGGCCTCTTGGCTGCATCTCTGATCAGTCTTCTCCTTGTATGAGCTGAAAGTTTAGAGGGACGGCCAGGTCTTGGTAGATTTGCAGTGGTCTGATACTCCTTCCATTTCAATATTATCGCTTGCACAGTGCTCCTTGGGATGTTTAAAGCTTGGGAAATCTTTTTGTATCCAAATCCGGCTTTAAACTTCTTCACAACAGTATCTCGGACCTGCCTGGTGTGTTCCTTGTTCTTCATGATGCTCTCTGCGCTTTTAACGGACCTCTGAGACTATCACAGTGCAGGTGCATTTATGCGGAGACTTGATTACACACAGGTGGATTGTATTTATCATCATTAGTCATTTAGGTCAACATTGGATCATTCAGAGATCCTCACTGAACTTCTGGAGAGAGTTTGCTGCACTGAAAGTAAAGGGGCTGAATAATTTTGCACGCCCCATTTTTCAGTTTTTGATTTGTTAAAAAAGTTTGAAATATCCAATAAATGTCGTTCCATGTCATTATTGTGTCCCACTTGTTGTTGATTCTTAACAAAAAAATACAGTTTTATATCTTTATGTTTGAAGCCTGAAATGTGGCAAAAGGTTGCAAAGTTCAAGGGGGCCGAATACTTTCGCAAGGCACTGTACATGCACATATATATATACACATATATATACATACATACACATATATAAAAAATATTGTGTGTGTGTATATATATATATACATATATATATATATAAAATATTATGTGTGTGTGTGTGTGTATAAATATATAAAAAATATTGTGTGTATATATATATATATATATATATATATATATATATACACACACACACACACAATATTTTTATATATATATATATATATATATATATATATATATGTATATATATATATATATAGTGGGGCAAAAAGTATTTAGTCAGCCACCAATTGTGCAAAAGGTGGCAAAGTTCAAGGGGGCCGAATACTTTCGCAAGGCACTGTATTTGTTTGAAACCTATAATTGGATTTCAGAGACACAATTAAACTCCCAGTGAAAAAAGTAGCACCGCAAAGTTTGTCAAATGTGACAAATAATTTTAAAAAATTGTGAAGAAGTGTACAAATGATACAGAACTGTGTGTAATCCTCTGATTCCAAGGGTTGCAAGTTTGAATCCAGCGATAGAAAGTTATTTTTTTAAACCTATTCCAAACTGTAACCCGTACCTTAACCATTCAGAGTTAATGCCGAAATTTAACCTTAAAGCACGTCAAAATTTGACATTTGAGAAACAAGGATAAACATCTAATTCTGACATGAGACAGAGCTAATTGAACCAAACACCATACCTTAAGGCTAGATTCATGATGTCTTGAGCTTCTATGTCAAATACACAGGATAGGAACACTCCATTCCAGCTAAACAATGGATATATAGCGTTTTGGAACAAAACCAATTGTAACATGTTTGAATTTTAAATCCGAGGATAGTAATATTTTACACAAAGGTACCAATGAGCATTCATTTTTGATGAAAATTTGGTGGATATAGCATTTTGTAGAGTGACATGTTGAGGTTGGACCCAGCTGCAGAGAAGAGACCAGGAATCAGTGGTTCAGGATAAACATAATACGTAACTGAGAACAGTAACAGAAATATCACAGTAACACTGGAGAAACAACAAGCACTACGTCTCAAAATCTCACTCAGGCAACAACCACGCACGGCACACAACTCAAGCTTCTGCAAAGGACAACTGAAAACACACCTCTTTTAACAGGGAAATCATAATGAGTAAACAGGACACACCTGAGTGTCGTTAATGTCTCTAGAACGGTCTCTGCTGCCCACTGGTGACAGGTGGAACCATGATATGTAGGGGCCGATTCCAACCCGAGTTAGCGTGCATAAATAATTCCCTTTTTACACACCTTTCTCTTCATGTGTATTCTGATCTTGAACTTAATTAAGCATGAGAATAGCAGGCTATTCACCCGCTATTCGTTTTGGGTAGAGATCAAAGGAATCAAGGTGTGGCGGAGGTGTATCTACAGATATGCTGTATTCTGACCTCGTGGAGTCTTCAATCAATAGGGTTTGCAGTATTTGTCTCTTTCTCAGCACCAATTGGTAGATTTAAAAATACTCTGATCTTGTATATCATTTAGAGTTTGGAAATTATTTACGATTGACCCCCGAAGATTGATGCCTTTGCCCCCGTGGAAATTGAATTTGGAAAATATATATATTTTTTAAACATACAAATCTGTCAGTTTAAGCTAGAGATATCTGTCTCAATCCACCGCATCCACCTGTGTCGCACTTCCACATCTGCAGAGAAAGGTGACGGAGCTAGAGTGGTGTTTGTCAGACCATGAGACATCCTGAAAATCGCTCTTCTCACAAAATCATCTGTAGCGTGTTGAACGGTTTGTCTTACAAATTATTATGAGGAGGGATGACAGGAAGTGGTCTCAGCTGGGATGGGCGAGATTGGGATCATGGGGATTATGGGAGAGGAAGGCGGAGTGGCATCTGTCTGCTAAACAATAGCAGGGGATGGGTCAGAGGTCAGACAAACAGTGCAACACAGATGAACATCGTGTGATACTTCCCATTTCCCAACATAGTGCACTACTTTTAACCAGGGCTCTGTTCAAAAGTAGTGAACTAAAAAGGGAATAGGGTTCCATTTGGGATGCCACCCAAGAGAATGTGTATGTGGGAGGGAGGATGAAAGGATGAAGGTGTGTGTGCGAGTATGCGTGTGTGAGTATGTGTGTATGTTGGCTTCAACAGATGCCCTTTTTGTGCAGAAATGTAGAAATGTTGGTCTCCATGAATGCATCATTCTCAGAAGAAAACCCCTGTCACGTGATGTAGTAGTTCCCCTGCAGTGAATGTATCCAAGGAGAGAGCCCAAGCGTCTTTCTTTCCTTTCCAAAACACTTGAACGTGCTGTTTCTGACCAACTCTCTTGTTGTCTCTCTCAGAACGATTTTCTTGACCCTAACCAGTCAGGCTTCAAGACGGGTCACTCAACAGAGACTGCTCTGTGTAAAAGAGGCTCTCCGTACTGCCAAAGCTGACTCTCTCTCCTCTGTTCTCATCCTCCTAGATCTATATGCTGCCTTCAACACCGTGAACCATCAGATGCTCCTCTCCACCCTCTCAGGGCTGGGTGTCTCAGGCTCTGCATACTCTTTGGCTGCTCCTACCAGATGATGTGGAGAGGATCTGTGTCTGCACCACATACTCTCACTACTGGTGTTCCGCAGGGCTCTGTCCTAGGCCCTCTCCTCTTCTCTTTACACACCAAGTCACTCGGCTAGGTCATAGGTCATACATGGTATCTCCTATCATTGCTATGCTGATGACACTGAACTGCTTTTCTCCTTACCCCCTTCTGACACCCACACGGCGACACGCATCTCTGCGTCCCTGGCAGATACCTCAACTTCGATGTGTGCCCACCACCTCAAGCTCAACATCGGCAAGACTGAGCTGCTCTTCCTCCCAGGGAAGGCCTGCCCGCTCAAAGGCCTCTCCATCATGGTTGACACCTCCACACTGTGTCGTTCTCTGCGAACATCAAAGCAGTGACTCGCTCCTGCAGGTTCATGCTCTACAACATCCAAAGCGTATGACCCTCCTTTACACAGGAAGAGGCGCAAGTCCTAATTCAGGCATTTGTCATCTCCCATCTGGACTACTGTAACTCTCTATTGGTTGGGCTCCCCGCTTGTGCCATCAAACCCCTGCAACTTATCCAGAACGCTGCAGCCTGCCTGGTGTTCTCGCATGTCACCCCACTCCTCCGCACACTCCACTGGCTAAGCTCGCATCCACTCCAAAACCATGGTGCTTGCCTACATAGCTGCAAGAGGAACTGCACCGCCCTACATTCAGGCTATGCTCAAACCCTACACCTAAACCCAACCTCTCCGTTCTGCCTCCTCTGGTCTCTTGGCCCTCCCACCCCTACGAGAGGGCATTACCTGCTCAGCCCAGTCCAAGCTTTTCTCTGTCCTGGCACACCAATGTTGGAACCAGCTTCCCCCTGAAACTAGGACAGCAGAGTCCCTGCCCATCTTTCTAAAGCACCTGAAACCCTACCTCTTCAAAGAGTATCGTAAAAATCATCTGTCCTCGGTTGCAACACTCACTAAGAGTGTTGCCCAAGAACTGTTCGTCAGGAACTGTTCGTTGGCAGCTTCATGAAATGGGTTTCCATGGCCAAGCAGCGGCACACAAGCCTATGATCACCATGTGCAATGCCAAGCGTAGGCTGGAGTGGTGTAAAGCTCACCACCATTGGATTCTGGAGCAGTGGAAACGTGTTCTCTGGCAGTCCGACGGACTAATCTGGGTTTGGTGGATGCCAGGAGAACGCTGCCTGCCCTAATGCATAGTAAAGTTTGGTGAATGAGGAATAATGATCTGGGGCTGTTTTTCATGGTTCGGGCTAGGCCCCTTAGTTCCATTGAAGGGAAATGTCAATGCTACATGCAGAAAATGGTTTGTCAATATCAGTGTGGAAGAAATTGACTGGCCTGCACAGAGCCCTGACCTTAACGCCATCGAACACCTTTGGGATTAATTCGACCGCCGACTGCGAGCCAGGCCTAATCGGCCAACATCAGTGCCTGACCTCACTAATGCTCGTGGTTGAATGGAAGCAAGTCCCCGCAGCAATGTTCCAACATCTATTGGAAGGCTTTCCCAGAAGAGTGGGCTGTTTTAGCCGCAAAGAGGGGACCAACTCCATATTAATGCCAATGATTTTGGAATGAGATGTTCGACGATCATGAGTCCACATACACTACATGACCAAAAGTATGTGGATATGACTAATAGTGGCTAACAATAGTGGCTACCGATAGTGGCTAATTTCTGACATGATACAAATGATAAAATAAATACAGTGAAAAGTCTGGGCATATAATTAAAACATAAATCAACTTGGTAGGTTTGGCGCTGTACTGTCATTTGCATATGGCTACGGAGATGTATAGCTTGGGTAGTTAGATAGATATCTACATAGCTAGATATAAAGATATAAAACAATTGTCATTTATATTTACAATCATCCTCTCCAAGCGGATTGCTCATTTATCTAGCTCTTATCAATAGCTCTTATCAATAGCTCTTATCAATAGCTCTTATCAATTTGTAAATGACAGGGCATGGAGAATGGTGTTACTTCAGAAAAAAAGAAAGTAGATGTTCCACTTGGAATTGACAGGTTGCTCGACCTGAAAGGTGCATAAAAAGAGAATTACGTTCCATTTAGGCACGTTTAACTTAACACGCTTAAAAGGTCGGAATCGGCCCCTATATTGAATAGGCTGAAAACTCCAGGTGAAAATCATGCATGATAGGTGCTATGTACGCACAGTAGGTGCTATACAAATAAAATTATAAAATGTCAATACTGTCACTTCAGAATGGTCAATATTTACTCTGTAAAATCGGTGTTTGTCTATCCGTGTTCCCTGAGTTAGTCTGTCCATGGTTTATATGGACAAATAACAGGCTCTCCATGGTTTATAAGGACAAATAGCCTACCTCCGGCCTAAAATGGAACAAATCATCTCCATTCAGATATTTCAGCCATGGCAATGTCTCGATCTGTCTCCCTCTCTGTCTGTCTCGATCTCTCTCTCTGTGTGTGTGTGTGTGTGTGTGTGTGTGTGTGTGTGTGTGTGTGTGTGTGTGTGTGTGTGTGTGTGTGTGTGTGTGTGTGTGTGTGTGTGTGTGTGTGTGTGTGTGTGTGTGTGTGTGTGTGTGTGTGTGTGTGTGTGTGTGTGTGTGTGTGTGTGTGTGTGTGTGTGTGTGATGTTCCTTGTCTCTCGCTAACCGAGAATGACAGTGTGGTGTGTGTGCACAGAAGTGCATGAGTCTGTGTGTTTGCACACAAGCATGTGTATTGTTCCATCCCCGTAGGGATGTTCTCTTCGATGTCCTGACTCTCTGTCGATTGGGGACATGAAGCCCTTAGGACACCACAAATGTCAAATTGGTGCCATAACCTTAGAGAATGAGTGTACTGAAATGACACAACCAACTATCTAGTAGTACACACTGCACACTGCCATTACACAAAATGCTGCTATTAGATCAATCTAGTCTGGCTTTGAGCCATTGATTGATGGATAGAATGTTTATATTGCAGCTATATGTTTTTTTAGTATGGGCATCAAAGATATTATTCTTTGAAGCCATTCAATTAAGCATTTTTTGTCTGGTGCAACAAAACATGCATTGCATTTTGTTGATTGTATGTACAGGGCCTTCAGAAAGTATTTACACCCCTTGACGTTTTCCAAATTTGTTGCGTTACAGCCTGAATTTTAAATGGATTCAATTTAAATGTTGTGTCACTGGCCTACATACAGTGGGGCAAAAAAAGTATTTAGTCAGCCACCAATTGTGAAAGTTTTCCCACTTAAAAATATGAGAGAGGCCTGTAATTTTCAACATAGGTACACTTCAACTCTGACAGACAAAATGAGAGAAAAAAAAAATCCAGAAAATCACATTGTAGGATTTTTTATGAATTTATTTGCAAATTATGGTGGGAAATAAGTATTTGGTCAATAACAAAAGTTTATCTCAATACTTTGTTATATACCCTTTGTTGGCAATGACAGAGGTCAAACGTTTTCTGTAAGTCTTCACAATGTTTTCACACACTGTTGCTGGTATTTTGGCCCATTCCTCCATGCAGATCTCCTCTAGAGCAGTGATGTTTTGGGGCTGTTGCTGGGCAACACGGACTTTCAACTCCCTCCAAAGATTTTCTATGGGGTTGAGATCTGGAGACTTACGAATCCACTCCTTCGTTGCCCGGGCAGTGTGTTTGGGATCATTGTCATGCTGAAAGACCCAGCCACGTTTCATCTTCAATGCCCTTGCTAATGGAAGGAGGTTTTCACTCAAAATCTCACGATACATGGCCCCATTCATTCTTTCCTTTACACGGATCAGTCATCCTGGTCCCTTTGCAGAAAAACAGCCCCAAAGCATGATGTTTCCACCCCCATGCTTCACAGTAGGTATGATGTTCTTTGGATGCAACTCAGAATTCTTTGTCCTCCAAACACGGCGAGATTAGTTTTGACCAAAAAGTTCTATTTTGGTTTCATCTGACCATATGACATTCTCCCAATCTTCTTTTGGATCATCCAAATACTCTCTAGCAAACTTCAGACGGGCCTGGACATGTACTGGCTTAAGCAGGGGGACACGTCTGGCACTGCAGGATTCTGAGTCCCTGGCGGCGGTGTGTTACTGATGGTAGGCTTTGTTACTTTGGTCCCAGCTTTCTGCAGGTCATTCACTAGGTCCCGGGATTTTTGCTCACCGTTCTTGTGATAGTTTTGACCCCACGGGGTGAGATCTTGCGTGGGAGCCCCAGATCGAGGGAGATTATTATTGGTCTTGTATGTCTTCCATTTCCTAATAATTGCTCCCACAGTTGATTTCTTCAAACCAAGCTGCTTACCTATTGCAGATTCAGTCTTCCCAGCCTGGTCCAGGTCTACAATTTTGTTTCTGGTGTCCTTTGACTGCTCTTTGGTCTTGGCCATAGTGGAGTTTGGAGTGTGACTGTTTGAGGTTGTGGACAGGTGTCTTTTATACTGATAACAAGTTCAAACAGGTGCCATTAATACAGGTAACGAGTGGAGGACAGAGGAGCCTCTTAAAGAAGAAGTTACAGGTCTGTGAGAGCCAGAAATCTTGCTTGTTTGTAGGTGACCAAATCCTTATTTTCCACCATAATTTGCAAAGAAATTAATAAAAAAAATTACAATGTGATTTTCGATTTTTTTTCTAATTTTGTCTATCATAATTGAAGTGTACCTTATGATGAAATTTACAGGCTTCTCCCATCTTTTTAAGTGGGAGAACTTGCACAATTGGTGGCTGACTACATACTTTTTTTGCCCCACTCTACAATACCCCATAATGCCAAAGTGGAATTATGTTTTTAGAAATGTGTACAAATTATTTAAAAAATGAAAAGCTGGAGTCAATACGTATTCAACCCCTTTGCTATGGTAAGCCTAAATACATTCAGGATTATAATTTTGCTTTAACAAGTTTATATATAATAAGTTGCATGGACTCACTCTGTGTGCGATAAGAGTATTTAACAAGATTTTTTAATGACTACCTGTTCTCTGTAACCGCACATGCAATTCATTATCTGAAAGGTCCCTCAGGCAAGAATTTCAAACACAGATTCATCCATAAAGACTAGGGAGGTTTTCCAAATGCCTCGCAAATTGGTAGATGTGTAAAATAAAAAATACAAAGCAGACATTGAATATCCCTTTGAGCATAGTGAAGTTATTAATTACCCTTTGAATGGTGCATCAATACACCCAGTCACTACAAAGATACAGGCGTCCGTCCTAACTCAGTTGCCGGAGAGGAAGGAAACCGCTCAGGATTTCACCATGAGCCGAATGGTGTCTTTTAAACAGTTACAGAGTTTTAATGGATGTGATAGGAGAAAACTGAGGATGGATCAACAGCATTGTAGTTACTCCACAATGCTCACCTAAAAGTAAAAAGAAGGAACCCTGTACAGAATACAAATGTTAAAAAAAGCATCCTGTTTACAAAAAGTACTAAAGTAAAACTGCAAAAAACTGTGTCCTGATTACAAAGCGTTATGTTTGGTGCAAGTCCCACACAACACATCACTGAGTACCACTCTTTATATTTTCAAGGATGATAGTGGTTGCATCAAGTTATGAGTATTGCTTGTCTTGCATCACCTTATCGGTATGTTTGTCATCGGCAAGGACTAGGGAGTCTTTTTTAGGATAAAAAGAAACGGAATAGAGCTAAGCACAGGCAAAATCCTACATGAAAACCTGGTTCAGTCTTATTTCCAGACACTTGGAGATAAATTCATTTTTCAGCAGGACAATAACCTCAAACACAAGGCCAAATAAACACTGGAGTTGCTTACCAAGACGACATCGAGTGTTCCTGAGTGGCCTAGTTACAGTTTGACTTAAATAGTCTTGAAAATCTATGGCAAGACTTGGCTGTCTAGCAATGATCAACAACCAACTTGACAGAGCTTGAATCATTTTATAAATAATAATATGCAAATATTGTACAATCCAGGTGTGTAAAAGCTCTTAGAGATTTACCTAGAAAGACTCACAGCTGTAATCACTGAGAGTAAAGAGGAGTAAAGTACACACACGTGCAGAACACGCACAAGTGCGCACAGACGGACGGACGGACGGACACACACACACACAGGAATCAATCCAATACGGGGCACAAGGGCACTTGCGCCCTCAGATTTGTCTTGTTTAAAATAAAATAAAAAGATGCTCAATGAATTACTAAACTTCCATTTTAAGCCAACGTTTTATCATAATTATCTATAAAAAGATCTGTCAGTGTTATTTTGAGCGAGGGCACACTGACTGGACCAGGCAAGGAGTCGCCTGGGTAGCGAGGACTGGGGCCTGGCTCCACGTGCATGTAAGGGCCTCCACCACCACATGCTCCTACCACGGGTGCTGGCTTGCTGGCTACTGGGGTTGGGCGGCCCATCCCTAGCCCCACTGACGTCAGTCACCCACACACCACAATACCTCTGTCGGGAGTTTTAAAACAAACTTCACTTCCTGTCGTCAAGGCAACACGGACCCCGGCAACAGACCACCATGGAAAAAGCTGTCCATTTGTGACCTTGTGTACGGTAAACAGTCAGGTTTCTCTTAATCTGCAGGAAAGAGGAAAAGGGTTCGGGTTTCCGCCTATCGTCTTACGATGCAGCTCATACATCCTGCTGAGATAGGGAAAACAGACTAGACTGAATATACCTTTTTCTATTTAGATATTACTACTACAGTACCTGTAATATTGTTCATTGATATCACAATTGTAGTAGAAACCAGGAGTAGGTGCTATGGCTACATAACATAGGAATAGTTATTGTAGAAGTGATAGTGACAAGCAGGGCATACATACAATTATGACTGAATAAAGCAAGGCAAGAAATGTACAGGAACAGTAGAGCAAGTTGTCGCACTACAAAAATGTATCCTTCCTCGCTGTCTTAGATGGGATGATCACACCCCGGGTGAGGCGTAGTGCTCAGGGGATGGGGCCAGTTCAAGTAAAAGCCGGTCAACTCAAGAGAGTCATCTGGATTTCCAATTCAATAATTGAAAAGGGCATTTATGTTCAATGACTTCTCAATAAACAGAAAAAGGATACCCTGATTGACCCCCATCCTTGGTATTGCTACTCTGCTCCTGCCACTGGACCTCTCATTCGGGACATCCAGACTGCCCAAGGTTGTGAACTACCTGGTGAATCTCATCAAATCCCCTCCTGATGCCCCATCCTGTCCAGACAGAATGACACAGGGTCCCCTATGTTAGCAGCTGATGTTACTCTTCAATAACACAGACCCCAAAGCAAATCAAGGGGAGAAAAATAGGTTAATTCAAAGAGGACAAATCATGGATGTTATGCTGGGAAGTAGATGGTTCATTCTCCCGTCATCAGTGACTTTCTCCTCAGTGATTCTCTCCAAAGAAGAAAGGGACAGGATGTAGTTTTATAACCCAACACTATAACCCAACCCAACCCTTGCCAATTAGAATTCCTTGCAATAAAACTGGGCCAATGTCCAAATAACAAGTATCATATTTCAGGCTCAACGTATAAACAATTTGGACCAATGGGAACTTGCCATGTAGCTGTGAGTCCCGGACTGAAATTCCTCCCATGTCTCTGACCCATTGATCATTAATCCCGTTACAGAAAAAACACTTTTCATTGATCGTTAGTACTCTTAGTCCTCTTGACTTTTAGTACTCCATTGACCTCTCGTCCTCTGCGTTGTGTATTTCTCTTTGAAATATTCTTATACCTGCATGGATCCTACCACTGCCACCAAATGATTGCAGGACTGGAGCCCACTGCTGCCACCAACTGATTTCATAGTAGGTGAAAGGAAGGTTTCTATTGGCCTATGTTGCTTTCACCCATCAAATCATGTCAGATCAGTGATTATGTCAAGGATGGGAGGAAGGAAGGATACATTGTGATATTTTTGGAATGCAACCAGAGGCTTTTGAGTAGACTAGAGCAGCCTTTTTCAAACCTCTCCTCAGGACCTCTAGACGTTCTATGTATTTGAACTGTTCCAGAACTATCACACCTGATTCAACTTATCAACTAATCATCAAGCCCTTGACTACTTGAATCAGGTGCGCTAGTTCAGGGCTACAACAAAATTGTGAAACGTTTGGGGGTCCCTGAGGAGAGGTTTGAAAAAGGCTGGACTAGAGGCTATTACCACAGTATACTTAATTTGAATTTCCTATATGTTGTTCCTTTAAAACTAAAGTGGACTGACATCCTATATGACACTAGAATTACAGAAAGGTAAGACATGAAACAATGCATAGAGTAAATTCATGCTCATTTTAATAATTTCATAAAAAACATGTGTTGAACACAATATACAATACCTTACCATGCACTGTGTGAGACTTCTGAGAAACACATGGGAAATATGGGTACATCTTAAACAATGTAATATTTCAATAAACATACAGCTAGCTGTACAATGACCCGTCACCATACATCATATAGGTTCAATGCAGCCTTCATATGGCTCCAGATAACAGGAAAACAATAGAAACCGAGGAATTACGTTTCTGCCAACCACCTCAGTTGTCTGCCAAGTAACACAGATGTTTAAGAATGCTCTCTGGAAATCTGCAAAAACTTGAGTATTATACATTATAACAAATATTTCACTTGTTTTGACAGGTAGTGCATATAAATTATACCAAACATACTTTTTGTGAATAGGATTCTACTTACAGATCAAAGTCATAAATACACTGTTTCAAACAGTTCATGGATCGACATAGGACTAGGTGCATGGACGAGGAGATTGTGCAGCTAAGTTATCCACACACACACACACACACACACACACACACACACACACACACACACACACACACACACACACACACACACACACACGGGAAGTATTGTCATCTAGTGATGTTATGCAGATCTCCCCACACTGTAGAAGCTGAGTGTTGAAGATTCCATGGCAGTACCATTTAGATGTATTGTTGACAGAAGAGCAACTAGGTGCTGAGCTGTCCAGCTCGTCAAAGTGCTGGACAGAAATCATGGATTTAATTATTTTTTTAACATTACACTTCAGTATCTCCACTTCCTACAGGGGACCTTTTAGGTGACATTAAATTAACATAGAATCAACTTGTAGAAAGATGCTATTTGTTTTTGGTTTAGTTTCATTATGTTTGTTGCTCTGCGATTCCTGCCAAACCTCGAGAGATGTGTTGTTGGCAGTGGTCACCTCAAGAGGGACCTGGCAACCAAAAGTATAACATCAGCTGATTGTCAAATATTGTTGTATGGAGGTTTGTTTTTTGACATTGGTTGACCGTCACAAGGTTAGGGCTTCAAAATATCATGTGACGTGGGATTTTTCTTTCTGTCTTTGGAAAGAAACCACTCAATGGTTCATTTGATTGGCCATAATTGTCTTTAATACTGTGCATGAATTAGATTAGGAGACCCCATTTACTGGACTTCCATTCTTGGAAGGGAGATACGCAGAAATAAATTAGATTTTATTTTGCTATTTAATTAAGTGCTAATCAGATGTGGCACAACACCTCTGTTGGACTGAGTTCCATCTGGCTGTTAAAGTGCTTTTATCAGGACATCTTTGGAGCTTATTGGTTAGGACAGTTTACATGGACTTTCATTGGTTTTTCCCACTGGGAAAATTTGAATGATGGAGATAATTGCTTTTACGGTAGGCAAATAAGTAAAATAAAAAGGAGCAGATTCGCAGCAAAGCTGTTGCAAACATCGAACTTATGTGGCGTTTGTTAACATTGACTTGAGATTTGTGAGCTAACACGTGACGCAATACATTGAGCGCCTAGTGCTATGAGTTTGGTGTTGAAAGAATAACCCAATTCTTTAGTTTAAACACTGTTCGAGCTCTCAACCCTTGCGAAAAAAGTGCAACTTGTGCTGGGAAGTCCGACGATTTTGGAAAGTCCACAAAGCACAAATTGGGAATACACTATTGCTGAGAAGACATAAGGAAGACCGGAAGTATTTTCCTCTCATTCGAGAGACAATTAAGATGAGTTGTGTGTAGAAAAAACATTTTATAATAACGACTTAAAACTGTTAAATAAATTATAAAATGACATACAAAAGACACGGTCATAAAAAAAGGCACACAAAAGTCTTGACACGTGTTACAAATACCTGTGGACCACTAGTTGGAACTTTGAATGCTACCCGGCAAGATCCCATCCAATCCCGTTACAAATACCTGTGGACCACTAGTTGGATCTTTGAACGCTACCCGGCAACATTCCATCCAATCCCGTCACAAAACAAAACATATACCCGAAAACAGTCACGAAGAACAACAATCATTCTGAAGTGCAAGTGTCTCTCATCTTGTCCCAATTGAACACCATAGTCTCTTAGCGTAAATGAGCTTCATCTTATTTGTCAGAGCAAAGATTGTAGTATCTGGCTAAGGACTAAGATATGGTACTTCTGCCACACAGCAGCTCAACAGCACTCCTTCAAGGCAATCACGCTCTTCAACTCATCATAATCTGCTTTCTGAGGGTTCCCAAAACAAGTGTAGTGGTCCCCCACCCTCTTCTGCAGGGGCCCTAAGTCAGTCAGGCCCTCGCGCACAAGCAGAGCAGCTTCAAAGAGCCAGATTGCAGGATTCCTCCACTGCAATAAAACAAGATGCCAAACACAGCCTAAAACTGGTGCTTTTATAAAGATCACGGTCAAGGCTTGTTATGTGGGGGAAGCCCCATGTATCTCCATCTCTAGTCCACCCTGGTCCATTGGCGACCGTCCCCCTTCTGTCCCCCTCTCGCCCTCCTCCCTTCCTATCTGTCCATCCTCATCCTGACCGTCATCTAGCGTCAGCTCAAACTGGAACTTGTGACCTCCTTCTCCACCCTCTAGCTCTCCGTCTCCAGTGCAGAAGGGGGGAGAGGGGCTCTGGGGGATCATGCTCTGGTACCAGTTCCTGTTGTCTTCCAGGGTATCCAGGATATCCTGGGCGTCAGGGTGCACCAGGTCAGCCCACGTCTCCCACAGAGGGTGGACGATGTAGTCTATGAAGCCCACCTGGAGAGAGCGGGAGAAGAGAGAGAAGGGTGTAAGATTTCAGGATAGAATAGTGTGTACGAATACTGTATTAACAGCAGTAGAGAGGGATCGAGAGAGTGTGTGTATGCAAACAGTATGTACAAGGAAACGTGTAAGATGTGTATACACGTGAGTATGCGAGCAGTGTGGGTAGTGTACTGTGTGTGGACATACCTGTATATGTGTACATGTATTAGTAACCTACCTGGCTCTTCTCCACAGAAGCCGTATGCTTATCACACATGGGGCTGATCTCGATGCCTCTCTCCCTCTCCCGGTCTCCCTGGTGGGAGAACTCGTTCATGATGCGGTCGGTCCACTGGCGGTACAGGTCCAGGGACTTGGTCGGATTGCTCAGGTCTGCACAATGAACCATGTTACGCATCACCTGGAAAAGATGGGACGGAGAGAGGATTGTGTGAGTTTGTGTGTGTGTGTGCGCGTGCGTGTACCTACATGCCTGTATGTGCACCGGTATGCATGCCTATGTGCCTGTGTGAGTGTTTTACTGCATGTGTTCTTGTGCATACGAGTGTGAGCTCCTACCTGTATCTTGTCTGTGTAGTTGTCTAGCAGCAGCACTCCAGAGCTGGTCACCTTCTTGGTCTCCACCATGGTCTTCAGGTCAGCCAGCAGGCTCATGTGTTTGGACATGTCAGTGGCCAGTACCTGGAGGGAGAGAGCGAGTGAGCAAGGTCGTCATTAGTGATTTAGACATGTTTATGCTTCAGCAATATAGGATATAGTACAATATATAGTACATGGAATTGAGACAGGGATAGAAAGATGGACCGTCGGACCGACCGACGCACGGTCGGCGACTCATAGGAATGGGACATCGGCAACAAACACCTTTGGTCAGAACCGGGGCATTCTCTCACCATGTCTATGACCATTCTCCTGAGAGACTGGCGTTGTTTTTTGGTCAGGTTCTGAAAGATGTCACAGTTGTCCTCCTGCAGCAGCTTGAAGCCCACGGCCAGGTGGTGGTTCTCCAGGACCGACTCGTCATTATACATCAGGGCCAGCTCGGAGTCTGGACGGACAGAGGGTGGGCAAGAGAGGCGGACTGATTAGAAGCAAAATGCCAAAAGCATTTTCTTATGTGGTTTTTGTGACAATGCATTTCAAACTTGAATATTTTACTTGTATCTTCAAATATGCCAATAAACGATAAGATAAAGTGTACCAAAGCAGCAGAGATGATGAATTGGGCACTGTTGTTAAGATTTTGATGGAGAAAGTACTCACTGGTGTTAATGAGGAACTGGTTGGAGACCCCAGGATGGTCCACATCATGGATGGCTGCCGCAAAGATGGCCGCCAAGATCTCCAGATCTGTGAAGACGGCCTGTGATTGGACAGGAAAGATTTGATGAGTTCTCAACATTGAGAGTGAAGGTTTCACTGCAGTAAAAATTGGTAACACACATTCATCAGGTAATAACTCATTCTGACATAACGAGGTGGGGTGGCGGTGACATATTTAGGTGGAGTGGGGTGACATTATTCATGTGTGTTTACTGATAACACTTGCTGGTATACATGATTTATAATTACTCGGGGCAGGGCTCTCCAACCCTGTTCCTGGAGAGCTACCGTCCTGTAGGTTGTCGCTCCAAACCTAAACTAGCACACCTGGTTTGAATAACTAGCTGGTTGATAAGGCGAAATCAGGTTACAACTAGGGTTGACACGAAAACCTTTTGAGGAGGGTCGCTCTCCAGGAACATGGCTGGAGAGCCCTGACTTAGGGGTTTGCTACATGACAGTGTTGCTAGTCACTCCTCAGAATATTCAACGCGAAGCAAGAAGACAAAAAGCGGTGTGTATTAAGTGGAGCTGGGTCAGGTGACTTACGTCCAGAGCGGGTGTGGCGAGCAGGATGTGTGTGGACTGGGCCACGTCTGCAGCGTGGAGGCTGTTGTGGTATTCTACGTCGGCGTGGTAGTGCGCTTCCAGGGTCAACATGAAGGTCACGAATGTGTCCGCGGGGATCTTGAACGTCTTCATCAAGTCTCGCTCCTGCACGGGACGCACAAAGAAACGCAACACCGTTAGCTTGATGGGAATAAATGGGACCCATAATGTCTTCATTGGGTCTCGGCTCCCGCACGGGACACACACAAACACACGACGCCACACCGCCACTCATTAACTAAAAGGAGAAATGTAACCCAACAACCCATAAACACTCAGATGAACTTTTTACATTTTTCTTCAAATTAAAATGACTTTGGTTTTTACCATTGAGTATGTCTTGTTTAAATTGCAATGACTGCGTCAATCACAATGCAAAAGCTGCTAAGAAAAATGAATTGCTTGACTTGGCTGGCACTGTGTGTTAATGTCCACTTATCCATGTGACTAGACTAGTTCTTACTACAGTAGCATAAGTAATCATTCAGTTACTTACCCAGAAGATGAGGACACATTATTGAGAACATGCGAGAACATGCTGATGTACACTACTTTAGGCTGTGTTTTGGTGACTCACCCTGTGTGTGTGTGTGTGTGTGTGTGTGTGTCTGCAAGGCACCTCAGTCAGGGAAAACACAGCAATCTGACAGGAACGAAAGAGGAGGAAGAGGAGAATGAGGAAGAGCACTGACCTGGAAGATGGTGTACATGGTGCATGTGAGCGGGCGGTTGTGGGAGTGCTCGGCCACCCTGAAGATGTTCAGACCCCACTTGTTGATGTCCTCAAGGTCCTGAGAAAGAGAGAGACATTGTCAGGGTACGCTCTTGCAGACAGTTGGCCGGAAGGTGCAGTCACAATGCGAAGACAAATTAAATATCCAGATATTTGGATTGGAATTTAAAATTCAACAATCAGAAAGTGCCGTTTGTTTGACGCTTCCATCGGTGTCCTTGTGCAGAATATGTGCACCTTAGGTTTGGGGACATCTACTTTATAAGCTACCTGTCACCCTGTCTTAAACCTGAATTTACCCCAACCCCGGAGGGGTATACCACAAAGCAGGATCAATGAGTTAGCCAGCTAACTTGCCTAAATATTCAGAAAAAGTACTTTGACTTTTTTTTCTTCTAAGATAAGCTTTAAATGGCCATGGTCTATAGTTGACTCAACAATATTTAGCTAAACATTTTTTTTCTGGTTGTTTATCAAAGTTTGCTGGCTTTGTAGTATACCCCTATAAAGTAGAGACTTCCCCAATACCTTAGACAGCAGGTCCTCCTGGTCTGTTTTGACCCCGAAGCGGCTGACGCTGCAGCCTTGGAGCACGGGGGTTTGGCTGACCTTCCTGACCCCACTGATCTGGGTCATCGTCCCTTGACTCGGAGTCTGACCCCCCTGCTGGGTCTGGTGGTGGGTTCTCTTCTTCCTCTCCCTGGTCTTGGCCATAGGGCACGGCAACTCCAACTCATTCTGCTTGTCTGGATGGGGAAAGAGGGATGGGGAAAGAGGGATGGAGAAAGAGGGATGGAGAAAGGGATGGAGAAAGAGGGATGGAGAAAGAGGCATAGAGAGAGAGAAAAGAAAAAGGGTTAAAACTACTGCACCATAGAATGAAAACACTGAGTCGGAAAGACAGACTCACAAAACAACACTTGTGGTCATTTCAATCACAAAGCAATACATACAGAATGTACATTTTGACACGACTCTGTTTTCTTTTGCAGTACATAAAATTAATTGACATGGTAAAATGGTAATTACACCGCATTGGAAAATGAGGCTATATTGACTTGGAGTGGACAATCATTCAGTCAGACATGTATAGGAGTAACTGGTCTGAACAGGTTCTCTGACCACTCAGTCTTCCTATCTACTGATAGTCATTCAACTACTCTCTCAATCTTCCAAACAATCAAGCCCTTCTCTTTTTCTCTTTTGCCTTCTTCCGTCTCCTCCAGTTAAAATTCACCAGGAAAGAGCCAAATGACATTGAGCATTATACACTATTTCAATATTCAAATGTAGAGGGAACACATAAAGCCATATAAATAACATGTTAAAAACAAATATTTTGCAAAAACATGCCAATGAAAAACAATGGCGTAACATTTAAAATATATTCATAGAAAGAGCGAAATTCCATAATATTCAATGAGGCATCAATTCTCAGTGGAGATTATTAATAGTGTTTGCAGATCAATAAAAGTTTGTTGTCAAACCATAACAACGCATAGCAATGTTGGCTGCTGCTTTGTTGTATTAATAAGGAGAAGTGTTTGGGGGATGGCTTGTTGCAGTGGAGCTGAAGCGACCTCCCTCGAGGCGCTACATGTTAGCGCCACGGGGTGTGTGCCGCTGACCGAGTGTATCTGCGGCTAACCGTGTGTTTTTCCACACATTGCCTCAGCTCTATTCTCTATGAGGCGTAGGAAGATGATTTGCCTCGACCTGACAGGTACTAGCCGCAATGCAGAACACGAACCTTAAATCACTATCCATTCTCTCTCACTTCCGCCCTCATTTCTCCAACCCGCTTCGCTTTATTCTATCAACCTTAGCATCGCGGTGTCTTTATAGCTTATCAAATTTCCTCCCTTCTACACCATCTCCCTCTGCTTTTTCATCCGTGAAGAGAAAGATGGAGGCTTGTTTACGAGTCGGTGCACTGCGCAGTTCTCTCAGAGTAGCAGTTTTCTCCGTGTTGGCGGAGAAGGTGGTGGTGTGAGCTGGCTAATTGGCAAAGAGCCATGGAACGTGTCACAGTTATATATTTTTTATATATATATATATATATATATATATAATGAGAGAGAGATGAGGCAACACCATATACAGGTAACAAACGCACTCTCGTTTTCTCTCCCTCGCTCTGCAGAACGAAGTTCCCAGGGAAGAGTAGAATCGCTTTTCATTTTCTCCCCCTCTCTGCAGCGAGGCAGAGGGAGCACTCCAGCAGACCAGATGAGACTGGTTTGAAACTATCGCAACCCCAACGTTGGTACTCCGCAGCTTCTCATTCTCTCTGACCCTCAACCTCTTTTCTCCTCCTGCTTAATCATTTGTGATTACTATATTATTATGATTTGTTTATCTTTGTGTAAAAACCAATAATAGCTAAAACATCACCATTCAGGCAAAGGTATAGTCCATTAGCACAGCGAGAGGCAATACATGAGATTAGTTATTTTGTTTGTTTGTGAGTGTGTGTGTATGTTTTGCATGGAGGCGTGTATGACTTGACTTACCAAGGAAGGTGTTGGAGATGAACTCTGACACCTGGTTGCCGGAGCGACTCATCTCTGACAGGTGGGTCAGCTCCCGGTTCAACATCCTCTTGAACTGGGGAGACACAAAATGACAACACCATGTTAGGTCACCATTAGATAGACAATTTAGCTCACTTGGTAGAGCATGGTGCTTGCGATGCCAGGATAATGGGTTTGATTCCCGGGGACCACCCATATGTAGAACGTACTAAGTTGCTTTGGATAAAAGTTTACCTCAGGTCAGCCATTTCCTGTTGCCAATTAGCAGTAGGAAGCATATTTTTACCTTTATTTTACTAGGCAAGTCAGATTCTTATTTTCAATGACGGCCTAGGTACAGTGGGTAAACTGCCTGTTCAGGGGCAGAACGACAGATTTGTACCTTGTCAGCTTGGGGATATGAACTTGCAACCTTTCGGTTACTAGTCCAACGCTCTAACCACTAGGCTACCCTGCCTAGTGGTTAGACAGTTTTGTGTTGAATTGCAGTAACAGAAAATGACACAACACTGTGTTAGGTACACTGCATGGAGACCAACAAGACATTGAACTGGGGAAATACAAAATTACACAACACTTTACTAGATACACTGCATGGAGACCAACAGGAAATGGCTTCCCTGGGGTAGTGGTATAACTTGTTTCCAGGGACTTTCCATTGACGTTAAGTAGTGATGAGCAGGTTGACTCAAACCACATTCCCCCTCGGTGCAGGTGGGTTTAGGGTCATGAAATATTGTGTGGATAAAGGGCGGGTGGGTGGCGGTCGGGTTGAAACAATACATGAAATAAAAGTCGATAAATGTATCATTCTTGTGGCAATTTAGATCTATAGGCTACATCGTTTTTTCCTCATTTGTAGGCTCTCTGGCATTAGCGCGTACACCTAAGCTTTAGGGCCTAACATTACACGTGCTAAATAGCCTACACGCCAAACCCTTTTGGAAACAATAGACAAAACTTTTTCTGCCTCACTAAGAAAAAAAGCTGTGAAATGGAGAGTTGAAAATAAATTGAAGGGACGGACAGAAAAGTAATTTTTGGGAAAGATTTAGTGAAGTGGCAAAAGAGGAAGATAGCAGTGACCATGTGTGTTGATTGTGAGGCGCTATACAAATTCGACATTCACACGACAGGGATTTCAAATAGGCCTATGGCACGTCAAGAGAAACTGAAGCTTAGTGTTCAGATGGGTTAAATGGAAACTGAAATCTGGAAACTGACTGTAGGTCTATAACTTGTCACAGTCTTAATATTAACTCCTGCAGAATTAAGCATTTCTTGCTTAATGTATATTTTGACTCGGGAACAAAATAATTATTATTTCTTTCAGCATCTTGAGAGAATGTGAATGCGCACCTAGGGACCGCCTGTAGCAGTGCTACCTTTATCAACATCATAAAAGCTGATAGTATTTCAACCACATAACATAGCTGAACTGAAATCTTATTATAAACATGTTGGATTGTTATCACAGCTTTCTCTTTCCTTACAGACCTATTGCACTTTTCCCCCAGTCCCTAAACTTCTTTCCTCCGCAAAAGAAGCAGAGATGACAGAGAGAACCTTTACCTATGTCAACTAGATTGAAGCATTCATTTATGACATTCTGGTGAGCAATGGTTAATTTAGTCTTCTTGGGCAACATATAATGACAGAAGAGAATTAATTACAGGCAAGTTGACTAACAAATAGCTTACCAAAATGTCGGAAATTCTAAGCAGAAACATATCTAATTAAGGCAACAACAAAAAAATCCTGCAACCTCTCAAAAAAAATTATTGTTCCTCCATCTCTGTCTGTAGCCTACAGGGCATTTGCTACTGTATATTTGCGGATTAGGGTCGGATGCAGTCCTCAGATTTCCCCTTTATCACATAGTCGGGTGATTGCGGATGGGTTATTAGCAATTGTGGGCGGGTGCAGGCGAACAAACAGCTGACCTGCACACCACTAATTGGAGCCCACTATTGGAGCCCAAGGGAATAGGCTTGTTTGTTTGATACCATATAAGGACTTTGCGTATCTTTATACAGTATACACTATTTGAGTGCCCTGTTTTGAGATATTTAGTAAACAAATCAAAGATTTCTGGATTAATATGTACAGCATAGGGTCAGAATCAACCAAATTTCTGCAATAGCTTTTCAACCAAACATTTACCCGCACACACACACTTATTCTGTTTAGAAGCTAATGCATAACATCTATGTTGTGAGATGGATTCAGTGGAGATCATGGGCTGCAGTACCCAATCAATCTGATGCAATATTCAAATAAATACTAGAACGTGCTACAAGTATACAACCCGTCTCTCCCCACGAACACACATTTACCCCCAGTCCCCCCACATACCTTGATGTACCCCCAGGAGACACAGAGCATGGTGTTGGCTTCAGGCATGGTGCAGTACTGTAGCTGTATATCCTGTAGCTGTTCTATAGCTGTCACCCCTGGCTGTCCTCAACAGAAGCCCTGTCTGAATAGGCAAAACCAAGGCTTTCTTTCCTCAACAACCAACAGCCATGTCTCCATCTCTTCTATCTTGGTCTTTCAGCCTCTTTGGTGGTTCTTCGCAGAGTCACAGATGACAGATCAACGATAACCCCCACCAAGACGAGCACCTAGACCCCCGCCGAGTGCTCTCCCTCATTTCTGGAATCTCCCAGTGATATCTTCCCCAGTCACAGCAGCTAGTTGGATAGCGACTGTATTTCCTTCAGCAGTAGACGGTATTCCCCTGAACAGCAATATATAAGTAGGTCAGTAGATAGGAAGCTTGTAGCTACATATGTAGAAACTATCTCTTAGGTACTGTAGGTGCCTCCCTTTAACCACGGTATCTCTATCTATGTCTATACAGCCAATGGAAGACAAATGGTTCTCAAAGAGGAGATCCCAGTCCTATTGCATTGCTATCATATCTCTATGCATCCCAGAGGTAGCCAATGGAGGCGGGTTGCGGAGGGGATTCCAGTGCTATATCCATCCATCCATCCATCCATCCATCTGATGAGACTAAAAGGAGAATCAGAGAGGCTAAGTGGCTTGAACGAGGGAAGAAAGAGGGGGAAGGGGGTTCCAACGGTGGCTAGGGATCCCCGGTGACTGGCTGGAACTGGCTGGCTGAAAGGCCAGTGGAGGAAGCCTCTCTCTCTCTCTCTCTCAGCTTAGTCTCCCGCCAATGCCAGATGTCGCCCCCCTCTCGCTCTCCTCTTTCTCTCTCCCTCAGACCCCTCTCTCTCTCCCTCTGTCCCTGCCAGCAACATGCACATCAACACAAACCACTGCAGACATCAACACGTAGATCACGCCATGGCAACAGAGTCACGTGTACTGCATAGACGCTCTCACGGAGGTCTCTCCTCCAAACGCGCGCGCGCACACACACACACACACACACACACACACACACACACTGCTGCGCATTACTCAGCTGAGTGAAGGAAGGTGTGCATCGTCCTGACTCTGGCCACTACTTCATCTCAATGTGTATGTCTGTGTCTGTATACATGTGTCTTATTGCAATGATGCTGCCCCTGTGTGTCTTATCTCAATGATGCTGCCCCTGTGTGTCTTATCTCAATGATGCTGCCTCTGTATGTCTTATTGCAATGGGGCAGTATTTGAAGGTTATTTCAATGGCACTACTTAATTTCAAATGGGCTTGCTTTTCCTTTTTCACTAAATTAATATTTTACTTGTTTTATATTTAAGACTTTCATTTAATTTAGCAAAAAACATTAATATAACTCATACATCCACTGCCCACTCTTGAAAACTGATGCATGAAATCAAAGGTATCCTATTCATCTATATTTTCGACTTTACTTGTCAATTTGTATTTTTATCTTGATCCAAATATAAAAATGTATGCGTTGTAATATGGTAATCTGAGAAATAGCCATTTAAATATCCTGCAGCTAATTTACAGAATCACTTGGATTTGTTTTGTCCTTTCTAGCCAATACTCGTTTCAAACAGGTGCTTTTTCAGTGAACCATTAAATCGCACCCTCTCTAGCAGTGAATGGCTGTCATATGGCAGACCGGTCTGTTATTTCCCATTGATTGCAACCGGAACACAACTTTGAAAATGCAAGAATAAAGAAGCCGTCCGTCTTTCAAAGCTTTGGCTGCACTCAACTCTACAAACCCAACTGCTAGAGACGGTCTTATAACCCCCCCCCCCCCTAAAAAAAACATAACTTCCTAAACTGGAAATGTCCAAATCCAATACGGGTATTCTGTCCAAGCGTATTTGTAATATATTCTTACTGAAGGCGTAACAGTACTGAATCGTGACCTCTGTAAATGGACTCATATGAGTCATAGACTGTCTTCTGTGTTTCCCCGCTAGTCATACCGAGCTATGCCAGCACCACATGGTAGTCATACCGACGTTCAGTAGGCTAGCATACGCCAGTACGGTATGGTAGTCATACAACATCCGCAAACCATGCGTTAATGCAGGATGACGGAAACATGAGTGTGTTCGGGTAGGACACATTACCCAACGCGCGCCGTTACTCACGCAGTTATGTCAGACTTGGGGAACACACTTGTGACAACAGGTTGTTATTTGGCGCTTTCGAAAGCGAGTGTACATTTGTGTGGCGAATGAGCTCCGAGTATTGAAGTGTTAAGTGTTTACAATGTTGAAATGAACATATTCAAAGTAGGTAGTGATAAAATGAGCGCCACCGCAGGCTATGAAAGATGTCAAAAGGCGCTTTCAACAGGCTCCTTGGTGGATAATGTCACTGCATTCTGTATTCAGATAACCACTATCCGACCCACAAAACCATAAATTATATTGTGTGGATGAATACACATGGATAGTGGAGGAGGTGAGGTTCCCACTTATAGTGTAGGCTAAAGCGTTTTGAGCGCGTGCAAAAGCGCTATAGAAAAAAATCCAATACATTATTATACTGTATTATCGTTAACTGGTGAACTAGTTTTTTCAAGTCTGAAACAGCATATCAGATTATATATATATTTTTTTAAACCCAATGAAAATCCAGTGTTTCTATGTCAAACAGTTTTGTTATTTCAGTCTTCTGTGATGTATAGTGTAAGTGTAATATTTTGATGTAAACTCAAAATGTAGTACATTTCAACTCTATACCTGACATGGTACAAGTGTCTTCTTTTTAAGCCCATAACCATGTGTGTAAGCGGAAAACTTTTGTTTCAAAGTAGATTTGTTTTAGACTACCAAGAATAACTCTGACCCGGATTTAGCCCAATGCAGTAAAATGTTCAAGTGAAGTGAACGTTTTTTGTAAATAAATTACAATGACAGAGCAAGTGTATGATCCAAACCCATACAATCTGACTAAGTCCCGACATTCAGATAAAAACATGTTTTTATGTAAATCCATTTCCCTTAGACAAGAGAGTAGATACTCACTCTAGCAAAACAAGTAGTGTACAAACTCACCTGTTTCCAAATTGTAAGCATCCCAAACGTTTTCTTGTTCGTCTCAGAGCAGCATAGCCCCATTATTGCAAAGGCAATGCCACACGTAAATAAAATAAAATATATAAATATAAACGTTCAAAAACTTGTTTTAAAACTTCTCTCAAATATGTTAGCGTGTCGCTCTTTCTCTCGCTCTCTGGGTCTGCTTCCTCTCTGTATTCAAGTCTACTCTCTTCTGGCGACAGTCAGGAAACGTAAAACAATAAAACATGACTGATTGGCTGGCTGGTTGACTGGCCCACACAGAGACTAGGCTAAACAACTCCTCCTCTATCATAATGTAGCTCCGTGCCTGTCGCCACCCTCCCTTCCTTCCCCACCAGCTTCCTCCTTCTGACTAAAGTTACTGTGGCAATTTACTGGTAAGAGCCTCTTGACAATGCCCCTGGCACTGACCTGTAATGTAGGCAAAGTCCCTCATTACAAAATACCAGGCAATCACACTGACGCACTGCACCGTAAACTATTTGGGGAGGAAAGTGAAAGATTACATTTGTGTCTATTTCGCAAGGTCCCACCCAGGGCACACTTGAAACATGTATTTAAATCACAATGTGACGTCCCTGTTTAAATCAAAGATAAAGCAGTGGAGGTCGATTTCCTTGTCCTCCTCTCTGAGCAGATTTGCAATGTTGGCACAATGAAACTAGATTGGCGGTTTGGCCTTGGTTGATTTAAAGCAAAGAGATACAGCAGATTGCAACGCTCGCATAGTGCAATTCTGACTCAAGCAGACAAAGCCTAATATGACTCGAACCTGTGCCAGTCCCTGTGTCCTAGTTTGGAATGTTTGCAGGGTAAACAGCTGTAGTGGTCACGGACACACACACACACGCACACACACAAATTGTATAACTAACCTTATGGGGACACAGAATTCAGTTTCATTCAAAATTCAATTTTTCCCTAACCCTACCCCTAACATTAACCCAAAAACCTAACCTTAAACATAATCCTAGCTCCTAACCCTAAAACTATCCCGAGTTCCTAAACCTAATTCTAACCTTAACCCTAAACCCCCTAGAATTAGCATTTTACCTTGGAGAAAAATGTCCCAAGTTGGTCAAATTTTCTGGTCCCCACAAGTATAGTTACACACACACACACACACACACACGTTTCCCGCAGGGCTTGTGGGAAATTGTGTCTAGTAAGAAAATCTTATAAAAATCAAGGCCATCATTTAATAGAAACATTTGCAGGTTATTTTGGATATATCTTTGTGGTCTGAAAAGCAGTTTGTAGATACAAAGCCAATTTCTGTGCAGGCATAAAAAAGTTAAAGGACCTGCAACTCTAGAAAAATAAGTCTCATCTCATTAGTACAACTACTAGTCAAACACTATTATTATCAAACAGTCATTTAAAAAGCATTACCCTCCCTCAAGCCACTGACCCCAAAACTTCCACATCTGTTTCAATAATTCCGTCACTCTGGTCTAAAGACTGCAGCACTTTAAAGTGTAATGACCACATGTGAGTTAAAGTTTCCTACTAGCACTCAATGTTAGGCTAGCACGCTAGCCCGTAAAGCCGCTCTCGCTAACTGGATTCAGATGGCTGTGTTTGTCTAAGGCCCAGAGCTAACGTCAGTATGGACGTGTGAGGAACTTAATGACAGTGGTGCTAGAACAGCAGCTATAGCAGCTCGCTCCTCTGAGGTCATTGGAACTTTGGAGTGGCCTAACAGAACAGTGTGTGTGTGGTCCAAGCCCGGGATACACCCGTGGAAACCTCTCCTTGGAAACCTCCCCCTGGGGAAATACCCATTATAGGGTTAATTAGTTCCACCCCGAAAACATTGGATTCGCTGGGACCATTCCTTCGTTGGGGATGTAGGCCTGCACATTGCTCCTTATGCTGGTCTGAAAAAAAAGCCTCCACTCAGTGGACCAGGGTTAGGACCAACCAATGGAATAGTCCTCTATTTTAAAGAGAACAAGTACTGTTTGCCCTCCAGCTCTGGTTCATGCTATGAGATTTCCCACTTCGCAAAGTGGAAACGCATACCGTGAGCAGCATTTGGGGATTTTGCACCATTCTCAATATTATAGATCAATAAATGCCACGTGCCTCACACGCCACTGCATCTGACCGGGGATTTGAACCTGCGACCTTCTAGCCTCCACTCCCCAGTCCTATTCCCAACACACTGGACTTGGGTTAACCGTCAACCATCCATCTTAGAGGCCTATGACTCATGGTCAACAATGGCTCCAGTACCCTGTCTGAACGCTGAGTACTGAATGTTGTACTTGCTTGTGTTCAGGGTCTCCGGACTCATTGTGTTGAGTCCCTGTGACGTTGATAACAATAAAGGGAGGCCTCGACCTTAGGGGCCATTGTAGTCTGGTGTCCTGGGGAAAGGGTGAAGAGGAGGCTGTGTGGTGGTCAGGAAAAGAGACAGGAAACGCATGTCATGGTCACCGGTCAACACGGTTAGGGTTGGCGCTTCCTTTTGACCGCAACTCCACTGTAATGTCACTGTGTAGGACAGGGGAACTGAGAAGGGTGACCTCCCAGGCTGAATCCTTAGCGTATTTTGGTCACCATACGGTCTACTGTGCAGTTATACATTATTTTACTGTAGGCTCATTGTAGAAAAGAGTGGAGGTGAGGTTCCCCTCGTAAGAGTGTTGAGAACATAAAAATAAAATAAAAATCACCACATAAATCAAATTCATGATCATTATTCATTAGTAAAAGTGCCATATGGCTAACCAACGTTGCAACCAAAAGTATCAGCTAGCCTAGCCTAGCCTGCATGTGTCAAATTAGACTGACTTCATAATAGTTCATCTAAAACCGTTATAAAACCAGAGTTATAGCAAGAAACGTCAGGTTTTGGTCATGTTTCCGAAAACTGCTTGAGCCATTGAATAAGGTCTGGCTAATATGAGCTCTCTCAGACACGATGACGTCAGACAAAAAGACCTATCAGGCACGATGGTGACTATTATTCATATTGTGTATCTAATTCATTAATATCACAGTCTTACACAGAAAAGACAACAAATGGATAGATTGTTATTCAGATAGGCGTCTTATTCAGCGAGAACAGTAGTCTATGGTCCTCTATGCAAACTCTCCACTGTTTGTGCATTTTATAGCAGAGCCATGAAACAGCAGTAGCCGTTGACACACACACACACAACCGCAGGATGCTAACCACTTGGCAAGTACGTCAATGGGTCGTTCCACGAAATGAGTCCCCTTCGGATAGTGTAACTTGGTGAGAAATAAACATGTTTTAATTCTCCTAATTTTTACATTGTCATAAAGAGCACATGTTCATCTTAATAAAACACTAATTCTCCCATCACAAGAGGTTAAATAAAAAAATGACTATAGTAAGTATCAAACGTGCAAAATAAAGTTGACGATTTCATCTTAAAATCAGCCATGGATCCCCTTGTGACAGGAGGAATGGAAGCTTGTGTTCACCAGGGTGGGGCATTTGAATGCAATCTTCACAAACAAAATAAAAATGTTTAAAACATTTCTAGCCTGTCTATCTATGAGTAACAGAATCAACGTGTTATGCCTGAACCGCTGAGTTTTCCACCACAAAATACCAGAAAATTGCCAAAAATTGTGGAACCAGCTCGCTCACCTGCTTTACAGCCTATCTGAATACCAATCTATCCACTGATTTAACTATTAGATGTTCAATGTTTCTTTAGAATAAAAAAAAGGAATACTTTCACTATATTAAAATGAGATCAGTTCACATAACAGGGTTTACCTTAAAATGAGGGGTAGGTTTTTTAAATTTATTCCTTAATTAAAATCAATCACTAATCACATGAAATAAACAATCTCCAGAAATTATTTTGTCAAAGCAAGAAAATAACTAGGGCTTTACAATGACGGTGAAAATTTGAGGAATTTTGAGGTTAAGAAGTTAAGAAGTCCTAGAAGTCCACAGAGGGTGCACAGAGGTCATATAAAAATCTGATTTATAGAATTGTATATGTGGTCTATATTAAAAGGGCACTTCATTTAATACAACAGGCGTTAAAAATAAAAAATATTGGTGCACAATTTCTACTTAAAATATCAAAGGGATACAAAAAGGGACTCATTTCGTGGAACAACCCCAAAGTTAATCAAAGCATTCTTCATATTGCACAGTAAAGACTCAAAAGACACCAAGCAGCCTTAACATAAGTCCAATATTATCTCAATCCACATCTAGTTTCTGTGTACTATCATGCCGACGAGCTACTAACCAGATCATACAACAAAATATCATCACAGCAATAGTCTCAATGCACTTAAGTGGTTCGTTTCAGGTTGTGTTATAGTACGTTTGTGTGGTTGTTGTTGCATTATGGTCATGTTGAGTTGCAGTTGTGTTGTGGTTACATTACAGTGGTGAGGTGTTGCATTTGTGTTGTTGCTGCATTACGGTCATGTTGTGGTTATGTTAAAGTTGTGTTGTGGTTGCGTCACGGTCATATAAACAACAGTTCAGCTCAGTTTTACCTTGTTGGAAGCCATGTCACTGACGGAACGGTAGGTCTGGATGGTCTCCAGCTGGTCAAGACACCAGTCCAGCTCCTCCATCGTCTCCATGGCCAGCTTCTGGTACGACTCGTCTGTCAACAGACACACAGCAGATACAAACTCAGGACGCAGCGGCTCCATGTCCGACACAGAGCATGGTGGGGGTCCCAGGGCAGTGTGGCCATGCCGTATGGGGGTCCCGGGATGTCCGGGTGGGGAGGCGTGAAGAGGCGAGCAGTGATCCTTCATCATACGTGGTGGTCCGGTTAACTCAAATGCACTCTCAGTCAAGGAAAGAGGTTAAGAGTTGTAGTAGTCTCGCTCTCTCTCTCGCTCTCTCTCCCTCTCTTGCTCTCCCTCCCTCCCTCTCTCTTGCTCTCCCTCCCTCTCTTGCTCTCCCTCCCTCTCTCTTGCTCTCCCTCCCTCTCTCTTGCTCTCCCTCCCTCTCTCTTGCTCTCCCTCCCTCTCTCTTGCTCTCCCTCCCTCTCCTTAACCAAGTCGTGCGAGGTGGTTACGTCTGCTACTCTGCTCGCCTTGTGGCGTTAATGTGTCAGTGAGCCCCCCGGCCTGAGGAGGGTTTGAGGGGGAAGGGGGAGGCGGAGCCCTGCCAGCGCATTTACTCACCCTCCATGCACGAGACGTTTCACTTCAGAGTCGCAGGGCAGACACGCACCAGGGCTACACGGTTGTTTATAATGTACTGTATAGCATCAATGGCTAATGGGGTTGGCTTGAGGAGAGGGACAGATCCTTAATGCTGACAAACATGCAACCGTTAACATGTGTATGTCTAGGAGGCTTACACTGGGAAAACTATTCTGTTGCCCTTGGATAGAGAGTAGAGTCATCGAAAGAGAGAGGCAGGAGAAAGAGGGAGATATAGAGTGGATAAAAGGGGGTACCAAAGAAATTAGAATACAAAAATGGAGAAAGACAGAAGAGAGCGATTGATGGATAGATAGACAAAGAGAGCGAGTGAGAAACCCGGCTGAAACATATCGGTCAGCAACTGAAAGCTTCAAAGAGGGACTTCAGAGAGCTGCAGACGCTCACACCACCGTGCTAGACCAACAAGCTCTCCTCACTCTGATCCTCGTGAAAGAGAGACACCCAGCTAACATCAAATGTTCCCACAACTTTACAGAACGCTCCCTTAATTGTCTCATTAGGTTATGTTTTCATAGGAATGTTCCAGTGATGTGCAAGGACTGTTTCAAAGAGACCATTGACTTAATGTTCAACATAACTTACCCAGAACCATGTTCTCAGGATATTCAATATTAATGTTCTAGACGACACATTTCATTGGAACGTTGCAGGAATATTCCTGTGTCCCGTTTTTGGAGTGTTAGAATATTCTCCTATCAACGTCATGCCAAATATATACAGAACATGGTTTCCAAGTGTGATTTTTGATTGAACAAATTCACATGGAAATGTGAGTTCTAGATTTGTCATTCTCATTGAAAGCAAGTCTAAGAAGCGGTAGATACTGTACGTGCAATATTTCTATGCTTTCCGTTCTTAAGTTTAGTTTTTGCGTCTTTTACTTTTGGTTTTGTACACGAGATTCAAACAGCTGAAATGACAATATTTTTGGATACGGAAAATACACTGAATGTCACAGCAGTTTAGATGATACAATGATCCCTACACAATGACTGCTTGTTTTGTCGTGTAAACTGAAATTAGGCAAACTATTAGAATTTCAGCAACCAGGAAATGGAGGAGCGATTTCTGCATATTGCACCTTTAAAATACTGTAGAATGAATGTGACTTAACCCCTACAAATATCACCAGGTGACGGGATTGCTCCCGTCTCCAGCATGGCCACATGGTAAATTGTCTGTTTGCAAACAATTTGGAGAAAATGAGTGAGCAAGTTGGTAAATCATCATGCATTTTTGTGTCACTACCAAATATCTATATGTAAAGTAAGGTTTTGGGACTAAAATATATGTTTGCTTGGATGTACACATGTCCAAAGCAAAGATGTTTAGCTATGGGGATTCTTTAAAGTCAAAAAATTGTCCACGCCCGAAACGGTCACAACCGACACCATAGAGATATCTAGCGGTCTCATCTTTGTATCTGTGCCATAATGGTCTGTGACCGCACAGGCAGCAGCATTGAGGATATACATTTACATTACATTTAAGTCATTTAGCAGACGCTCTTATCCAGAGCGACTTACAAATTGGTGAATTCACCTTCTGACATCAGTGGAACAGCCACTTTACAATAGTGCATCTAAATCATTTAAGGGGGGGGGGGGGTGAGAAGGATTGCTTTATCCTATCCTAGGTATTCCTTGAAGAGGTGGGGTTTCAGGTGTCTCCGGAAGGTGGTGATTGACTCCGCTATCTCTATTATAAAGTTGCATGAGCCATGCTCTATCAACTGAGCTACAGGAAACCACCATGTGGGTAGTGGACACTTCAGTGTAATGCACTGAGATGAATAGCCAGCAGGAGGGCTCTAACCGGTGGGACAGTATTCGAAAGGTTGCTTGTTCAAATCCCCAAGACGGCAAGGTGGAAAAATCTGCAATTTTGCCCTTGAGCAAGGCAGTTAACCACCACACATTTGTGCAACAAACTAGATATCAAAATCAAATAAAATTGTATTTTTCACATGTGCCAAATACAACCGGTGTAGACCTTACAGTGAAATGCTTAATTACAAGCTGTGAAACAACAATGCAGTTAAGTAAATACCTAAAAATAGTAAGAAATAATTCAAGAGCAGCAGTAAAATAACAATAGACCCATGGAACACATAAATGTGGTCTTTAACTTGTCATGGGGAATCTCAATTGCTTACTTCTCGGGTTTTTCCTCGCCTCCTCCTCAAAACCCATTGGATGAGAAAGCCAGAGGTTCTCTCCCCTGACCTCAAATGGTTTTGAGAAGGAGGCGAGGAGAGATGCGAGGAGCATTCAATTGAGATTCTTCCATGGATTCAACTCACTGGGTCTGGATCTTGGGACCAATGTCCTCGTATGAATCTTGGTCTCAGCTCCTGGATATTACCTTAGTCTTTGGTATACAAAGCATAGGCAACCCAATTTGAAGAAGACAATGCACTCTGATCATTAATTGATCACTCCCAACCCATAGGAATCCCCACCTTATTGACTGCTATAGTGGTTAGAGCGTTGGGCCAGTAACCAAAAGGTTACTGGATCGACTTCCCGATATGAAATTAGGTAAAAATCTGTCGTTCTGCCCCTGAGCAAGGCAGTTAACCCACTGTTCCCCGAGCGCCAAAGACGTGGTTGTTGATTATGGCAGCCCCCCGCACCTTTCTGATTCAGAAGGGTTGGGTTAAATACAGAAGACACACTTCAGTTGAACGCATTCAGTTGTACAACTAACTAGGTATCCCCCTTTCCTTTCCTTTTAAAAGATGGAAGCCCTCAATGGCAAATGTCTATACTAAAACAAGTTATATCCATCAACAGTCCTCCATTTATCTCTACGATTGACAGATGGGTTAGGGCCATTATTTTGCCAAAATAAAGATAGGTAATGTGATTACAGATTAATTGTAGAAATTGTATTTGCAATCAAAATTAGCATGGTTATCCCTTTATTGTAACTTTTTCACTATGTTTCGGAAGTGACACATTTAGTGGGGTGGTAAGGAACTCCGGTAACTATTTCAAATTTGCAATATTTGCTCCCAAGACTAAGGCACTGCATCTCAGTGCTTGAGGCCTCACTACAGACACCCTGGTTCGAATCCAGGCTGTATCACAACCAGCCATGATTGGGAGTCCCATAAGGTGGCGCACAATTACACCAGCGTTGTCAGGGTTTGGCCGGTGTAGGCAGTCATTGTAAATAAGAATTTGTTCTTAACTGACTAGCCAAGTTAAACAAAGGTTAACTGTAAAAAATAAACAAAGTGTGTGAGTAAGATAAAAATATATTTTTATTTCACCTTTATTTAACCAGGTAGGCAAGTTGAGAACAAGTTCTCATTTACAATTGCGACATGGCCAAGACAAAGCAAAGCAGTTCGACACAAACAACAGAGTTACACATGGAGTAAAATAAACAGTCAATAATACAGTAGAAAAATAAGTCTATATACAATGTGAGCAAATGAGGTGAGATAAGGGAGGTAAAGGCAAAAAAGGCCATGGTGGCGAAGTAAATACAATATAGCAAGTAAAACACTGGAATGGTAGATTTGCAGTGGAAGAATGGTAGAGAGAAATAATGGGGTACAAAGGATTAAAATAAATAAATACAGTAGGGGGACAGGTAGTTGTTTGGGCTAAATTATAGATGGGTTATGTACAGGTGCAGTAATCTGTGAGCTGCTCTGACAGCTGGTGCTTACAGCTAGTGAGGGAGATACGAGTTTCCAGTTTCAGAGATTTTTGTAGTTTGTTCCAGTCATTGGCAGCAGAGAACTGGAAGGAGAGGCGGCCAAAGGAATAATTCGTTTTGGGGGTGACCAGAGCGATATACCTGCTGGAGCGCATGCTACAGGTGGGTGCTGCTATGGTGACCAGCGAGTTGAGATAAGGGGGGACTTTACCTAGCAGGGTCTTGTAGATGACCTGGAGCCAGTGGGTTTGGCGACGAGTATGAAGCGAGGGCCAGCCAACGAGAGTGTACAGGTTGCAGTGGTGGGTAGTATGTGGGGCTTTGGTGACAGAACGGATGGCACTGTGATAGACTGCATCCAGTTTATTGAGTAGGGTATTGGAGGCTATTTTGTAAATGATATCGCTGAAGTTGAGGATAGGTAGGATGGTCAATTTTACAAGGGTATGTTTCGCAGCATGAGTGAAGGATGCTTTGTTGCGAAATAGGAAGCCAATTCTAGATTTAACTTTGGATTGGAGATGTTTGATGTGAGTCTGGAAGGAGAGTTTACAGTCTAACCAGACACCTAGGTATTTGTAGTTGTCACATATTCTAAGTCAGAACCGTCCAGAGTAGTGATGTTGGACGGGCGGCCAGGTGCAGGCAGCGATCGGTTGAAGAGCATGAATTTAGTTTTACTTGTATTTAAGAGCTATTGGAGGCCACTGAAGGAGAGTTGTGTACACACAGTTGAAGTCGGAAGTTTACATACACTTTAGCCAAATACATTTAAACTCAGTTCTTCACAATTCCTGACATTTAATCCTTGTAAAAATTCCCTGTCTTAGGTCAGTTAGGAACTCCACTTTATTTTAAGAATGTTAAATGTCCGAAAAATAGTTGAGAGAATTATTTATTTCAGCTTTTATTTCTTTCATCACATTCCCAGTGGGTTAGAAGTTTACATACACTCCATTAGTATTTGGTAGCATTGCCTTAAAATTGTTTAAATTGGGTCAAACTTTTTGGGTAGCATTCCACAAGCTTCCCACAAAAAGTTGGGTGAATTTTGGCCCATTCCTCCTGACAGAGCTGGTGTAACTGAGTCAGGTTTGTAGGCCTCCTTGCTCGCACACACTTTTTCAGTTTTGCCCACAAATTTTCTATAGGATTGAGGTCAGGGCTTTGTGATGGGCACTCCAATACCTTGACTTTTGTTGCCATTTTGCCACAACTTTGGAAGTATGCTTGGGGTCATTGTCCATTTGGAAGACCCATTTGCGACCAAGCTTTAACTCCTGACTGATGTCTTGATGTTGCTTCAATATATCCACATAATTTTCCTTCCTCATCATGATGCCATCTATTTTGTGAAGTGCACCAGTCCCTCCTGCAGCAAAGCACCCCCACAACATGATGCCACGCCCGTGCTTCACGGTTGGGATGGTGTTCTTCAGTTTGCAAGCTTTTTCCTCCAAACATATAACGATGGTCATTATGGCCAAACAGTTCTATTTTTGTTTCATCAGACCAGAGGACACTTCTCCAAAAAGTGCAATCTTTGTCCCCATGTGCAGTTGCAAACCGTAGTCTGGCTTTTTTATGGCGGTTTTGGAGCAGTGGCTTCTTCCTTGCTGAGTGGCCTTTCAGGTTATGTCGATATAGGACTTGTTTTAGTGTGGATATAGACACTTTTGTACCCGTTTCCTCCAGCATCTTCACAAGGTCCTTTGCTTTTGTTCTGGGATTGATTTGCACTTTTCACGCCAAAGTACGTTGATCTCTAGGAGACAGAACACGTCTCCTTCCTGAGCAATATGACAGCTGCATGGTCACATGGTGTTTATCCTTCCATACTATTGTTTGTACAGATGAACGTGGTACCTTCAGGCGTTTGGAAATTGCTCCCAAGGATGAACCAGACTTGTTTTTCTGAGGTCTTGGCTGATTTATTTTGATTTTCCCATGATGTCAAGCAAATAGGCACTGAGTTTGAAGGTAGGTCTTGAAATACATCCACAGGTACACCTCGAATTATGTCAATTAGCCTGTCAGAAGCTTCTAAAGCCATGACATAATTTTCTGGAATTTTCCAAGCTGTTTAAAGGCACAGTCAACTTACTGTATGTAAACTTCTGACCCACTGGAATTGTGATACAGTGAATTATAAGCAAAATAATCTGTATGTAAACAATTGTTAGAAAAATTACTTGTGTCATGCACAAAGTAGATATCCTAACCAACATGCCAAAACTATAGTCTGTTAACAGGACATTTGTGGAGAGTTTGAAAAACTAGTTTTAATGACTCCAGCCGAAGTGTATGTAAACTTCCGACTTCAACTGTGTGTGTATGTATGTATGTATGTATGTATGTATGTGTGTATGCATCTATGTACAGTGCCTTGCGAAAGTATTCGGCCCCCTTGAACTTTGCAACCTTTTGCCACATTTCAGGCTTCAAACATAAAGATATAAAACTGTATTTTTTTGTGAAGAATCAACAACAAGTGGGACACAATCATGAAGTGGAACGACATTTATTGGATATTTCAAACTTTTTTAACAACTCAAAAACTGAAAAATTGGGCATGCAAAATTATTCAGCCCCCTTAAGTTAATACTTTGTAGCGCCACCTTTTTCTGCGATTACAGCTGTAAGTCGCTTGGGGTATGTCTCTATCAGTTTTGCACATCGAGAGACTGAAATTTTTCCCATTCCTCCTTGCAAAACAGCTCGAGCTCATCGAGGTTGGATGGAGAGCATTTGTGAACAGCAGTTTTCAGTTCTTTCCACAGATTCTTGATTGGATTCAGGTCTGGACTTTGACTTTGCCATTCTAACACCTGGATATGTTTATTTTTGAACCATTCCATTGTAGATTTTGCTTTATGTTTTGGATCATTGTCTTGTTGGAAGACAAATCTCCGTCCCAGTCTCAGGTCTTTTGCAGACTCCATCAGGTTTTCTTCCAGAATGGTCCTGTATTTGGCTCCATCCATCTTCCCATCAATTTTAACCATCTTCCCTGTCCCTGCTGAAGAAAAGCAGGCCCAAACCATGATGCTGCCACCACCATGTTTGACAGTGGGGATGGTGTGGTCAGGGTGATGAGCTGTGTTGCTTTTACGCCAAACATAACGTTTTGCATTGTTGCCAAAAAGTTCAATTTTGGTTTCATCTGACCAGAGCACCTTCTTCCACATGTTTGGTGTCTCTCCCAGGTGGCTTGTGGCAAACTTCAAACGACACTTTTTATGGATATCTTTAAGAAATGGCTTTCTTCTTGCACTCTTCCATAAAGGCCAGATTTGTGCAATATACGACTGATTGTTGTCCTATGGACAGAGTCTCCCACCTCAGCTGTAGATCTCTGCAGTTCATCCAGAGTGATCATGGGCCTCTTGGCTGCATCTCTGATCAGTCTTCTCCTTGTATGAGCTGAAGGTTTAGAGGGACGACCAGGTCTTGGTAGATTTGCAGTGGTCTGATACTCCTTCCATTTCAATATTATCTCTTGCACAGTGCTCCTTGGTATGTTTAAAGCTTGGGAAATCTTTTTGTATCCAAATCCGGCTTTAAACTTCTTCACAACAGTATCTCGGAACTGCCTGGTGTGTTCCTTGTTCTTCATGATGCTCTCTGCGCTTTTAACGGACCTCTAAGACTATCACAGTGCAGGTGCATTTATACGGAGACTTGATTACACACAGGTGGATTGTATTTATCATCATTAGTCATTTAGGTCAACATTGGATCATTCAGAGATCCTCACTGAACTTCTGGAGAGAGTTTGCTGCACTGAAAGTAAAGGGGAAGAATAATTTTGCACGCCCAATTTTTCAGTTTTTGATTTGTTAAAAAAAGTTTGAAATATCCAATAAATGTCATTCCACTTCATGATTGTGTCCCACTTGTTGTTGATTCTTCACAAAAAATACATTTTTATATCTTTATGTTTGAAGGCTGAAATGTGGCAAAACGTTGCAAAGTTCAAGGGGGCCGAATACTTTCGCAAGGCACTGTAGAATGTTTCCCTAACTAATGGAAAACTGGACACAAACATCAGGGGACCATTACAAAAACGTTCTCGCTCTCCCTAGAATCGTTAGCTGGGGAGAGAGAGAAAGAGATTAAAAAGAAAACATATCAAAAGGCAAGGCACATGCAACACAAGAGGCAAACTTTTACTCCCTAAAATGGGGGGGGGGGGACCAGACCCAGGGTTTGAGACTTCAAGGCAACTTCCTCCCACAAAAAGCATGGAGTGGATTTCTGGGAGGATGGATGACTGGACTGGAGTAGTTGGAGAGCCGTGGTGGACCATGACTGACATTTGACATGGAGAGGAACGTTTCTTTGACACAAAATCATGTGAGCCCCAGATCGTTCATACATGGGGCAAGGAGTTTTCCTCGGACCAAGTGACCTGATCAAGAAAGAAAGAGGTAATAGTTATTGCCAATAATGTATGGGGTCTAGTTATAGCCTATCTGGCCAAGAGTTTTTCCGGTTCAAGTAACATGGTCAGGGGACAACTACTTGTCCTCGTCATACGGTGCTGTGTCACTCACTGAACAGCAGTACCCACCGAAAAGGCTGCTCTGCCACTGAACATAGTTTCTGTGGGAAACCCCGATCTCCACTTTGAAGGAATCTCATATGGAACGGATCGGACCCATATGCTTCGCACAATGGGACAAACCAGTGTGTGTTACAGCAATTTGCGTCAATAACTTGGGGTAAAAGCACATCAAAGCGCTTTGACATCACAGTGACGTCACCATCGCAGAACCTATGAACTTGTGTACTGTCAAAAAGAGCAGCCATGAAATCGGAGTTCCTCCTCAAAAAACCGAGTAGCAGAAGGCGAGTTACTGCATAGGCCTATACTGCAGAGACCTATTTTCTCTCAACAACTTTTATGAAGACTCTGGACTATATCCATGTACAACAGGGTTGGTTAGGTGAATTATGCTTGAGTGATGAATAAACTTGCCTCAGACCTGAAGACTTATGTTAGCTCCTCAAGCGAATGCTTTAGTTAAGAGCGGTAACAGTCTTGTGGCACGCAGGAGACCCGGGTTCGAATCCTGGTCCGTCACACACAGGTGTCGTAGTGATGGCCCTGAAAGTGACACTGAGTGACACATGCTACAGCTTCACCAAAAGGTGATGAATAACCTTGAATATGATGTGAAGACTTATGTTAGCTCCCCAAGTTTAATGCTAAGTCTTGAGGCACGCAAGAAACGGTGGAGGTCCATCAAAGGGGGGCCTTCATAAAGGGGTGTGCTGGTGAAATCCGGCTTGCACCACAAAGCAGCTGCCTGGCCCGAACCATCGGGGGTGCGAGACGTGCCAAGAAGGTGGAACCACATCCTGCCTTTTCCCTCCATGGAGGATGTATAAAGGGACATTAGAGGGTTTCATAGCGCAGTCACTGCGCCAACATCAAAGACCACTAACTGAATCATTAAAACCGTCTGTAATGTGATTCCCTTCATAGGAGAAATAAATGGTGGTTAGTTGGTTCATTCTGTTCACACACACACACACACACACACGTTATTAGGGAGGTGTTCCTGACCACATCACCTGACCAGGACAAACTCTGGTAAGCTAATTACATAGACCCCAAAGTATTTCTGAGTCAGGTCATGTGGTTAGGAAAAACTTCTGACCATAAGGTATGCTTGGATGAACCAAAAAGTTGACCACAGGCTTGTCTTGTTTAAAAAAAAGTGCTGCACCATCTAGTGTCGTGAGTTGTGACAATACTGTATATGTGCATTGAGGTTTCGAAACATATGTCTTACTTGTTGTAGTGAGGAGCTGTAGTGTTTCAACTCAACCGAGACACAACAAGAATCGATAGGGCCCTAGTCCCAGGTTGATTATAAATGCACCACTATATAGGTCAGGAGACATTTCACAATGTCAACGGTGGCGGGGGTGATGCATTTCTTAGGTTGGAAAATGAACTCGAGACAGATCGCAACATACTTTTCCAGACAACAGGCCTTTTTTCAGGCAGACGGAGGTCTTCCTTTATTCGCAGCCAGACGTTGTTGGTCTTAATGCTTCAGCCATATGCTGCAAGCATGGGAGGAAAACAGGCCTCAGTGTGGATTTAGCCTTCTGTCCTCTCTCCCACTCTCCTTCTCTCTCTGTTGACTCTCAGTCCTCTCTCTGTCCTCTCAATCTCTCCTCTCTCGTTTCCTCTCTCCAGCCCACAAACCAGCCTCTGTCAGAGACCCATCAGCGGCACCCACTAAGGCATGCCTGGGTATCCACCCACACACCCCACCTCCGTCCACCCATCCACCTCACACTGCCCCTTTCTCTCTCTCCTCAACCCCCCCCCTCTCCACCCCTACTTCATGCCTGGATGAAGACCAGTGCTGACATGACATAACTGGTCAGCACTATACATTAGAACAAACTGAGCGAAGCAAGCTAACTGGAACGCTGGCTAGGCACAGTAACCCTATGAATCAGTTACTATATATATATATATATATATATATATATATATATATATATATATATATATATATATATATATATATATATATATATATATATATATATATATATATATATATATATATATATATATATATATATATATATATATATATATATATATATATATATATATATATATATATATATATATATATATATATATATATATATATATATATATATATATATATATGCCATTTTATGGGCCATGCTACAGTATGTACTAGTTCATTTACAGGAAAGTGCAGCAGCTACAGACCAAAACTCAGTTTCCTTTCTGTCGGTCAACTCGGTTAAACACCGCTATTGCGGATTTCGTGCGCCAGAGCCCTCTACTGAAGAACATTGGCCTTGTCAGGTGTCATTCTAATGAACACCGTGCCTCACCGGAAGACACATTCCTTCAATTCATACGCTCTTGATCGCAAGCTGAGCTATACAATTCACGCATTTCTTAAATTATGTGTTCAAATGTTCATTTTTAATCAGGCTTTACTCCAACTTAACTGTAAGGAGGGTGTTCTCATCCTTCTGGACTTGTCTTAAAGTTTGGTAACTAGTTTCTTGAAGTTCCCTACCAATTTGTTTAGTTATTCTTCTGCTTGTTTAGCCTCGCCAACTGGTTGTAAGTAAGATGAATAGCACAAACGTCTCGAAGGCGGCTGTTAACCCCTTACATACGTGAAAATGGGCCTATATGAAATGTAGGGCTGAGTTGAAATGTTTATAAACAGAAGAACTAGTAAACCGATACAGAGCTTTAGAGGAGCTTGAGCTCTGAAGTCATGTATAGCATGTTACTGGACAGCCACTGAGTTCCTATTAGGCACCTATCAATGACAAAATCGTACATTTGACCCGTATACAGGATGACAGTGGCTGCAAGTGAAAAGGGCTACGCCGGGTTTGAGTTCACAAACTTGCCCGCAGTCATGTGGTTTCAGCATGTCTTTGAATGATACTCACAAGTGTTGTCTTGTCTCGGGCTGGGTGCATGTTCAGGCTGCCCTGGATCGAACCAGCTCATGCGACCACGTTCCCTTGCTGGGAAGCTAGCTGGCTACCTAGACCATTGGCTAACAAAGGGATGCTAACCCCAACCCGTAGCTCCCGATGAAGCACTGACCTGGCCACGGTTCTGGCTACTGGGGAGCCCCATGCAGAGCTCCCCTACAGTAGATGAGATTTGTGCTATGGATGATTTCATCTTGCGCATGTCGCACCGTCTCAGCGGTCTGGAGAAGCATGGGGGCTACCGTGGTGGTGTGGGCAGTTGTACATGGAGAGCCTATTTCTCCTACCAGGTTGTTGGTCTCGTTTTGAGGATAAAAAGGAGGTAGGAAGCTGCACTTTTTCCTTACTCTGAGGACCTTTGCTGCTGCAGCGGCATCGTCTTCCAGAGCAGGGATTGACAGTCCTCGGGGGCCTGATTGACACCAATCTTTAGCCCCAGCTAACACACCTGACTCCAATAATCAACTAATCATGATCTTCAGTTTAGAATGCAATTACTTTAATTATTTTGCTAGGGATGGGGGGAAAAAAGTGTGACAGCACTCTGGCCCCCAACGACTGGAGTTGCCCAGAGTTGCCCAGGGTTTACAGAGAGTGGCAAAGTGAGCTGCCCTGCTTCCGGGTCCACCCCCATGTCTGCTCCTGCTTGTCCTGTTCCACAAGAGTAGTGCCAGTCTGCTTGGCACACGCAGCATTTTACTCCCAAGGGTGAAGTGAAAATAGCATTTTTCCCCACAGTCAGACACTCGGTTGTTGAGAATGGTGAAAATGAAAAGAGGGATCCTCCCCTGGGTACCTTTACCTCAGCGGAGTCTGAGTTTCAAGATACGGGGGTGAATCTGGGTTTGTGGTCAGATCACATGGAGCTATCCTTCCAGCATGGAAATATAGAACTGGCAAATATCGCTGTCTCCTTCAGAGTTACAAAGGACTCACATTCGGTTGACAACTTGGTTTCTCTGGCCAGTTCCAGGGTTTTTTGGGGGGCAGCAAAAGGTTGCTAGATCGAATCCCCGATCTGACAATGTAAAAATCTGTCTTTCTGCCCTTGAACAAGGCAGTTAACCTCACTAGGCTGTCATGGTAAATAAGATTTCATTCTTAACTGACTTGCCTAGTTAAATAATAGGTTAAGTAATAGAAAAATGTATAACAAAAAATCTATGAGACAGAGATGGAGGTTTTGGCTATAGATCAGAGATTCCCCTTCTATGTCGCCGAATGGCTGCCTGCCTGTCAGTAGAGTGGCCGTCCTCCCCTCAAATGGAAGGCATCAAGGTTTGGTGGCCAATACCTGCCACCAGTGTTAGCCTCAGTCAAGTACTAGCTCTTGTCCCACGCGCACAGGCAGGTCTGGCACCAGCGTCCAGAGATTTGGAGTTTGGGCTTGACCCCTGAAAAGGTCCAATCTGACGGCAAGGGGTTTACCTCTGAACGTTATTGCTACTATAACGTCCGCAAGGGCACCGTCCCCGACAGGGTTGTATAGGTATAAGTGGCGGGCGTTCCAGCTTTGGTGCCAAAGTAAAGGAATTGTTCCTTTTCAGAGCTCTCTGGTGCACATTTTAATGTTCCTACAGGTGCTTTTCGACCAGGGCCGTTCATTCTCCACCCTGAAGGTGTATATGGCAGCTATTTCAGCAAGTCATGTTGGAATTGACGGTGCAACTCCAGGGGCTCATCCCCTGGCGGTGCGGTTAAAAAAGTGGGCAGTTTCGAAACCTATTGCGCCCCTTTGAACCGATGAAGTTTGTGGATCTGAAGATCCTCTCCTACAAGACAGCCCTGCTTGTGGCTTTGGCCTTGGCTAAACGCATTGAAGATCTCCACACATTATCCGTTCACCCATCCTGTATGAAGTCCGTCCTTGGTAACTGTAAGGTCACGTTGTGTCTGAATGCGGCCTTCGCCCCCTAAGATCATGACTATCACCTACAGGTCTCTAGCTTTTGAGCCTTTTCCCTTTTCGCCTCCTCTGGGCGTTGTTTAAAGCTTTACCTGTAGGACACGTTTCCGACTCATTCCATGGAGGGCTGAGTGTCTGCAGGTTTTCGCTCTACCCTTGTCTTGATTGATGAATTAAGGTCACTGATTAGTTAGGAACTCCTCTCACCTAGTTGTATAAGCCTTAATTGGACACAAATTGAAAGGAGAAATCAAAAACGACCCGCCTTGGAATGAGTTTGACACCCCTGCTGTCAGAGATATTTGTGCTGCGGCGAGTTGGGCATCTCCACACACTTTTGTGAGGTTTTATTGCTTGGATGTCACTGCCCCCAGTGTAGCCCACAGTGTGCTTATGGCTGGACAGGAGAAGGTCAATAGGCAGCATGCAGATTGCACAATACCCAGGTGCCGCAGGATTTCCTGTCGGGTTGGAACTCTGGGTGGTCTGCCGTGGGCCATTACATTTCGTGTACACTGGGGTCAGCTTGGGGCGTGATTTCATGTCTCCATAGCTGTGTTGTACCGAGTTGACAGACTGAAAAGGAACTTACAGTTATGACTATAACTACTGTTCCCTAAAGGAGGGAAACGAGATACAACCCGGAAACACACACCCAACAAATATTTTCGCACGTTCATCATCAGTTCATAAACTAAGACTAATTTGTTTGGAGAATTCGATAAGTCATTAAGTTGATATGCACAGTATGTTTTACAATATCACATTGCAGTTGGTATAATATTTAATGATCCAAAAGTCTCTTGAGAACCAGTGGAATAGGTAGACTTTTCTGGCCCGTCCAGAAACCACATCATGACTTTTTTTGTAGTTTGTCAACAGCATTGTTGATTGTGTCTCTTGAGAGATAAGTGCGGCTCAATCTCTTTAAACTATCAACACAACAGTCAAGTTTGATTGACGCCCTCCCCACCACACACACACTCTCTCTCACCCACCATCACACACACACACACATATACAACCCCCAGCCTGAGGCCCTCACAATGCATTAGGGGGACTTTTCCTGCAGGGCTGCTGGCACGGGCTGACTCTAGGGATGGGCCGCAGTCAGCTTTATGGGTGTGCTGACGTCAATAACATAATTCAAATACTAAACCAGACTGCATGCTTCCAGCCCTCAGGATCCCTCTACTCTGGGCCAGACACAGGGAAAACAAGACATGGATTTAACATTACACGATAGGACTGAGTAACACCGAAAAGGACTGCTGCAGACTAGCACCCAGTGACAGAGTGATGCTACTGATCTGATTTGGATTGGTTTGACCACAGGAAGAGTAACTGCTGCTTCTTCAAAAGCTAATGGGGATCCAAATAAACAAATATAAAGGTTTAAACTTGAAACCAGACATATGTGTCTTTTCATTTTCATGCTGTTATATTATGTATCTGGCTGTTCTGACAGCTTTGCCAGTGCAAATAGCACAAAGATGGCGGATTATCCATTTAAAAACCTCTTAAGGATCAGACCTTTCCCCCCCCCCAATTTTCACCTAAAATGACATACCCAAATCTAACTGCCTGTAGCAAGGATATACATATTCTCGATGACACTTTGAAGTTTGTGGAAATGTGAAATTAATGCCGGAGAATATAACACATTAGATCTGGTAAAAGATAATACAAAGAAAAAAAAAACGTTAAAAATTGTTGCTCCATCTTTGAAATGCAAGAGAAAGGCCGTAATGTATTATTCCAGTTTAGGCGCAATTTAGATTTTGGCAACTAGATGGCAGCAGTGTATGTGCAACGTTTTAGACTGATCCAATGAACCATTTGCATTTCTGTTTAAAATGTTTTATCAAGTCTGCCCAAATGTGCCTAATTGGTTTATTATTACATTTTCAAGTTCATAACTGCACTCTCCTCAAACAATAGCATGGTATTATTTCACTGTACTAGCTACTGTAAATTGGACAGTGCACTTAGATTAACAAGAATTTAAGCTTTCTGACCATATCAGATATGTCTATGTCCTGGGAAATGTTATTGTTACTTACAACCTCATGCTAATCACATAAGCACACGTTAGCTCAAACATCCCACGGAGGGGACACCGGTCCTGTAGAGGTTTAACATGGGCTGCCTGCTAATTTTCGGCTGCGTTTCAACTTGTCAATTATAAATGATTTTCAAACAAGTTGTATTTTTTTAACAGTTTGAATTGAGGTGTGTTGAGGTCCTCATTAATTCACATAGAAGTAGTCCATTTCAGCGCTGCGGACAATCAATGTTTAGGCTTTACTGAGCCGGACAAACTTCTCTCTTCGAGGAGAGCCCACCCGCTTCCCAAATGTTTGCACAGATCAAGTATGCATGAATTGGAACATTTTCTGGCTGGGGCTCGCATTGCCTTCCTTGTTGTTTTCCTTACAAATTATAACTTTGGACATGTGTGCGTTCCTATCAAAGTAAGTTCCTTATTTTATGTATATCGTGTTGTCGTTTCTACTGTAGGTGCATAGAGTACATATGTATGGAGCATAATGTATATACAGTTTTATTCACATTTTCAAGTACTGGTGACAAATAATGCATTCTGATTATTGCATAGATTAATGGACACCTATGATGTGTGTAAAATACTTTGTTGAAGGTAGCACTGATTATAATGAGCTAATGCTAAGCTATTTGCCAGCTATGTGTGGCGCCATATTTTTTGACATTATACATGGATTTCTGGGTGTCACCTAAATGTCTGTCAGACCAAACATGTTATGAGGTGAAGGAGTGTTTTACTCATCGTTCGAGTAAACTTCCAGAAGTGAAGTGAATGATCATAGATGACACACACCCTTCAACATGCATACTATAAGCAGACTAGAAAGTGTTTTACTCAATTATTTAGATCAATGGTGAGCTCACCCGTGATGTGATTAATTATAAATTGTAATTGCTTAACTAATTCATATTGTAGTTTCTGTCAGCCGAGAGTTATAAAAATATGACCATTTGTGTTACTGTCAATATTTCCGCTAGGACAAATGTAGCCTACATTTTCCCGTTTGGATGATCGTGTTATGCTGTAGCTACTTCTGTGAATGTCTGAACATTGCATCCAGAAATAAACTGTTCAAATTCTGGACATAACTTTGTAAGGACTGTGTGTGCAAAATGTTTCTGTGAAAAAACAGTGTGGCCAGCTCAAATGCTGATTGTTGCATCAATCGAAAGTGGATGTTCTAAATATGCGTTCTAATCCCGCCGGTTTGAGTTTACACTGCAGGGACCACTGTAGAAAGATCACACCTGTTTGTTGGTTTGTTGGTAAGTGTCAAAAGGTTAATTCCAATTTTTCAGGGGGTGATGCAGCACCCTTAACACCCATACTTTCCGCGGCTATGGACACTGATGTGGCTTTCCAACAGCAAGGTGCAGTGTTACCATTGTTTACCAAAGTTGTTCTTTATAATGTTGAAACAAAATGTCCCCAAACCCCATAAATCACACACTCACAAACTGCAAATGTGTGTACATCTGTGCCATTATAACGTCTGTGACAGCATAAGGCAGCGCCATTTAGGCAACAACCTATAGGAATTCACATCCAGTTTAATCCCTGAATTGTTCTGCCTATGCTAAAACAGCATTCTCTATGGCAACTGCAAAAACCTGCAATCAAAACTTCATGACCTTTGTTCATGCAATCGACATGTTGGCGCAAGTCAGATTTTTCTTTGCTCGTACAGGACCAATAAAAGCCAAGTACACTCATTTGGTGGGGGGTAAAAACGTAAAAACAAATAATGATTTTAGATTTTTATTTTATTTTTTAAGTTGTGATTTATCAGGAAGTAGTGCAGCACCCTCAGCCACCCACTTCCTGCGGCTACGGGAATACACCGCTCTGTTTCAGTAACCTGTCTGTATAACCTGTTTTACATTCCACTATGCAATAGTCTACCTCTCATGACGTAGTTTACAATATGAAACAAAAGGTGGATGAGCAATGTTTTGTGGGGCCCACACCCATGGGGAGCTATGCACACAGTCACTTGTGTGTTTGTTTTTTTGGGGCTAGGAATGTGGTTGTTCGTAAAGTTTTGGCTCATTGAGTTCTCATTTTACAGAGTCATGTGTGTTGAGGCTGACCAACGTTGGTGGGAAAGGGCCTACTTACACAAAAAATTACTCACACAAGCATACAGAGTATGCAGAGATATAAACACAGATTCCTGCAAGGGTTCAACACTCTGGGGGAAAAAAACCAACAGTGAAAGGAAATAATAATAACCTTCATAAAATAATCCTACATTAGTATGGACATTAGAAGGACAGAGACACTGTAAACATCCATAACGGTCCCATTCATACATTCACTGGTACAGTAAACATACATTTTCTGAGAGGCTGCTTAAAGGGAGTTAGTTAAAACGCTACATCCCCTCTAAAAGAAGATTAACAAGTCATCTAGCCACAATCCCCTTTCATGCTTTCAGAGCCAACCACCAGCCATGTATCCCCCTACTAGTTTACATGTTGTGACGCCCAGCGATAGCCTTTAAAGATGAATTACCGAATACCGATCGTTGACCGCCAAAAGATGTCAGAACTGCGTATTTCCCTGAAAAAAATGGCATTTATCAACACGCCAATGCATTAATACACACACAAAAAAATCCTCTGATCTAATACAATGTTGTTGATATGAGCGGCTTGGTGGGATGGGGCCAAGATTCGGCGAAGCATCAACTCAGAAATCACGCACGGACATGAGATGGTTTTGAATGTTTTCACCATTGACTCGCATTACCTCGTAATGGCAACATTGTAAACTAGCACCCAGTGACGCAGTGATGCTACTGTTCTAATTTGGATTGGGCCTCCATCTCTCTTCCACTCTTTAACCTTGTGACACCGGACCGGTCTCTCTCTCTCCTGTTTATTTCATTTGGCATGGTTCTTTCTTTCTGGCTGTCCACTTGTTTATTGTGGTGAGAGCCTGGTTTCCGCTGGCCTCATGCAGTCTCAGGAAGGTCACATTTCTGTTGTCTTCCTCCATTATTTTCTCTCTCCCTCTCACCATCTTTCTTTTCTACTCCAGCTCTCTTTCAACACATGCCCATCTTCATTACTCCATCTTTACTCCAGCACCTGCTCCCGCTCTCTCTCGAGGGTTCCTTTAATGCATCGTGCAGTGATATGCAACTGAGCAAATACCGGAAAAACGCAGGTATCCTTTTCCCCCCATGACGTTGATCTTAAATGAAAGACTAGTCTCGTCTAACAAAACACAGACGCAAAACAGGAAAAATCTGTTCTCCCTTCCTTCTCCGTTTCCTGTCATGGAAATTCTATTGGCTTTGACAAACAGAAGACAAAGAGCTGGATAGAAATGTGAGGATGTGAGGTTCTTTTTCCTATTGGCACGTTTGTTCATTGTTATGGTTCAAATCAGTATTAACAATGACTCGTTATTTAGGTTGATGTCATCTGTTGAGTACTTAAAAAGGCATTTAAAGTAGAGGTTTGAAGAGTGACGGGTGCAGATTTAATGGAGTGTAAAATGTGCCATTCACCAACATTTGGAGTGAACAGTGAATGTATTCTAAACACAACTAGATAGATTTGATAGTGTCCTTATTAGTCTTAAACAGTGTTGGTGTGCATGTGTGTGTCATACATACAGTAACCTTTCATTTTTGTATGTGCACAGTATCTGTACTTATATCGTTGTATTTATTTTATTTACTGTATGCTCTTTCAGTCCATTTCCCACAAAGTTGGGGTGTTTGTATGTGTTCCTGCCTCTGCATGTGCGGGAAGGACAATGCAAAACTCCTCAATCGTCTTGTATTTTCTTCCCTGCAAGTCTACACTTGTTGTGATAGGAAGTGCCGAGGGCCCTTATGCGGGTCATCCTGACGTTAGTAAACTTGGACGGACCCGCGAAACAGGAATCCACCCCTTCTCCTTCATTCCTTCCATCCTCCACCTGATATCAATCTGGGATGTCTGGAGAAGCCTCTTCGCCTATCTCATCGTTCTCCGATTGCGACATCAGTGAAAAGGATGTTTTTTTTTACGTTGTTGTTTAGTCGTCACGATTCATTTCCTGTGATGATGATAATGGCATCATTGCACCCTTCAGCTGTGAGGGGAGCACACCTGGGTTCAAATAGTTTTGTTTTCTTTCAAATGAACATTTGCTTAAACCAGTCTGGAGTGTCAGATGGGCAGAGTTTGCACTTTTGAAATGATTCAATTGGTTCTATTGAGCCAGGGAAGCTAAACAAATCGCACAAAATCTTTGAAAGGAAAACAAATACAATTTGAACCCGGGTCTGGAGGGGCGCTTGTTTTTATGCCCAGTGTCTACTTAAGTGATCATGCACCGATAAGCCGGTTTTTGGAGGACATATTGGCAAGGGGCCTCCAAACACTGGCTTCACTTTATCACTTTTATACAACGGGTTACCATCATATTCAAATAATGATTTACATATTTTCATTAAAAAAAATATTTTGATAAATGTATTCATACTATTTCATCCTTCCATACCTTAAGGGAACATTTCAACATTTTCTGTATGGTTAGTGAGAAAGTCCATATTGCAAATGTACCGTCCCTTACTAGACGTCCGAAAACATTTTTAAAATTCGGGGACGGCGTCGGGCTGAGCGGCAGGGCCAGACCTACCGGGAAGTCATCAAATGAACTTTGTCGGACATTCGGTTTTTGTTTTATAAAATAATCACATTTTGGTCATTTTTCCGCTATCCCGGAAAATCCCACAAGAGGGCATAAGCAATCATACTGCAATTTGACAAAACATCACGAATCACGACGGGCCTTATCTCGAAAACTGAAAATATTTCGAAGCCGAAACTTGGTGAGCATAGGTTTGGCATAATGGGCAGTTGGCCCCGAACAAGATGGCGTCTAGGCCTCAACGGTTTATAGCCATTTTTGTGGGATTAAAGGTCCAAAATGAAAATAGAGAAATTATTTTTTCACTTCACGTCAAAGTCAAGGAGCCTCCGGTGTCAATAACAAAAAAAAATCAGCCATTTATCTATCGTCATTTAAGAGAAATCGTACAATGATAGATTTGTGATGTTCAAATATAGGTTTTTTTTTTTTCAACAGTTACAGATCCAGTTGCAGGGTGTTCATACGAATATTTTTAAAGTGTGCTGCGGAGCTCTGCGAGATTTCTGTGATTTTCTATGATTTTCTGAAATAACACACACTCACTAAACCCTCCGTAAATAACTCAGTTCTTAACGTAAAGACTTAAACCTCAGGATTCTGTAAAGGCATACCCCAATGAGGATATGAGTTTATTTATAGCTTCCTGTGCCAACAGGAAGTGCCTTAAATGGTGTCATAGTGGCTGTATCCAAGGGTTAAAAAGGTCAGATCTTTTCAAAACTTCATATGTGTGATTAGGCAACCCTCCTGAACTGTAAAATCAGTAATTTCTCCCAACAGATGTCAAAGAAAAGCTCTCACACACACACACAGCAAGGATGGAGTGACAAAGCGCGGTGTTTAAAGACACAGAGAGCAGGCAATGGCATAAACATAATCCCAAGGCCGTGCCGAGTTCAACGAGATATCCCGCTTGACCGTAGCTCGCTTGGTCTAAGCGCAGCGACCATTAGAAAAGTAGGCCCAAAATTAAGCCTGCACCACAACGTCATTTGATTTTGGGTGACAGCGGCGGAACCGTTAGGTTTAGAAGGACAATTCAAACACAGGAATGTTTGAACAGTTTGCATTGACTTCTCTCCCCATAGGAATAGGAACTAATTGCGCTGTGAATTATGGGCCTGCTCTGACATATGTGATAGTTGGCTTCTAAATGAGTTGGAAAAAGTGGGTTTGGTGTCAATTGATATCAGTTTGGTGTCAGAATGACATCTAATTGACTGATGGACACTGACTTGCTAGTTGACTTTTGTTAATTTGCAATATGTTTAAGCGGAGAGGGACCATCACCAAAATGGCATTCTGAAATCAACACAAAAAATGGCATCACCATAGTGTCCAGACTGTGCCGAGTTCAACGAGACGCCCCGCTTGACCGTAGCTCGCTCGGTCTGAGCGCAGCGACCATGAGAAAAGTAGGCCCAAAATGAAGCCTGCACCACAAAGTAAATTGATTTTGGGTGACAGCGGCGGAACCGTTAGGTTTAGAAGGACAATTCAAACACAGGAATGTTCCTAAGGTCCTCCCGATCTGTGCAAGCCCAACCTTGACCGTGTGGCATTAACCCTTCACAGTTAAAAGAAGGTGTTTACATAAAAACAGTTTGCATTGACTTCTCTCCCCATAGGAATACATTGCCTGCTCCCCTAAATTCAACCTGGAGCCTATATGGGTTATGAATGCCTTATGAACCTGTCTTCGGTACCAGTCCATCAGGCCACTATAAGGTCTACCTGTGTCGATTCTAAGCTTCCTGGACCAACCGGAAGTGGTTAAAATCGCCCTAAAAGTGTATACCCATAATCTGCCTGCAGTTTGATAGACATAGTGCATTCAACCCTGTGTAAATCAGTCAGTTTTTATGGTAAAGACTTAACTCAGGATTCCGTAATAGAATACCCCAATGAGGATGTGTGTTGAGTTATAGCTTCCTGTGCCAACCGGAAGTGCCATAATTGGTGTCTCATGGGCTGTTTCGAGGGGTTAAAAAATCAGATCTTTCCAAAACTTCATATATGTGATTAGGCAACCCCCATGAACTGTAAATCAGTAATTTTTCCCATAAAATTTCAAAGGAAAACTAAATCACACACACAGCTTGGAAGGAGGTACCCATTGGGGTGTGTAGAGACATACACTCCCTGCATTAGTTAACCTTGTTGGAACTTTTAAAGAACCGTCAGACCTAGAGTTCCGAAACTTTAGAATTCTGTTCTAGACCTCAGGTCGATAGTGCGTGGTGAGTTACGTCACTCTAGAAGGTTCTCGGACCGAGTAACAGCCTCGTACATTTGCAATGACTTCAATTCATTTTGACCATTACAAAAATGTTGACATTTAGAAATGTCCCAGAGTCACAAGACTAGGTGCATTGTGACCGTCTCGGCCCATAGAGACAGAACTCAACGTTTCTGTCCGATAGCTCATTCAAGGACCCCGTAGCAAGTAATTGAAAAAAGTGGATTTTCAGCACCAATTAGGGTTTTACTCGGACACCAAATGACCTATCGAGCTGAAACTTGGGATTCGGGGTCGCCTCAGCTAGACCTACACATAACACAAGAAATGGATCCGCAGCTAGAACGTAACTACGTGTTTTATGGTTTTTTTATGGTTTGAACCGAAGGCGTTGTGAATTTTGGGCCAGCTCTGAAGTATGTGATACTTGGCTCCTAAACGAGTTGGGAAAAGTGGGTTTGGTGTCAGTTTGTATCAGTTTGGTGTCAGAATGATATCAAATTGACTGATGGACGGTGACTTGCTGGTGACTCTTGTCCATTTGCAATATGTTTAAACGGTGAGGTACCATCACCAAAAGTGACATTCTGAAATCAACCCTAAAGAGCGATGGAGAGGTACCAGAATCACTGCCCAGCCATCCCCGAGTTCATCGGGCCAGTCAATTTGGCATTCCTGCACGATTTTTATAGCATGACAAATTTGCGATGGTGAATGCCCAGTTAACCATATTGCAAATGCACAGTGACTTTGCAAGAGTGAGAAAACATAAACAAATGGAAATTCTGAAATCAACCCTAACGAGCGATGGAGAGGTACCAGAATCACTGCCCAGCCATCCCAAGTTCATCGGGCCAGTCAATTTGGCATTCCTGCACGATTTTTATAGCATGACAAATTTGCGATGGTGAATGCCCAGTTAACCATATTGCAAATGCACAGTGACTTTGCAAAAGTGAGAAAACATAAACAAATGGACATGATGAAATCAACACCACGAGTGATGGAAAGGAACAACAATCACTGCCTGGCCATCCCGAGTTCATCAGGCCAGTCAATTTAGCATTTCTGCAGGATTTTTGAGCATTTTTGAGCAAATTTCTTATGACATTTGGCCCCCACAAAACATATGCCACTTTTTAAGGGTGTGTGAAGTTTTTTATAAAATTTAGCTATTTTTGACTTTTGACTTCCTATGAAATCATATTCCAAATGGAGAAAACATATGCCTAATGCACAAGTAAAAAAATATTATAATTAAATTATAATAAAATATGACTAAAGTATGTTGATACAGTTCTTATACGTGTGTAATTGACACAAAATTCGAAAGAATTTCGAAAAACGGTCCAGAAAGCACTTTTTTAGGGGTGTGTGAAGTTAATGAAATTTTGCAATTTCTGACTTTTGACTTCCTATGAAATCTTATTGCAAATGGAGAAAACATATGCAATAATGCGCAAAAAAAAAAAAAAAAAAATTATGATAATAAAATTGGACAAAAGTATATTCATACAGTTCTTACACATGTGTAATTGACAAAAAAAGCGAAAGAATTTCGAAAAACGGTCCAGAAAGCACTTTTTTAGGGGTGTGTGAAGTTTATGAAATTTTGCAATTATTGACTTTTGACTTCCTATGAAATCTTATTGCAAATGGAGAAAACATATGCAATAATGCGCAAGTAAAAAAATAAATAAAAATTATGATAATAAAATTGGACAAAAGTATATTCATACAGTTCTTACACATGTGTAATTGACAAAAAAAGCAAAATAATTTCGAAAAACGGTCCAGAAAGCACTTTTTTAAGGGGTGATAAGTTTTTGACAAAAAATTCATTTTTTCAAAATTTGGCTTTTGGATGTTGACTTGGGGTCCATTTCCTATATGAAAAACCACGGTGGAGCGCACACGCCACCTGTTGGATTTTTGAAGTGTTACAACTGGCAATTGCCATATGGCATTTGCAAAACATTTTGCATGAATCAACGCCGATTTGGGTGGTATTGTCCATCGTGTACATGGTTTGTACTATGCCAATGGTTTCCCATTCATTTTTGTCCATTTCAGGGGGGTATTCCATAACACAAGATATAGTCCCTACACAAATTTAGGGTTGCTCCCCAAGCCGGCTGGTCGTTTGTTCGATCGGTTCAATTTCCAGAGATGTGACCCAGCGCTCTTATCCCTTGTTTGCTAGCTAGCCAACTACGGCTAACTTACAATCATGTCAAAAAGTGCAGCAAGAATAACAGCAAAATAGCTGCATTTGCATTTAAGCCGTTTTCTAGTGACATCTATTTGGATACATCCATAACAATGAGCTAATGATGCACAATTTCGACTGGCATAGAAAATGTGCTCTCTCGTCAGGACACTGTTGTTCAGAGCCAACAACACAGCTAACACAATCACTTCAAACTGAAGCTGGCACGAAAGCAAACGAGCTGCACTTCATGTCGTTTGACCGGTTTTCTATTGATAGTTCTTTGTACAGTGGTTGCTCCACTAAAAGATTTTCGATTATGCTGCGGGACTTAGAGGTAATTTGTGGTTTAGTACGGTACCCTGCATCACTACTACATTGCTCCAGACCAGCGCAAGGGGGAGTTAGAGCACTGATTATGCTTTTGGGTCCTAAGGTGCTACTGTGTCTCTAACTGACAATGAATGGGCGACATAAACCTAAATAGAAACGGATAATTGTGTACGACTTCAGTATTATTTACTAAAACTGTTGTTACACTAAGAGAAACTTAGACTACAATTAGGATGTGGAAATGTTAGGATTATTTTGCTCTTACTGTAGTACTGTAGCCTACTCCCGACCGGTCACGTTGTACAGCGCCTGAGTGACGCAGAGGTTTAAGACACTGCGTCGCAGTGCAAGCTGTGATACAGATGCTGGTTCAATACCCGTGCCGGCCTCGACTGGGAGACCCATGACATGACATGACATGACTGTAGGTTTTTGGTTTCTCTCCCTCTAAAAACAATCTGGCTTTATTTGCAAATTATTAACAATGTCTCACCCCATGTTCAAGAATGCCATTTTTCGCACTCATTTTACATTATTTGAAAATGAAATCTCCAAAATATAAAATCCCCTTGGATATTCTCAAATTGAAGTTTGTGTGACATGTACACACACAGGTGTAGTAGACCTTACAGGGAAATGCTTTCTTACAGGCTCAAACCAATAGTGCAAAAAATGTATTGGGTGATCAATAGGTAAGTAAAGAAATAAAAACAACAGTAAAAAGACAGTGAAAAATAACAGTAGCGAGGCTACATACAGGCAACGGTTAGTCGGGCTGATTGAGGTAGTATGTACATGTAGATATGGTTAAAGTGACTATGCGTATATGATGAACAGAGAGTAGCAGTAGCGTAAAAGAGGGGTTGGCGGGTGGCGGGACACAATGCAGATAGCCCGGTTAGCCAATGTGCGGGAGCACTGGTTGGTTGGGCCAATTGAGGTAGTACACACATGAATGTATAGTTAGTCACTATGCATATATGATAAACAGAGAGTAGCAGCAGCGTAAAATGTAAAACGCCCAATGTTTCAGTTTTTGATTTGTTAAAAAAGTTTGAAATATCCAATAAATGTTGTTCCACTTCATGATTGTGTCCCACTTGTTGTTGATTCTTCACAAAAAATACAGTTTTATATCTTTATGTTTGAAGCCTGAAATTTAGCAAAAGGTCGCAAAGTTCAAGGGGGCCGAATACTTTCGCAAGGCACTGTATACCTATGTTCTCTGTTTGTCTGTTGGTCTTGTTTGTCAAGCCAACCAGTGGTTTGTCTCAGCTCCTGCTTTTCCCTAGTCTCTCGTTTTCTCGCCCTCCTGGTTTTGACCCTTGCCTGTCCTGACTCTGAGCCCGCCTGTCTGACCCCTCTGCCTGCCCCTGACCCTGCCTGCCGTCCTGTACCTTTGCCCCTTCTCTGGATTATCGACCCCTGCCTGCCTTGACCTGCCCGTTGCCTGCCCCTGTTTCTGTAATAAACATTGTTACTTCAACAGTCTGCATTTGGGTCTTACCTGAAACGTGATATGGACACCATGTACAGTATTATAATAGCCCTCCCGATTGGCGCAGCAGTCTAAGAAACTGCATCGCATTGCAAAACGCGTTGCTACAGATGCAGGTTTGATACCCATGCCGGCCACCAACGGGAGACCCATATGTAATTATTGGCGGTCACGTCATTGGAAAAAATATTTTGCGATATACTGTAGGCGACGTGAGTCTCACTAGTCTTGAGTAATGTGCTGTTAGAAGTGGTGTAGGTCTTATTTATTTAAAAAGAGAATATTGAAGTTAGAACCAGTAGGATTTGAAGCAATAGCCTACCCGCTGTGGTCAACTATTTTAGCACCGTTTTGCGCTGCTCTGAGACAAGCATGGGGACTGGTCTTGATAAAATCAATGAGATTTTTATTTTCATTGAATCTCCATTTGGGTATTGGTTAGACTACAATTATACAATTAGAGTGTCATAATGTTATGCTCTTAGTACTGTAGCCTACTCCCGACCGTCACATTGTACAGAGTTTTTGTTTGTTTTTATTGGAATAGAAACACCATAATATTAATCAAATTATTAAGCAACATTTCTTTAGAATCAGTCCCATATACACTATGTTCTTACAAAAAAAGGTTTTAAATTCTCTAGTACTGCCACTATTGAAGGCTATCAAATGCTTCTCAAATATGCCCTTTGGTGGTCAAAAGAGCACTAACTAGCTTTAATGGTTACAATGGCTGACACTTAAATAACGTGTCAGTTTATAATAGCAATAAAGGCACCACAGGGGGTTGTGATATATGGCCGATATACCACAGCTAAGGGGTGTGTCCAGGCACTCCGCAATGCGCCGTTCCCGAGAACAGCCCTTAGCTGTGGTATATTGGCCATATACCAAACCCCTTGTGCCTTATTGCTTAATTATATTCCACCCTTTGGCTCTGTCTATTCATCTGTAGGTCTCCCTGTCTGTGTGTCTTTGGTGGAAAAACATTGACACTTTATGACCAGCTGTGTGTTATGCATTACATAGACATAGCGCATTATGAATGAATGCATTACAGCCTTTTGAGCATTCGCAGACTGCCATAAACAGAAACAAGCGGTTATGAACGGTTATAGCAAGCCTAATAATGCATACTCATACTTTGAATGTGAACTCAGCGTAATGTGACTAAGGGGATTGGTTGAGTTTATCAAAGAGCTCACCTGACAGACAGACTCTGGTTACAGGAGACTGTGGGGCGGCCGGTGACCTCCTAAAAACACAGAAGAGAAACACTGGATATCAGTGCAGCACTGTACACACATACATGTGCATGGACAAATGCATACCTGCGAGGAAACACACACACACTTTGATGTACACACACACACAGGGGCAAAAAAGTATTTAGTCAGCCACCAATTGTGCAAGTTCTCCCACTTAAAAAGATGAGGCCTGTAATTTTCATCATAGGTACACTTCAACTATGACAGACAAAATTAGGGAAAAAAATCCAGAAAATCACATTGTAGGATTTTAATGAATTTATTTGCAAATTATGGTGGAAAATAAGTATTTTGTCACCTACAAACAAGCAAGATTTCTGGCTCTCACAGACCTGTAACTTATTCTTTAAGAGGCTCCTCTGTCCTCTACTCGTTACCTGTATTAATGGCACCTGTTTGAACTTATTAGTTTTGGTCATGTAGTGTAAAAATACACTACATAGTTCATGTAAGGAAATCAGTCAATTGAAATACATTTATTAGGCCCTAATCTATGGATTTCACATGACCAGGCAGGGGTGCAGCCATGGGTGGGCCTGGATCCCCACAAAAAGATTTATTACAGACAGAAATACTGTTTCATCAGCTAAATTCCGATGTACCAATTAAAAAATACAAGTTAAATGGGTTTCAAATCTCATTTTCAACTCTACTCATGGTAATGTCACAAAAAAGTTGGGTTACATAGAGAATATGCCCACTCTGGTATTGGCACATGCTCTCTAGCCAACAGCTCACAGATACAGTGCGGGTTGGCTCCTCTACATTATGAGATTATTATGGACAAAAGAGTGAGATTATTTTTATTTGTCAAATGGCAGCCAAGCATCGATCATCGTGCCACCAGAATAAGATCCTTGATATTTATTGGACATGAGCGTCAACCTCATCACCATGCACATTCACCACCCTGTGAAGTTCATCGTAATTTATTTAATCTGTTGCCTTATCTGCATGCTTTCCCGAGTCGAGGACCACACAATATGTCATCACGTTAATCCAAGTTCACGTCGGTATGATGGTTATGATATCAATATTTGTGCATAAAAGCGTTTCCGCCGCCATTTCTCGCATAATTCATTTTACACACAAAAAGATCCCACATTGTCGAGCATATTTTGTTTTGTCGACATTTGGAAAGGTTCCTGTAAAATTTGCTGTTTCCATCCAGCCTGTCGTGACATTTTTTTATCCGACATGTTCTTTACTCGCATAAAAAGGTTAGATGGAAACCTGGTTATTGATACACTGTGGGTCCATTGGCGGCTAAAGAAATGAGCGCATAGAACTCAGAGATCGCCTACAGGCCAACGCAGCAGTAGGCCTATAACCTCCATCATCAACGAAGTAAAATACATAAGCCAAAAGCCGACAAATAAAAAGTGGAAAATATCCTGATGGAAATTCTGGTTATTTCAATCACATTCATCTTTCTACAAATATATATATATATATATATATCATACATACACACATTTCAACACTTCATATCTATCCCCTTACCTCATTTAACTCCTTGGATTTCAATATTACAACTACAAAAGTACACATGCCCGGGAGCCATTCAAAGTAGCAAGTAATGTACAAATCAGAAATGGCTTGTATGCCACTTTCAGGAAGTATTCATACCCCTTGACTTATTCCACATTGTTGTGTTACAGTCTGAATTCAAAATGGATTGATCATCCATCTACACACAATACCCCATAATGACAAACTGAAAACATGGTTTTTAGACATTTTTGCAAATGTATTGAAAATTAAATACAGATCTCATTTACATAAGAATTCACACTCCTGAGTCAAAATCAATTTTGGCAGTGATTACAGCTGTGAGTCTTTCTGGGTAAGTCTCTAATAGCTTTGCACTTCTAGATTGTACACTATTTGCACATAATTTTTTTAATTCTTCAAGTTCTGTCAAGTTGGTTATTGATCATTTCTAGAAAGCCATTTTCAAGTCTTGCCATACATTTTCTAGCTGATTTAAGTCAAAACTGTAACTAGGCCACTCAAGAACATTCTATGTATTCTTGGTAAGCAACTCCAGTGTATATTTGGCTTTGTGTTTTAGGTTACTGTCCTACTGAAAGGTGAATTTGACTCCCAGGGTCTGTTGGAAAGCAGATTAAACCAGGTTTTCCTCTAGGATTTTGCCTGTGCTTAGCTCCATTCGGTTTCTTTTTATCCTAAAAAACTCACAAGTCCTTGCCAATGACAAACATACCCATAACATTATGCAGCCACCACCATGCTAGAAAATATTAAGAGTTACTCAGTGATTTGTTGTTTTGAATTAGTCAGTCAGAAACATAATGCTTTGGATTCAGGACAAAGTTAATTTATTTGCCACATTTTTTACAGTTTTACTTTAGTGCCTTATTGCAAACAGGATGCATGTTTTGGAATATTTTTTATTCTGTACAGGCTTCCGTCATTTAAGTTACTATTGTGGAGTAACTATAATGTTGTTGAGCCATCCTTAGTTTTCTCCTATCACAGCCATTCAACTCTAACTGTTATAAAGGTCCTTGTGAAATCCCTGAGCGGTTTCTGAATTAGGAAGCAACTGAATTAGGAAGGACGCCTGTGTCTTTGTAGTGAGTGGGTGTATTGATACACCATCCAAAGTGTAATTAATGACTTCACCATGTTCAAAGGGGTATCCAATGTCTGCTTTAAAAAAAAATGTTTTACCCATCTATCAATAGGTTCCCTTTTTTGTGAGGCATTGGAAAACCTCCCTGTTCTTTGTGGTTGAATCTGTATTTGAAATTCACGGCTTGACAGAGACCTTACAGAGAAATATATGTGTGGGGTACAGAGATGACGTAGTTATTCAAAAATCATGTTAAACACTATTATTGCTCACAGACTCCATGCAACTTATTATGTGACTTGTTAAGCAAATCTTGACTCCTGAACTTATTTAGGCTTGCCATAGAAAAGGGTTTGAATACTTACTGACTCAAACACATTTCAGCTTTAATTTTTAAACAATATTGAAAAATGTCTAAAAACATAATTCCACTTTGACATTATGGGGTATCGTGTGCAGGCCAGCGACACAAAATCTATTTAATCTATTTCAAGTTCAGGCTGTAAACAAACAGAAATGTGGAAAGATTCAAGGGTGCGAATACTTTCTGAAGGTGGTGTCTCAGTAAGAAATCATCAACTTGACATGAGTGCCACCTAGTGGTTGGTTGAAACCTCAGGTCAAACTCTCTCTCGTATATAATTCTCCAGCACACTGGTTACACCCACTGATATGTGTGTTCTTATGTTGCATTTACCCAGGGGTACATTTTTCAGTCCACCAACCACACTAAATTCATCAACCACAAAGACTTACCAAGTTTCAGACATAACACACCTTCTTTATTTCTTTGTGGAACTATATAAATGCATTGCATACAAATTCAATGTACATACTACATGCATGAGTTATTACATTTCAGACGGAAGCAAATTGTAGGTTCCCTTACTTATTGGAGGTGCATTGTACATTGGTCAAGGTGGTGAAGTTGTTCCTCACTGTGCGAAGACTGGCAAGAACCTTAAGCCAGAGAGCACGTCTAATGTTAAATCACATAATCATTCTGTAATAATCCATAATCATTCCAATCATTTTTTGTTTTTGTCAATGTAGACTCACAAATGGAGGAAACGTTTACCTGAGCAAAAGGAGTCACAATCAGGTCTTCCCCATGCCTGAAGGGAAACAAAGATAGAGCTATAATCAACCCTGGGGCCTAATGAATACATTTCAACTGACTGATTTCCTTATATAATATTACTATACTGAACAAAAATGTAAATGCAACATGCAACAATTTCAACAATTTTACTGAGTTACAGTTCATTTAAGAAAATCAGTCAATTGAAGTGCACTCATTAGGCCCTAGGGCTTTAATACAGAAATAAATACTCCACAGCAGTGTATATATGTATCCAATACGCATTACAATATTCCAAATCCTGCATTTGTACGAGTATTTGAAACGGAACTATATTAAAATACATATTTCACCCCAAGGAAAAAATCCAACACTACTTTAGAAGTGGACTCACAGTTCTCCAGCGACCGAGGAGTTGCGGGACAACTCGCGGGACTTGGGCGACAGGTCGTAGTCCGAGTCGGAGCGGTAGAGGAAGGACTCGCGGCGCTGCCCGTGGCCCCCCATGTTGGGGTGCAGGACCAGGCCGGAGCTCGGGGATGCCTGGGGGTCCGACGGGCTGCAGCACGCAGACGGGGAATTCTCCACATCGAAGCTGCAATAAGACACAGGAGAGAGAGAGAAAAAAACAGATGTCAGACTCACAGCGATGCACCTAGAATCGAGTGGTGAAGATCAGGGAAAAGGAGAGTAAGAATAGTCCACCCCAGAGTGGCAATTTGCCAGCAAACAGTGTAATCATAAGCAATGAAATATTGAATAGTGAAATCAGTAGAAAACCTAGACTGTGAAGCCATTGGGGTTTTAGGCTAGGTTTCTGTAAAGCACTGTGACAACTGGTGATGTAAAAACGGCTTTACAAAAGCAGTTGATTAATTGAATAGGTGACACAGTGACGTGAACTACTGTATGACAGGACCTGTACAGTTAAATGCTAAAATGTTTATTCTATACTACTGAGCCATTTACTTTATGTTCGTAGTCTTGTATTTTATTTCTTATTGTCGCATTGTTTGAGAAGGAACCTGCAAGTATACATTTCGTTGGACAGTGTATACCATGTGTATCCTGTACATAAGACTAATACAACTTGAAACCTGTACAGTAGGTGACAGAGATCATACAGTGATGCAGGAGAGGATTATCATTCACTGTCACTGAATTAACCAATCAGGTCATGACAAATAATGACTTAACCAATCGGGCCTGGACAAATATTTATTTTACCAAATCAGGCCATGACAAATGAGATTGACGGTAGTTTGATCAGATGAGTTGGCTGTGTTGTTCTATTGGGTCGGGGATCTTTTTACTACTTCAGCATCCTTGTTGGGCCTATATATGTCTTATCAGTGAGGGTCTGAGAGACGTAGACCGTATTATACTATTTCATTCGATGTTCCGAGGATTCATTTGGGGGGACTGGGGAGGCAGATACATTGTGGGGATTGCCCCTTGCGACTGGACGTAATCGGCGTTGAGCACAACACAGAGAAAATTAATCCGCACACCAAATTTTGCTGCACAGAGCTAAGGCAGCAATGCCTTGTGTGTGTGTGTGTGATGCAGACGACACACGATTGGCTCATAAGCTGATGACAGATAATAAACGGATTTCCTCTACTGATGACGCCAAACATTACAAAGTGCTAAAGAGGTCAAGAGGTGAGCAGCCAAGGCAGGTGAGCAGAGCAGATGCTAGATAGAATATCCTGCTCAGAGGGAGGGATACAAACAGAGGTGTACAAACAGAGAAAAGGCACCAACTAAGTGGATGTGTGTGTGTGTGTACAAACAGAGATAAGGCACCAACTAAGTGGATGTGTGTGTGTGTGTGTGTGTGCCTATTCATTTATATTTGAAACATGCACACTCCAAATCCAACATGCACCAAGCCACTACCCAAAAATGCTTTGTTGCCCTCTCCACAGTTAATATCAAACCATACCACAGCATGACCTTAGGGTGCTACTAATGTATAGTCCACAGAACACTCTCTAATTCCCCAACAGCGGAACACACTACTGTACTACTTCATATAAAGCCTCACAGTTTAGCCTCTAGTGGCCTTATGACTCCAGGTTCCGTATTCACAAAGCCTCTCAGGGTAAGAGTGCTGATCTAGGGTCAGTTTAGCCTTTTAGATTATAATTATATGGACAGAAGGGACCAGATCCTAGATTCAGCACTCCTATTATGAGACGCTTGGGAATACTGACCCAACCTTTGACATCTATTTCCTCTCTACCACTCAGACTGCCTGGTAAATCAGTGCAGATCCTTAATGAAATTACACTGTTCCCATTTTAATATTTGCCCAGCAGCATTTACCCCCACTGTAATCCCTACGTGTAGGATTATCCCAGAACATATCTCCATATCCCACTGAGGCATTTCCTACTCCCACACCTCCCAGCGACCATGAGAGAGATCAGATTGACATAATGGATGGCAAATACAAGCGTAGGAACACACACACACACACACACACACACACACACACTTAATCTTACACTGAACCACGCCATGTTAGTAAAGTACATCATCTGTAAATGTGTATTCAAAGTTATCATATTGCATTGCAAACACACAGCGGAATGCACCACCAAAGTAGCAAGGTCTTTGCAAATCATTATTGTGCAAGGGCAGTCCTATCTGAAATTACTTACTGTACAATAAGTAAATGTTGAAACACAGCCATTCCACAATCATACACAGGTATTTATGAAAATACTGCAACCTACCAAAAAAAGGTTTTAAAAAACGAATCAAGAAGAGTCACCTGTGAGTGGTGGAGGGGGAGCGACTCCTGACCGCCTCTTCACAAAAGTCAAAGTGCACCCTGCCCCTGTGACAGATCGGTGACCTGGTGTACATCATCTCCCCTGCACCTCCTCTCTCCTTCCTCCTCCGGATGGACATTTTGATTTCTCCTTTCTTTAATCAAGTTATCAAACACACTCAGAGCACACACACCCCTCCTCTGATCTGATAGACACCACACTGACACTACGCTCTGCTCGCGCACACGCACAATATCCCTGAACAGAGGCCAACAGTGCGATGGCACAGGATTGGCTTGGCTGAGGGTAGAGCTGGGCTGGACTAAATGGAATGGATTGTCTCTCTCTGTCTTTTTCTGTTCCTGTAGTATGGCCAGTCATCTGACTCTTGGATGTCAGAAGGTGAATTCACCAATTTGTAAGTCGCTCTGGATAAGAGCGTCTGCTAAATGACTTAAATGTAATGTAATGTAAATGTTCCACTCTGTCTGTCTAAGGGGGGACATTACAAGATGATTGGTATCATGAGCAAGACAGAGAGTGATTGAAAGAGAGAGCGAGAGAGAGAATAAGTGAGAGAATAAAGAATAAAAGGACAGCACAGTCACCAGAGGGCGACCTTCACCATGTAAAAATGTTTTGGCTGCGAGGTTAATTAAATGTCTGATATTGCTTATAGTGGACTTCAGGAAAACATCAAAACCATGGGTAGCATGTGAACACTCTGCCTGATGCCGAAGTTCGATGTCATGCTTCCACCAGCACTTTGAAGCGATCAGTACAGTACTGATCACAAGAGCATGATGACGCTAGCTTGTGCGCCCGTATGCAAATGTCTCAGACGACGACTAGCAATACTATTACTCGTCTTAAAGTGGAACCGACAGTGTTTTAACTACTTTGCAGATATGAAACAAACAGGCAATCATAATATCTGTGAAAAATACCAAATACCCAGTTTATGCTAAAATGCTAACTTTAAAGATATTGTAACGACCCTGGGTTTAAAAGCGCGGAAAGGTCGAGGGTTTGAGACCTGCTCCCTGCTGTTTCATTACAATATTTTAAAAATGGGTTCTATTTGACTCAGAATTCCATGACGTAGAATAACGGCATTGTAGTCAGAATAAATCGATGTAGTTCAATGCATGATTAATATAGCTAATTCACCAATACATTTCTTGGTAGTCCAACAAATATTGCTATCAAGTTGTAAATCCCAGACGGCCTGATACATTGTTTGCTGCCTCTAGGCAGCCATTCGGGATGCACGGTTTCAGTTTCAATATTTTCGACAAAAAGACGAACGTAATGAAGGCTGGGAATGTCAATACAATCAAACTAGCAAGGGCAATGACCACAAGGCAGTCATAATGTGGCTAATAGGCTAGTGTATCTATTTATGTAGCAAGCTAAAAACACAGAGCCTAACGTTACCTAGCTAGCTAGCTGCTGGGAGGATGTCAAATCATTGGATGAGTGGGTGAGTGGCCAACTTTACCCCCCCATATTGTTTTTCGGTGGCTACAGCTAGAGATGCAGGTGTCATTTGGTTAGCTAGCAAGAAATGTGAATCACTTTGATAGCTAGCTATGCTAAACTTTAACGGCTATTCACAGTTAGCATAAGTTGGAAGTTTACATACACCTTAGCCAAATACATTTAAACTCAGTTTTTCCACAATTCCTGACATTTAATCCGAGTAAAAATTCCCTGTCTTAGGTCAGTTAAGATCATCACTTTATTTTAAGAATGTGAAATATCAGTATAATAGTATTTTTTTTCATCACATTCCCAGTGGGTCAGAAGTTTAAATACACTCAATTAGTATTTGGTAGCATTGCCTTAATAAAATAAAAAACTTGGGTCAAACGGTTCGGGTAGCCTTCCACAAGCTTCCAACAATAAGTTGGGTGAATTTTGGCCCATTCCTCCCGACAGAGCTGGTGTAACCGAGTCAGGTTTGTAGGCCTCCTTGCTCGCACACTTTCTCAGTTCTGCCCACAAATTTTCTATAGAATTGAGGTCAGGGCTTTGTGATGGCCACTCCAATATCTTGACTTTGTTGTCCTTAAGCCATTTCGCCACAACTTTGGAAGTATGCTTGGGGTCATTGTCCATTTGGAAGACCCATTTGCAACCAAACTTTAACTTCCTGATTGAGGTCTTCAGATGTTGCTTCAATATATACACACATACTTTTCTTTCCTCATGATGCCATCTATTTTGTGAAGTGCACCAGTCCCTCCTGCAGCAAAGCACCCCCACAACATGATTCTGTCACCACCGTGCTTCACGGTTGGGATGGCGTTCTTTGGCTTGCAAGCCTCCCCCTATTTCCTCCAAACATAATGATGGTCATTATGGCCAAACAGTTCTATTTTTGTTTCATCAGACCAGAGGACATAACTCCAAAAGTATGATCTTTGTCCCCATGTGCAGTTGCAAACCGTAGTCTGGCTTTTTTTATGGCGGTTTTGGAGCAGTGGCTTCTTCCTTGTTGAGCGGCCTTTCAGGATATGTCGATATAGGACTCGTTTTACTGTGGATATAGATACTTTTGTACCCGTTTCTTCCAGCATCTTCACAAGGTCCTTTGCTGTTGTTCTGGGATTGATTTGCACTTTTTGCACAAAAGTACGTGCATCTCTAGGTTTTTCCAAGATGGCGTAGCAGTACAGACGTTGTTTGTCGTTCTCCTGTGTAAATTTTGTATTTGCCTTTTTTGTATATATTTCAACATATTTTCAAATTAAATATCCCTTCCAGCAACACGCCTCACCAAATGTGATATGCTATTTTTAGATCTAGCCATCAGAAGCTAACCAGCTAATTAGTTAGTAGCTAGTTCGTCATTGTTAGCCACTGCTAGCGGCCTTTACCTTTAGCACAGACACCAGCCGCTTTTAGCCTGGATAATACTTGCCAGCCTGCACAGCGTGTTATCAACCCTGTGCATATCAGACTGTTTTTCTCCACTACAACACCGGATTCCTGCCGTAAGCCCTAGACCACTACTCCTGATCTTCACAGCTAGGTAACAGAGTGGCCCAGCCCCAAAGCCAGCCTTGAGCCCATATTCCGACCTGCTCAGTAGACCCTATGATCACCTGCTACACAGCTGATGCCTCCCGGACTCTTCACTAACACGACTAGAATCCACAACACCACCGGATTCTTGCCGTAAGCTCTGGACCTTTGCATCGGATCATCGCTGCTAGCTAGCTGCTCCCGAGTGGCTATAGCCCTTGTCCCAAAGCTAGCACCAGTTAGCCGCGAGCCAGGCGCATCTCCCCCTAGTCCAACTCAACATGCCTCAGAGACCTCTTTTGTCCCACCTCCCACACATGCAGTGACCTCACCCAGCATAACTAGTGCGTCTAGAGATGCAACCTCTTATCGTCACTCAATGCCTAGGTTTACCTCCACTGTACCACTACCATACCCCTGTCTGTACATTATGCCCTGAATCTATCCTACCACACCCAGAAAACTTCTCCTTTTATTCTCTGTCCCAAACACACCAGTTTTGATAGCCTTTAGCTGTACCCTCATCCTACTCCTCCTCTGTTCCTCGGGTGATGTGGAGGTTAACCCAGACCCTGCGTCTCCCCAGGCACTCTCATTTGTTGACTTCTGTAACCGTAAAAGCCTTGGTTTCATGCATGTTAACATCAGAAGCCTTCTCCCTAAGGTTGTCTTACTCACTGCTTTAGCACACTCCGCCAACCCTGATGTCCATTGCATGTCTGAATCCTGGCTTAGGAAGGCCACCCCCCAAAAAAATTCCATCCCCAACTACAACATTTTCCACCAAGATAGAACTGCTAAAGGGGGAGGAGTTAGTCTGCAAAGTTCTGTTATACTTTTCAGGTCTATGCCCACACAGTTCGAGCTTCTAATTAAAAAAATAAATCTCCCCAGAAATATGTCTCTCACTGTTGGCGCCTGACCCCCTCAGCTCCCAGCTGTGCCCTGGACACCATATGTGAATTGATTGCCCCCCATCTGCAGAGTTCGTTCTGTTAGGTAACCTAATCTGGGATATGCTTAACACCCTGGCAGTACTACAATCTAAGCTAGATGCCCTCAATCTCACACAACTGATCAAGGAGCCCACCAGGTACAACCCTAAATCCGTAAACATGGGCACCCTCATAGATATCCTGACCAACTTGCCCTCCAGATGCACCTCTGCTGTTTTCAATCAGGATCTCAATGATTACTGCCTCATTGCCCGCATCCGCTATGGGTCCGCGGTCAAACGACCACTCCTCATCACTGTCAAATGCTCCCTAAAACACTTCTGCGAGCAGGCCTTTCTAATTGAACTGGCCCGGGTATCCTAAAAGGATATTGGCCTCATTCCGTCAGTAGAGGATGCCCGATTGTTCTTTTAAAAGTAATTTCCTCACAATCTTAAATAAGCATGCCCCTTTCAAAAAAATGTAGAACTAAGAACAGATATAGCCCTTGGTTCACTCCAGACTTGACTGCCCTTGACCAGCACAAAAACATCCTGTGGCGCACTGAACTAGCTTCGAATACTCCCCGCGATATGCAACTTTTCAGGGAAGTCAGGAACCAAAGACTAGCTTTTTCAAACAGAAATTTGCATCCTCTAGCTCTCACTCCAAAAGAGGGAAACTAAAGTCCATGGAGAATAAGAGCACCTCCTCCCAGCTGCCCACTGAACTGAGGCTAGGAAACACCGATAAATCCACGATAATCGAGAATTTCAATAAGCATTTCTCTACGGCTGGCCATGCTTTCCCCCTGGCTACCCCAACACCGGCCAACAGCTCCGTACCCCCCACAGCTACTTTCCCAAGACTCCCCAGCTTCTCCTTCACCCAAATCCAGAAAACAGATGTTCTGAAAGAGCTGCAAAACCTGGACCCATACAAATTAGCTGGGTTGGATAATCTGAACCCTCTTTCTAAAATTATCCGCCGCCATGGTTGCAACCCCTATTACCAGTCTGTCCAACCTCTCTTTCGTATCGTCTGAGATCCCTAAAGATTGGAAAGCTGCCGCAGTCATCCCCCTCTTCAAAAGGGAGTGACACTCTAGACCCAAACTGTTACAGACCTATATCCATCCTGCCCTGCCTTTCTACAATCTTCCAAAGCCAAGTTAACAAACAGATCACTGACCATTTCGAATCCCACCATACCTATGCTGTGCAATCCGGTTTCCGAGCTGGTCACGGGTGCACCTCAGCCACGCTCAAGGTACTAAATTATATCATAACCGCCATCGATAAAAACACTGTACTGTGCAGCTGTCTTCATCGACCTGGCCAAGGCTTTCGAACTCTGTCAATCATCGCATTCTTATGGGCAGACTCAACAGCCTTGGTTTCTCAAATGACTGCCTTGCCTGGTTCACAAACTACTTCTCTAATAGAATTCAGTATGTCAAATCGGAGGGCATGTTGTCCAGACCTCTGGCAGTCTCTTATGGGGGTACCACAGGGTTCAATTCTCAGGGCAGACTCTTTTCTATGTATATATCAACGATATCGCTCTTGCTGCTGGTGATTCCCTGATCCACCTCTACGCAGAAGACACCATTCTGTATACATCTGGCCCTCCAATCGCGCTTCAATGCCATAAAAACACTCCTTCCGTGGCCTCCAACTGTTCTTAAAACGCTCGTAAAACTAAAATGCATGCTTTTCAACCGATCGCTGCCCGCATCTGCCTGCCCGACTAGCATCACTACTCTGGACGGTTCTGACTTAGAATATGTGGACAACTACAAATACCTAGGGGTCTGGCTAGACTGTAAACTCTCCTTCCAGACTTATATTAAATCTCCAATCCAAAATTAAAATAAACTGTAAAACTGACTATCCTACCGATCCTCGCCTTTGGCGGTGTCATTTACAAAATAGCCTCCAACACTCTACTCAGCAAACTGGATGCGGTCTATCACAGTGCCATTTGTTGTCACCAAAGCCCCATATACCACCCACCACTGCGACCTGTATGCTCTCGTAGGCTGGTCCTCGCTACATATTCGTCGCCAGATCCACTGGCTAATGGTCATCTATAAGTCTTTGCTAGGTAAAGCTCTGCCTTATCTCAGCACACTCCAGAAGGTATATCTCACTGGTCATCCCCAAAGCCAACACCTTTGGCCGCCTTTCCTTCCAGTTCTCTGCTGCCAATGACTGGAACGAATTGCACAAATCACTGAAGTTGGATACTTATATCTCCCTCACTAACTTTAAGCATCAGCTATCTGAGCAGCTTACCAATCGCTGCAGCTGTACAGAGCCCATCTGTAAATAGCCCATCCAATCTACCTACCACATCCCAATATTGTTTTTATTTACTTTTTTGATCTATTGCACACCAGTATTTCTACTTGCACATCATCATCTGCACATCTATCACTCCAGTGTTTAATTTGCTAAATTGTAATAAATTCGTTACTCTGGCCTCTTTATTGCCTTACCTCCTCACGCCATTTGCACATACTGTATATAGACATTTTCTATTGTGTTAATGACTGGACATTTGTTTATTCCATGTGTAACTCTGTTGTTGTATGTGTCGCACTGCTTTGCTTTATCTTGGCCAGGTCGCAGTTGTAAATGAGAACTTGCTCTCAACTATCCTACCTGGTTAAAATAAGGTGAAATTAAAAATAAAATAAAGGAGAGAACGCGTCTCCGTCCTGAGCGGTATGACGGCTGCGTGGTCCCATGGTGTTTATACTTGCGTACAGATGAACAAGGCATTTGGAAATTGCTCCCAAGGTTGAACGACTTGTGGGTGTCTACAATTTTTTTTCTGATGTCTTGGCTGATTTCTTTTGATTTTCCCATGATGTCAAACCAAGTGGCACTGAGTTTGAAGGTAGGCCTTGAAATACATCCACAGGTACACCTCCAATTGACTCAAATGACATCATTTTCTGGAATTTTCCAATCAGTTTACATACACTAAGTTGACTGTGCCTTTGAACTTCTGACCCCCTAGAATTGTGATACAGTGAATGTTAAGTGAAATAATCTGTCTAAACAATTGTTGGAGAAATTACTTGTGTCATGCACAAAGTAGTTGTCCTAACAGACTTGCCAAAAGTATAGTTTGTTAACAAGAAATGTGTGGAGTGGTTGAAAAACAGGTTTTAATGACTCCAACCTAAGTGTATGTAAACTTCCGACTTCAACTGTATATACAGGGTCAGTTTCACTACCATATTTACAATGTGCAGGGACACTGGAGTGATCGAGGTACAGTGCATTCGGAAAGTACTCAGACCCCCTAGACTTTTTCCACATTTTGCTACATTACAGCCTTATAAAAATGTATTAAATATACATTTTTGCCCCCCTCAATCTACACACAATACCCCATTATGACAAAGGAAAAACATGTTTAGAAATGTTTGCAACATTTAAAAAAATTGAATATCACATTTACATAAGTATTCAGACCCTTTATATACCAGTTCCTGGAAAATATAAACTGAAACCATGACCTCTGTGACCTGGTCTACAAATCATGTAGGTTTGCTTATTAACATGCTCTTCTTCTCAGTTCAAGCGTTCACCAGGGGTGACATACTCTGGAAACAACAACACCCACAGTATTTTGTTCAGTATTTAATTTTTTTAAAGAATGATTACAGACATGTTAATAAGCAAACCTATATTATTTGTAGGCTAAGTCAGAGTTGTAATGACTCCAACCTAAATGTATGTAAACTTCCAACTTCAACTGTACTTGGGCAGGCAGGCAGACAAATTCCCATTTAGTTGTCAAAACGTGGGTTGGGACAAGCATGCATTGGCAGGCAAGCTGCAGAAGGGCGAGCAGGCTACTATTCCCCATAGTTTATTAGTACAATTTTGACTGCCAACTAGAAGCTGAAAAAGTTTGAGAAGCTTTCTACCGTTTCCTCATTAGATTTTAGCTCATCTTGTTCTGGTTAACAGTTGTTGATCTTTTTGTTGATGTTGTATTTAGGCAACTGAGGGAGACATATCCTACCTCTTCATGTTTGTTCGATCAATAGGACTCTTAAGTTCCCAAATGTAAGTGGTGTATTTTGTGGCTTTTGGCGAATGCTTTCTAATGATCTAAAGTTGCGCTGTTGCTACTACCTGTAAACACATAGTCCAATTCAAAGTGAATGATGGCAGGCCCATGTGGAAAATTGCTTATTTGCATATAGGCCTACTGTGTAGCACTGATTGGCTGTGGCACACGGTTTGTGTAGAGTCCGGTCCTGGACAAGACTGACACGTTTTAATTAGGTTTTATTTACCGCGGTGTCGATTAAGTGTTCAAACGCTTTCCCACTCTATATTGCTATATCATTTTCACAATGCCTTACTATACTCCACTCAAAATCATTCTATAAAAGTATAAAAATGTGAAAGTGCTCGCTTTTCATAAAATGTAAAAAAAAAAAATATATATATAATAATAATAATAATAATAATAATAATAATAATAATAATAATAATAATAATAATAATAATAATAATATTCTTCCTGGAGGTGTATATGAACAGATTTGAATAAGATTTCATGTTGCTAAAATGCTCTCAGTTCCACATTAATTCATATTAATAGTGTCTGATATACTTGTTTGGGGGCCACATCAGGCACACAAGCTGCTTTTTGTGGCTCCCATGATAACTGCAAAACTGACATTGACCCCAAGTAATATGGGTTTAAAATTCTGGATTTAAACAAGTGAATGTATCCATTATGGTGTTAGAGCAGTGGAAAAGCAAAATGCCCTCAAGGGGGAAAGAGGGGATGACGTACTCTGCAGTGTGACCAGAGATGTGGAGTAGAGGGGAGTAGGGAGTAGGATAGGGTAGGAGACACTCAGTAAAGGGTCATGGGCCTTGGGCCAAACACAGCCAAAGGGATGGAATGATGACATGGAATGATGTCCAAATATTCTAAACCTCTGAAGTCACTTTTAGAAACACCATATTTGCGCAATGCTGGCCGGTAGCCTATAGCCTAGTTTGTAAGTTAATTCAGCCTTAAAGACGCTCTTATATTCCCATGCCCTAATCATAGTCAACACAAATAGATTTTGTAATATGAATGGGTTAAAACATTAGAAAATGATTTTCCCCCAAATGAAAAAAGTGCATACCTCGGCCGCTGTGTTAAAAAACAAAGAGCTTTTTCTCTAATTCATTGATGATCAGATACTTCAGTTTTAACTGGGTCTGTTGCACTACATGTTTACAGTTGACAGACAATATTAGTGCTGTTATACTAGCTAGCAAACAATGTAACAAAAGTATAATTTCAGATTAGAACAATATTCCAATAGGCTCTGCATTTCAGGAATCACAGTAGCAAATACTGTACCTTTGGTGCACTGTTAATTATTTAGCCATTTAAACAACTTATTTCTCGAAGAAAACTCTTAATTCCACAGCCCTGACTGGCTTTTATACATTTGAAACGTGAGCTTGTCGACGACAGTTGCTATTAGTGACGTGAAGTTCACAAACAACAATTTTTTTAACAAGTTTCAAGTTTTAATGTCAAGTGCACAAGTTCAGTGAAATGCCTTTCTTGCAAGCTACAAGTCCAATAATCTAGTAATCAAGATAGCACAAAAAAAACACGAGGTAGAACAAAAATGACACGAGAAATAAAATTAAGAAAGAAGAACACGAGAAAGTAAGAAGCTACAGTTGAAGTCGGAAGTTTACATGCACCTTAGCCAAACACATTTAAACTCAGTTCTTCACAATTGCTGAAATTTATTCCTAGTAAAAAATCCCTGTCTTAGGTCAGTTAGGATCACCACTTTATTTTAAGAATGTGAAATGTCAGAATAATTAGTAGAGAGAGTGATTTATTTCAGCTTATTTCTTTCATCACATTCCCAGTGGTTCAGAAGTGTACATACTCAATTAGTATTTGGTAGCATTGCCTTAGAATTGTTTAAATTGGGTCAAATGTTTTGGGTAGCCTTCCACAAGCTTCCCACAAAAAGTTGGGTGAATTTTGGCCCATTCCTCCTGACAGAGCTGGTGTAACTGAGTCAGGTTTGAAGGCCTCCTTGCTCGCACACACTTTTTCAGTTCTGCCCACAAATTTTCTATACGATTGAGGTCAGGGCTTTGTGATGGCCATTCCAATACCTTGACTTTGTTGTCCTTAAGCCATTTTGCCACAACTTTGGAAGTATGCTTGGTTTCATTGTCCATTTGGAAGACCCATTTGCGACCAAGCTTTAACTTCCTGACTGATGTCTTGCTTCATGGTTGGGATGGTGTTCTTCGGCTTGCAAGCGTCCCCATTTTTCCTCCAAACATAATGTGGTCATTATGGCCAAACAGTTCTATTTTTGTTTCATCAGACCAGAGGACATTTTTCCAAAATGTACAATCTTTGTCCCCATGTGCAGTTGCAAACCGTAGTCTGGCATTTTTTAATGGTGGTTTTGGAGCAGTGGCTTCTTCCTTGCTGAGCTGCCTTTCAGGTAATGTCGATATAGAACTCGTTTTACTGTGGATATAGATACTTTTGTACCGGTTTCATCCAGCATCTTCACAAGGTCCTTTGCCGTTGTTCTGGGATTGATTTGCACTTTTCGCACTAAAGTACGCTCATCACTAAGAGACAGAATGTGTCTCCTTCCTGAGCGGTATGACGGCTGCGTGGTCCCATGGGGTTTATACTTGTTCATCTGTACAAAAAAATAGTACACATGGTACCTTCAGGCGTTTGGAAATTGCTCCCAAGGATGAACCAGACTTGGAGGTCTACACATTTTTTTCTGAGGTCTTGGCTGATTTTTGATTTTCCCATGATGTCAAGCAAAGAGGCACTGAGTTTGAAAGTAGGCCTTGAAATACATCCATAGGTACACTTCCCATAGGCTAATTGACATAATTTGAGTCAATCAGAACCTTCTAAAGCCATCATTTTCTGGAATTTTCCAAGCTGTTTAAAGGCACAGTCAACTTAGTGTATGTAATCTTCTGACCCACTGGAATACAGCTATCCAACGTCTACCGAATTAACTTCAACAACCCGGTCAACATTCCGCTTCGCTCCACAGGTATTATCACATTTTCATTTCACTTCATTACAGTACAACGGTTTGATTTGTTTGATTGTAGCTAGCTAGCTACATAGCCGTCTTTGTATCTAAGACAATTGTGTAGTCTAGAGCGATTTTCTAGGTTAGCCATCCAGCTATTGTCGTTCTTTTAACGTAACGTAACGTAATCAACACTGCTAGCTAGCCAGCTAGCCCCCGAATAGCAGCACTGTAGAAACTATTACACTCGACGGAACGACTTGATTAGTGTAGTGTCAACAACGCCGCCACTGCCAGCTAGCCTACTCCAGCAGTACTGTATCATTTCAATCATTTTAGTCAATAAGATTCTTGCTACGTAAGCTTAACTTTCTGAACATTCGAGACTTGTAGTCCACTTGTCATTCCAATCTCCTTTGCATTAGCGTAGCCTCTTCTGTAGCATGTCAACTATGTGTCTATCTATCCCTGTTCTCTCCTCTCTGCACAGACCATACAAACGCTCCACACCGCGTGGCCGCGGCCACCCTAATCTGGTGGTCCCAGCGCGCACGACCCACGTGGAGTTCCAGGTCTACGGTAGCCTCTGGAACTGCCGATCTGCGGCCAACAAGGCAGAGTTCATCTCAGCCTATGCCTCCCTCCAGTCCCTCGACTTCTTGGCACTGACGGAAACATGGATCACCACAGATAACACTGCTACTCCCACTGCTCTCTCTTCGTCCGCCCACGTGTTCTCGCACACCCGAGAGCTTCTGGTCAGTGGGGTGGTGGCACCGGGATCCTCATCTCTCCCAAGTGGTCATTCTCTCTTTCTCCCCTTACCCATCTGTCTATCGCCTCCTTTGAATTCCATGCTGTCACAGTTACCAGCCCTTTCAAGCTTAACATCCTTATCATTTATCGCCCTCCAGGTTCCCTCGGAGAGTTCATCAATGAGCTTGATGCCTTGATAAGCTCCTTTCCTGAGGACGGCTCACCTCTCACAGTCCTGGGCGACTTTAACCTCCCCACGTCTACCTTTGACTCATTCCTCTCTGCCTCCTTCTTTCCACTCCTCTCCTCTTTTGACCTCACCCTCTCACCTTCCCCCTACTCACAAGGCAGGCAATACGCTCGACCTCATCTTTACTAGATGCTGTTCTTCCACTAACCTCATTGCAACTCCCCTCCAAGTCTCCGACCACTACCTTGTATCCTTTTCCCTCTCGCTCTCATCCAACACTTCCCACACTGCCCCTACTCGGATGGTATCGCGCCGTCCCAACCTTCGCTCTCTCTCCCCCGCTACTCTCTCCTCTTCCATCCTATCATCTCTTCCCTCTGCTCATACCTTCTCCAACCTATCTCCTGATTCTGCCTCCTCAACCCTCCTCTCTTCCCTTTCTGCATCCTTTGACTCTCTATGTCCCCTATCCTCCAGGCCGGCTCGGTCCTCCCCCTCCCGCTCCGTGGCTCGACGACTCATTGCGAGCTCACAGAACAGTGCTCCGGGCAGCCGAGCGGAAATGGAGGAAAACTCGCCTCCCTGCGGACCTGGCATCCTTTCACTCCCTCCTCTCTACATTTTCCTCCTCTGTCTCTGCTGCTAAAGCCACTTTCTACCACTCTAAATTCCAAGCATCTGCCTCTAACCCTAGGAAGCTCTTTGCCACCTTCTCCTCCCTCCTGAATCCTCCTCCCCCTCCCCCCCTCCTCCCTCTCTGCAGATGACTTCGTCAACCACTTTGAAAAGAAGGTCGACGACATCCGATCCTCGTTTGCTAAGTCAAACGACACCGCTGGTTCTGCTCACACTGCCCTACCCTGTGCTCTGACCTCTTTCTCCCTCTCTCTCCAGATGAAATCTCGCTTCTTGTGACGGCCGGCCGCCCAACAACCTGCCCGCTTGACCCTATCCCCTCCTCTCTTCTCCAGACCATTTCCGGAGACCTTCTCCCTTACCTCACCTCGCTCATCAACTCATCCCTGACCGCTGGCTACGTCCCTTCCGTCTTCAAGAGAGCGAGAGTTGCACCCCTTCTGAAAAAACCTACACTCGACCCCTCCGATGTCAACAACTACAGACCAGTATCCCTTCTCTTTTCTCTCCAAAACTCTTGAACGTGCCGTCCTTGGCCAGCTCTCCCGCTATCTCTCTCAGAATGACCTTCTTGATCCAAATCAGTCAGGTTTCAAGACTAGGCATTCAACTGAGACTGCTCTTCTCTGTATCACGGAGGCGCTCCGCACTGCTAAAGCTAACTCTCGCTCCTCTGCTCTCATCCTTCTAGACCTATCGGCTGCCTTCGATACTGTGAACCATCAGATCCTCCTCTCCACCCTCTCCGAGTTGGGCATCTCCGGCGCGGCCCACGCTTGGATTGCGTCCTACCTGACAGGTCGCTCCTACCAGGTGGCGTGGCGAGAATCTGTCTCCTCGCCACGCGCTCTCACCACTGGTGTCCCCCAGGGCTCTGTTCTAGGCCCTCTCCTATTCTCGCTGTACACCAAGTCACTTGGCTCTGTCATAACCTCACATGGTCTCTCCTATCATTGCTATGCAGACGACACACAATTAATCTTCTCCTTTCCCCCTTCTGATGACCAGGTGGCGAATCGCATCTCTGCATGTCTGGCAGACATATCAGTGTGGATGACGGATCACCACCTCAAGCTGAACCTCGGCAAGACGGAGCTGCTCTTCCTCCCGGGGAAGGACTGCCCGTTCCATGATCTCGCCATCACGGTTGACAACTCCATTGTGTCCTCCTCCCAGAGCGCTAAGAACCTTGGCGTGATCCTGGACAACACCCTGTCGTTCTCAACTAACATCATGGCGGTGGCCTGTTCCTGTAGGTTCATGCTCTACAACATCCGCAGAGTACGACCCTGCCTCACACAGGAAGCGGCGCAGGTCCTAATCCACGCACTTGTCATCTCCCGTCTGGATTACTGCAACTCGCTGTTGGCTGGGCTCCCTGCCTGTGCCATTAAACCCCTACAACTCATCCAGAACGCCGCAGCCCGTCTGGTGTTCAACCTTCCCAAGTTCTCTCACGTCACCCAGCTCCTCTGCTCTCTCCACTGGCTTCCAGTTGAAGCTCGCATCCGCTACAAGACCATGGTGCTTGCCTACGGAGCTGTGAGGGGAACGGCACCGCAGTACCTCCAGGCTCTGATCAGGCCCTACACCCAAACAAGGGCACTGCGTTCATCCACCTCTGGCCTGCTCGCCTCCCTACCACTGAGGAAGTACAGTTCCCGCTCAGCCCAGTCAAAACTGTTCGCTGCTCTGGCCCCCCAATGGTGGAACAAACTCCCTCACGACGCCAGGACAGCGGAGTCAATCACCACCTTCCGGAGACACCTGAAACCCCACCTCTTCAAGGAATACCTAGGATAGGATAAAGTAATCCTTCTCACCCCCCCCCTTAACTGATTTAGATGCACTATTGTAAAGTGGCTGTTCCACTGGATGTCATAAGGTGAATTCACCAATTTGTAAGTCGCTCTGGATAAGAGCGTCTGCTAAATGACTTAAATGTAAATGTAAAATGTAATTGTGATAAGTTAAATAATCTGTCTGTAAACAATTGTTGGAGAAATTACTTGTGTCATGCACACAGTAGATGTCCTAACTGACTTGCCAAAAGTATAGTTTGTTAACAAGAAATGTGTGGAGTGGTTGAAAAACAAGTTTTAATGACTCCAACCTAAGTGTATGTAAACTTCCGACTTCAACTGTATATACAGGGTCAGTTTCACTACCATATTTACAATGTGCAGGGACACTGGAGTGATCGAGGTACAGTGCATTCCGAAAGTACTCAGACCCCCTTGACTTTTTCCACATTTTGTTTCATTACAGCCTTATTATAAAATGGATTAAATATACTCCCCCCCCCCCCTCAATCTACACACAATACCCCATAATGACAAAGGAAAAACATGTGTTTAGAAATGTTTACATAAGTATTCAGACCCTTTATATAACAGTTCCTGGAAAATATAAACTGAAACCATGACCTCTGTGACCTCGTCTACAAATCATGTAGGTTTGCTTATTAACATGCTCTTCTTCTCAGTTCAAGCGTTCACCGGGGGTGACATACTCTGGAAACAACAACACCCACAGTATTTTGTTCAGTATTTAATTTTTTTAAAAGAATGATTACAGACATGTTAATAAGCAAACCTATATTATTTGTAGGCTAAGTCAGAGTTTCTGAGGTCATGGCTTCAGTTCACATTTTCCAGGAACTGCAATTTATTCCTCCTGAGGCAACCAGAGGCCTACTGTACTTGAATTACCCAATACGCATTTTAACAGTGCCATTTCACACAATTACTTATCAAGGCATAAGTTGCCTCAATGTTACAAAAGATGGGAGGGGGGGGGGAATCACAACAGTGACCAGGGTCTAAGAAATGAAGGTGAGGTAGAGGTGTGTCTGCAGATACGTTGTATCCTCCATGCGCTGTAATTTACAAATGGATAACTATTGATAAGAGCTAGGATAAACAACTCATCCCTTTGTAACTACACATAGTAGTTGTTTTAGATGGTTATTCCTTATGATCCCTGGAGACGAATGTGACACCAGCCATATCCAAGCAAACTGAAAATCATATCAGCATGACATGTATTGTGGAACATTTCCACAGTAAAGTAGTCTATAAATAGCTGTGCCGTTATTCAGAATTGTTATTGTGTGCCCTCGTAATTTGTAGGGCTGAACCTGCCGAGATCATGTATGTGCCTATGTTTTGATTATATACCTGGGCTTTCCTCCGTTTTAGTTTACAATTTGTGTCATGTTACATATTAGCTGCTATCGGGAGCCACCATCAGCAATACCCGCATACATTTAGAACTGTCACTTTAGTGTTAGTTTCCTTCCATTTGTAGCTTACATATTGCATCATTCCATTCCGTTGACCTTTCGTTCCTCTGTCACGTCTGTGTAGTTGTTCCTGAGGGTCGCGAGCATTAGTGGATCATATTAAGCTAACGTGGTGCAATACATTTGGGTCATGTAGCCTATTTGAATCATTATGGAACTCAGACCACACGTAGCAGGTTAAACCTGGGGCCCGGTGCACAGTTCACGACTACTGGACCGTTGTCATACAGTTCCATGATGAGTGCGAACTTGGGTTGATTTGTAGGACTATTGTTCCACCCTTATTGAACACTTTTCCACCTCCAATATTTCATGAATTGAACTTAAATATGACAACTTTCAAGATGAAGCAAACCACTGTATTTTTGATTCAACCATATATTTAGTGTGTAAAGGCTCTCCAAACCTGTTTTTGTTAAATGATTTATGCCTACTTTCCTAACCCTAAAATTTGCCTAAATATTAGACAAGTTCAGAGTATTTTTTTAAAAATCTATCAGTTTCAATGGAGATGAAAATGCACATTTAGATGGCTTTCTTTCATTGATCCCTATATTCTGAACCCAATATATTCTAATCTAGCCTGTCGTCAATTCTAATTACAGGTACACCGTATTTAAAGTGATGCCTTAACGTAGTGAAAACCCTATAGGAAAATCTGTTGGCCATCGAGTGGGAAGGTTTTCATTGGTTAAATGGTTAAATTAGATGTATTCAGCGCGCAAGAGAACCACGCCTGCAAAGCCCATTATGCACCTCCATAAGGTAAATCTGAAAACCAAATACTGAGAAGTGTGTAGGAAAGGCGTACAATTCCTAAGTCAGAATCGGCCCCCTTTGTGAGCAATATGTTTGGAACATCAAATTGCAATAAAATATCAATATCAAATTGCAATACTTATAGAATTGTGGTACATATACAATCTAAATAGATATCGTATTGTGATAATGTTGTATTGTGACGTCCTTGGCAACTTGCTGTCCTAACGCACACACAGACATACACACACCAACACAGCTCCAGGGCCTTACCAGGTATGGGCCACAGTGAAGCGCCTGTAACGACGCTTGGTCACCACTTGTTTACGAAACCGTCTCGGAGAGTTGTGGGGTGAAACTCTCGTCCTCTTGTCCGATTCGGTTGGCCCACATGAGTCTATATTCTGTTCCGACTCTGTTCGGTCCCCATGGGCCTCCATAGCTAGGATCTTGGTTTAGATCAGAGTCCAGTTCACTCAGTCCCAAAGAGTGGAGCTCAAGCGTGAGTCTACAGCACAGTACCCGCCAGAGAGCTGGTGGACAGAGCAGGGTTCTTCCGACAGCTCTAGTTCGCAAGACTTCTTTGACGAACTCTTCACACTTCAAGTGTTCGCCGGGGGTGACATACTCTGTGCCTTTCCCTCTCTCTTTCTTTCCTTCACTCTCCCATTGTCTCAGGCACCTACCTGCTCTTTGTTTACTTCACTTAAACAATCTAACCCACTTTCCCTCTTCCATACAGTTCCATCTCTCTCTCTCAAGTCAGGGACCACTGTAAGCCCAGAAAGTGATACGTGGGAGGTCCCTTTCAGGGTCCGCCCCCTTTGTAATATTCTTGAGGGGGGGGCTATTGGTGATCACCTCAAATGATGCTGATTGGCTTACCACAACTGTCTGTTGCTCTGTACAGTGACTGGAACTCAAGAGTTCAACACAACCTCACTTCACAAAGCACATTAATTAAATAGGCAACTGGCTTTAGAGCACTTTGTCTCCACCCAGTGGTTGTTGGATGAAAGTGAACTTTGCTGATGCTGAATGTACAAAATAGATTTGCTTCTCTGACTCCACAAACACATAATATACTTCAGCGTAGAGTAAGATGCAATTCAGCAAAAAATATTATCATGGTATGCTATGCTCTACAGACGCAGGAGAACACAGGATGGGTTGACCTCAGGTAATATTGCACAGGTACTGTCCTCCAGGAGTGCAGTGTCGGCTGGTTTCTAGCCAACCATTGACAAATTGATAAATCAAGTGGAGATACGAAAACCAGCAGGAGTGCTGCCTTAGAAGTCCAGAGTTGCCAACCTCCCAAAACGTTGAGCTATGACCTACGATATCTCACCTGTTGGGGTCGACATGGGTAATGTCGATGCGTGGTGGAGGTCGAAAGGGCAGGCTGGTGGGTCGGGCCATGGCACACTCCTCTGCCGTGCGGCCCAGATCACTCTCCGCCTGTCGCCATGACAACGGGGGCAGCATTAGCGTGCCTGAGTGACGCCTGCGGCCCCGGCGAAGGTCCACCCCCGGGGCGCTGCCGAACAGGGGCACTCCCGGAGGCTCCTTGGTTTCCTGAAAGGCAAATGTTGAGAGATTGTTAGTAGAACATTAAATAGAAGTTTATGGCCAAGAGTAAGAGGCAGTGGAGACGTTGAGAGAATGTTGCTATAGCGTTTAGAGGCGCGGGTTTACAGAACAAGGGTTATAGATAAGACTAAAAGGCATGGGAAAGTTGACAGATGTTGATATAACATTGAAATAAATTATGGGTAAGACTCAGTGGAGATAGATGCGATAAACAAAAAGGCAAGAGATTTTTTTCTGCAGTTAAGTGTCATTTCTTGCATATTATATTACATCAGAATGCACTGCTTCGAATGAACCCAAACTAGCCACTATGTCGACACATTTCAGTGTACATTATTAATTCAAGGTAAAACTTTGTCTATTTCAATGGATGTCAAATCCTAATATTTTGTCGGTTCCGTACACATAGCACTAGGGGGCACTCTAGGGCCTGCTGTGAGACTACAGTATTCTGAAAACCCAAGATACGGATAAATCAGAACCAAAACTAGAATAGGAGCCAGACCAGGATTTTCAGTTCAAGTCTTCTTACAGATAATCTCTTCCAGCTGGTCACATTTTGGAGTACAGAGAGTACTGGATTTTAAAAACGTCTCCCAATGTTTCCCAGAAGATCACGTTTTCGTGGGGGAAATGCATTATGTTATATTATGTTAACCAATTTAACTACAACTCAACACACTAACACATTTGTGATATTTGATGAACACAACAAAAAAAATAAGTGTTTGTCTAATCAAAAGGTAATTCCAAACAGCAACACGTGAGTTTTACGCAGTGTACAAAACATTAAGGACACCTTCCTAATATTTAGACGTCCTTTGGGTGGTGGACAAGTCTTGATACACACAGGAAACCGATGGCACCTGGCACCTAAAAGGCACTAATAATTTTGTCTTGCCCATTCACCCTCTGAATGGCACACATTCCATGTCTCAATTTTCTCAAGGCTTAAAAATTCTTATTTAAACCGTATCCTCCCCTTAATCTATCTGACACTGATTGAAGTGGCTTTAACAAGTGGCATCAATAAGGGATCATGGCTTTCGCCTGGATTCACCTGGTCAGTCAGTCATGGAAAGAGCAGGTGTTCATAATGTTTTGTACACTCAGTGTGTATGTATATATATGTGCGTGCGTGTATGTGTCCGTGTGTCCAGAATTATTGAACCCCTTAATAAAGATGAGCAAAAAAAACATTTGTAAAATGAATAATACAAATTCTAAGCTATATTTGTACACCATTTTCTGGTTTTATTATTATAGTATTCTATACTAACACAATTGCTCAGAGAAAGATTTTGTTTAAGACGTATTAAAAAACATCTAAAAAGATATGGGTTAAAATGATTGGATTCCTTGTATTCAATATTCCAGCACCCTCACCTTGCGAAATCAACAGACTTTTTTTCCTGAAATGTTTTATGAGATTGGAGAACACACTGGGAGAGATTTTAGACCATTCCTCCATACAGAATCTTTCCAGATCCTTTAATATCCTTCGTCTGCGCTTATGGGCTGCCCTCGGAGACTGAGATTGCCATTGCAAAATGTTGATTGTGGTCAATTTACCATTTGTTGGTGGAATGTATTGTCTGCTTGCCTTGCTGGAAGATCCATTTGCGGCCAGTTTTCAGCCTCCTGGCAAAGGCAACCAGGTTTTTGGTAAAAATGTTTTGATATTTGAATAAGTTCATGATGCCATTGAACTTAACAAGGGCCCCAGGACCAGTGGAAGCAAAATATCCCCATAACATCAAAGATACACCACCATATTTTACAGTAGGGATTAGGTATTTTCTGCATATGCATTCTTTTGAAAACCAAATTTCACCATTGGTGTACATGGCCAAAAACCTCTACTTTCATGACAACTGACCATAGCACCATCTGGAGTTTGCTAAACGGCATTGGCACATGGATTGGAACTGGTGCTACAGTCATAAGACATGAAAATAGAGCTCTTTGGCCACACACACCAGCAGTGGGTTTGGCCTTCGAAAGAACAATGCATCAGTATTTGTAGTATTTCTGTGTGTGTCAATGTTGTGACTTTCTCTGTCATGGTGGGTTGTAAAAACATGGCAGTTTCAGCGAGAGGCTCCTGGCAGATTGAGGATATACATCACCCTCTGTTTTACATTCACTCAGTCAAAGTGTAAAAGAACGAGGGAGAGGGAGGCAATCGAGGAATTCTTAAAATGCTGTCTGTATGAGTGATGGGTGAGGTGGTGTTTGCGGAGAATGGACTGTGTGTGTGTGTGTGTGTGTGTGTGTGTGTGTGTGTGCCCACATACCCTGTTATCATGTATGCAGTGTATGTCTGTGGAGAGACAGCGAATGCATAAGAGAAAAACGGAAAAGCTACTTCTCTAGTCAGCAGGTGCTGATGCTTCCAATGCAAACCAATCTCAGCACTGCTTAACAGCCCATTGTAAATGGAATATCTTTGCACCCCAGGATCTCCACTTGCACATTCATCTTCTGCACCTCTGTCTCTCCAGTGTTTAATTGCTAAATTGTAATTATTTAGCCACTATGGCCTATTTATGGCCTTACCTCCCTTATCTTACTTTATTTGCACACACTGTATATATACACACACACTTGTTTTTCTATTGTGTTATTGACTGTATGTTTGTTTATTCCATGTGTTGTTGTTTGTGTCGCAATGCTTTGCTTTATCTTGGCCAGGTCGCAGTTGTAAATGAGAACTTGTTCTCAACTGGCCTACCTGGTATAATAAAGGTGAAATAAAATGTAACAAAAATAAACATTGCTCTGCCCTCCGGTCACCTACTCCTCTTCCTTACTTTCCCTCATCATCCTCTTCCATCTCCTCACTCCGTGGCAGTGTCATCCCTCTGTCCCCATGCCAGAGTGACATACACCATACTGCTCTCCCCTCTGTATCCTTTCCCTCCTTCTCCATCGCTTTCCTCATGTGACTCTTCCATCTCCTCTGCTCTCTCCACACACTCAGTGAGGTGTGGGTCCCTCTGTCCCCTAGCTTGTGTCAGAGTGACATGCATCACACTTCTGTCCTCAGGGCAACTCAGAGATAATCTCAGAGGCTGGTCTTGAGTCTAATGGTTAAGATTAGGATTTGGGGGAAGGCAAGCTGATCCTAGGTCTGTACCTAGCCATAGGGGCCACTTCAGCACACTGTAGCTAAGGACAGGACAGAATGAGCGGAGGGCTTGATTAAGTGTTAAATCCATTACCCTGATCATGTGTTCTATTTACTTGACCGACAAACGGTATGTATTACATACCAATTGTGCTGTGCGTTCTCTTCCTAAAACAAGTGTGAGCATAAACATTAGAGATTTTACTGTATCACAAACTCTACTACCGGGGTGTTATTGGATAGGCTAGTGCAATTTGCACTAGTGCCATAAGACTATAGTCTCTCTCGTTCTCTCCCTCTCGCGCTCTCTCCCTCTACCTTCTGTCCTCTCTCCAACACCTCCTGCTGAGTTCACAAGACCAGCAGTCCACAACTCTGTGACCCAGTAAAGATGCATGTGGAGAGCGAGACAGCCAGAGGGGGAAGAGAGAGAAATACATGGCAAGACTAACACGGAGAGAGAAAGGGAAAGAACACCGGGATTCAGCTAGACATACAAACACAGGGGGAAAGATAGAGACTAAAATAAGAGTGAGATTAGAAAGAGAAGATCGGCAGAGAAGGGAGTGAAAATGGGAGGTCGACTGGAAGATATAGAGACAGGCTGAGGGAGGGAGTGAGGGGGGAGAGAGACCGATGAGAGCAAAAGATAGCGACAAAGATGGACAGACCGATGAGAGCGGGCAAGAGAGTAGGAACAGACAGAGGATGGAGATAGCGAACAGCCCCACCTGCTCCTAGTCAGTCCCTGCTGTAATTGACTGAGAGTAAACACAGCACTGCTGAGTTCTCTGGTATTTCGAGGGAAATCTAATTTGTCTGATTTATCCCTGCTGTCTGCAATGGGAGAGTGGCAGTCCAATCTGGCAACCCTGAGATGGGCTTTGTCCATTACGTTTCACGTGTCAAATAAGTGCCGTCATAACAGGATGGCAACATGTCCATGACATGAAAGGCTTTTCCCTATTGCGTTTCATTTGTGTTACAAAAGCGCCGTAATATTTCAGTGGCAACATGTCAATATGTTATACACATATTTATAGTGTGTTTTACCGTGTTGTGTATTTATCCCATGTTGATTAGTTCTCTCCAAGAGCCGGACATGTGTAACTAATTCGTGATAGATAAGCTGTTCTTACTTTGAATTGGAAAAAGGACAGGGAAAAATACTTGTACACAGTGCATTCGGAAAGTATTCAGACCCCTTGACTTTTTCAACATTTTGTTACTGTAAGGGGAAATGTGGGACTATGTATGCTATTGGGATGCTCAGGGACTATCAATACTGTGGAGACTATATGGCAACTATGGAGACTATAGAGGAACCACAGAAGATACTTATGCATAGGAGGTCATGACAAGAGAATCATTGGAGATGCGTAAGGAGTTCTAAAGGAGATGTTTGAGTATGTTTGGGAATGTGGATGAGAGTATTGTGTGCTTGACTAACTAACTGAGCAGGGGTTTAGCCTCGGTGTGAGATGACGTGTTAAGCTGGAAGTCCCCCCCCCAAAAAAAAAAAGAGTTCAAGAAAGGCATGGGAAACGGAAATAGTAAGAGTAGGATGGAGGATCCGTACTGGGAACCAAAAAGGCAGTGAGTGTTGTAATGGCAAGGGGGGGGGAAAAGGGTACTGAACCAAACAGAATACAGGACAAAGATGGACCGATCCCTGAAGATGGGACAGTGAGCACATAAAGACTGGAGTCTGTGAGAGAGGCCAACTTGAAAAGGAAACACAAGTTAAAATAAAGTGGGACGATTTCAGAGAGAAGCAGAAAATGCTAAATATGAAGCTGTAAGAAGAATGATGGTGAAGCATGTGGAGCCGGAGAAGAAAAAGAGGAAGAAGAAAAATGAAAGCCTGGCTGGCCTTTCATCATCCAAGGGGAACCCTTTCATGGGGGCCCCACCCCCTTGTATCCACCTCTGCCAAATCTTCCACCAGCAGACGGAGATGGTGCCCCCCCCATAACCTAGATGGGGGTTGGGCCTGTGTCAGATGGAGGAGCCATGGGATTAGGAGCTGTAGAAGGTGCTGGAGCTGAAGACAGAAAGTTACCAGCAAAAACAAGGTCCGGAGCGCGAACGAGCAGAGAGGGAGAGACTGGATTTGCTACAACTGTGGGAAGTTAGGGCATCTTTCAAGGCACTGTCCTGGAGCAGGAGAAGCACAAGGAGAGTGGCCGTCCTCACGTGCACAACACATTTGGAAGAGGAGGTGGACGAGCGGGCGACCTAGCAAAGAATGAGGCGGAAACAGAAGAAGAATCTTGTGAAAAAAATAATGAAGAACCAGAATGTCAAATGCTAAAATTGACCACCTTGTCAACCCTGCAAGGAATGGAGGAAGACATTGTTGAGTATTGTGTCACCCTCGCAGTGTTCTTTGAACCTGGCAGGTGGAGCGGAGCACTGTTTGAGCCCAGGTGATTTCGTGGTGGTCAAAGGGTTCAGGAGAAAGAGACCGCCGTTAGATAGGGCCGTACCAAGTTCTTTTGACCACCCCCACTGTGGTCAAGGCTGCTGAAAAGAGAAACCTGGATCCACTTGTCGCACTGCAGACGAGTTCCCGATCCAGCAAAGGATTGGGCCTCGCCAGTTCCAGTGGTGCAGTGTGGCCCTTCTCTGCTTTAGCACAGGTGTGCTAATAAAAACAGTAGGTTGTGCTCTTGTGTGAAACCTGACAGAGGGTAGAAGGAGTCCTGAGCGAAAGGGACCGACGCTGGCCCGGAGTAGAGGTCCAGAAGTAGATGGTTATCGGAGAAGGAGAGCCCTGCTGGGCCCTCATAACCATGAGGACAATCTGTTCCTCTCTAGAGCAGAAATGGTTCCTAATCTTACATCTGCACAATAAGAGTGTCGGGTGTGTGGGTTGGGGTCAGTTAAGGTAGGAGCAGGTTTACCACTTGTGGGAGTTCCCATAGGAGTAAATCTGACTATGGTAAGACCATATGCAAATGGTCTTACCATTCCTGATAGAGATGCCACATAACATCATGGGGTCATGGTTTTCTGCATTACACAACCACATAGGCCCACCGTTGTTTGCTAGGCCAGATGCTACTGAGATGGTAGTAAAGTGTTAAGAGTGATGACAGCCCCTTGGTGTATTAGTGGAGAAGGAGGTAATCATTTGGGTGACCTAGAACGTAATTGTACAATGTATTACAACAGATCCAATACCTGTAAGTTAACTGTTAACAATGCCGACACTGGGGAACCTGGTAATGTTAATTATGGTATTTCAGTCTATAATGTTATTATCCCTTTGAGAGGAGCCACAAATGGTACCTATTGGTTGTGTGGTAAGATTGCTTACTGTAGCTTGCCCATGAACTGGTTGTATTGTTGGGTTTGTGGTGACCGCTATGAGAACAGTTCCAAACGATGATAAGAGTCTGAAGGCTCTGTTTAGAGACTACAAACCTCCTGGAATGAGGAGAGATAAGAGTTCTCTAGCTGACGTCACACTCCGGCACCTGCCTCCAGGTTCCTTGGTGTATATTTTTCCTGGTTATGGAGTCGCATGTACGCTAGCCCAAATTCAAGATAAATCGCTAAACACGTGGAGAGAATTGCCAATGCTACTCGAAATGTCCTGGAAAAATTGAATGATGAACTGAAGGAATTGCATAAATTGGCTCTGTAAAACAGAGAGGCCCGTGACTATCTTTTGGGGTACTTGTGTAATAATTGGAGATGTGTTGCACTTTTGTCCCGGGTCGGTACTCTAATGTTACCGATCTGGCCGAATACATTGCCACCGTGGCAAAGAACAAATCCCCACAGCCAGAGCGGACGCTTGCAACTTGGTTGAAATCCCTGTTTGAAAGATGGGGATCCCAAATTGCCCAATGGGCTGCAGCGCGTGTTTTTTTTTAAAACTTAGTCTAATTGTATTACTAACATGTTGTAAGGCTATTTGTGACTCCCTAGCTGATAAGGTTTCGGCAGCCATTATGTTTAATGCTCCTCAAATGGATGGTGAGACTGATGAGCTGCCGACGCTGGATGAGCTTCCTTTTCCCCCTGTAGATAAAGACAATGAGTGAGAATTTAAAGTTGTTTTTGTTTGACTTGTTTGGAAGGCCCTTGCGGATTTGTTTAAAAAAAAACAACAGATTTTATGTTTTGACTAGTCTCAGGGACAGTTGGTGCAGAACAGATCACTGCAACAGGTCACTGCAACCCGATTGTGGTAAGACCTATGTAAACAATGGTTTGCAACCCCATTGTGGTAAGACCTATGTAAACAATGGTTCAACATTGAGAGATTTAGTCACCTCTGAGTCTACAGTGTATTTGTGTGTATTTTAGATCGTAAAACCCAGAGTGAAGGGTTTGAAAGGATGATTTTATGATTTTTTTTTCTGATTTTATATGTTCATTTCACTTACTTTAATAAACATATTTTGATAGAACCTCCTTTGATAGAAGCTATAATCTAATGCTTACCTCAACATTTTATGATAATTATCACAGAGTGATAAGAGGAGACAATGTGAGGGAAAATGTTCTGTTTGTGTATCAAATCAAAGCTACGTTCTAATAACCAATTAGAAAAGTTCATGCAGGTGTCTGACTGATCGTGTACGGAGGAATCCTCACTATCATTAATAGGCAACATGGCAGTACGCCCAGAACATTGCTCTGGGAACAGAGGCATCTCAGTTTCAACGTCTCAACTTGGAGAGAGGAAGTCTCGTGAGGTATTGGTCAGTCACATGCAGGAGCCAACGTTAATGACGAATGATGATTCATTTAAATCATGCAAATATGTCTGTGTAAGCAGTATAAGAGAACGGAAGGGACCGCCCCAGTGAAACTCCCGATCGACATGTGTACTTGGTGCCTTGAGTTGGTTGGACCCTCTCCAGCGAGCTGATAATAAAGAATGATTCGTTTAAGATTGACATCGAGTCCCCTGTGTAGACTTTCCACAACATTATCTTACAGAGTTATTCTACAATATATATATATATATTTAAATCCCTTTAATTCATCTACACCCTGTTAATATCACATTTCCATAAGTATTCAGGCCCTTTACTCCATACTTTGTTGAAGCACCTTTGTTCAGTGATTACAGCCTTGAGTCTTCTTCGGTATAACGCCACAAGCTTGGCACACCTGTATTAGAGTTTCTCTCAGTCTTCTCTGCAGATCCTCTCAAGCTCTGTCAGGTTGGAAGGGGAGTGTCGCTTCACAGCTTTTTTCAGGTCTCTCCAGAAATGTTTGATCGGGTTCGAGTCCGGGCTCTGGCTGGACCACTCAAGGACATTCAGACATGTCCCGAAGACACTCCTTTGTTGTCTTGGCTGTGTGCTTAGTGTCATTGTCCTGTTGGAAGGTGAACCATTGCCCCAGTCTGAGGTTTTAAGCACTCTGGAGCAGGTTTTCATCAATGACCTCTCTGCACTTTGCTCTGTTAATCTTTCCCTCTTTCCTGACGAGTCTCAAAGTCCCTGCCGCTGAAAAACATCCCCACAGCATGATGCTGCCACACCCATGCTTCACTGTAGGGATGGTGCCAAGTTTCCTCCAGATGTGACGCTTGGCATTCAGGCCAAAGAGTTCAATCTTGGTTTCATCAGACCAGAGAATCTTGTTTCTCATGGTCTGAGAGTCCTTTAGGTGCCCCTTGACAAACTCTAAGTGGGGTGTCATGTGCTTTTTACTGAGGAGTGGCTTCGTCAGGCCACTCTACCATAGAGGCCTGTTTGGTGGAGTGCTGCAAAGATGGTTGTCCTTTTGGAAGGTTCTCCCATCTCCACAGAGGAACTCTGGAGCTTTGTTAGTGACCATGGAGTTCTTGGTCACCTCCCTGACCAAGACCCTTCTCCCCTGATTGCGGAGTTTGGCCAGGCGGCCAGCTCTAGGAAGAGTCTTTTTGGTTTCAAACTCCTTCCATTAAAGAATGATGGAGGCCACTTTGTTCTTGGGTTCCATCAATGCTGCAGAAATGTTTTGGTACCCTTCCCCAGTTTTGGTACCCTTACCCGACACAAACCTGTTTCGAAGCTCGATGGACAATTCCTTCAACCTCATGGCTTCGTTTTTGCTCTGACTTGCACTGTCAACTGTGGGACCTTATATAGACAGGTGTGTGGCTTTCCAAATCATGTCCAATCAATTGAATTTACCACAGGTAAATCAAGTTGTAGAAACAAGGATTATCAATGGAAACAGGATACACCTGAGCTCAATTTCGAGTCTCATAGCAAGGGGTCTGAATACTTATGTAAATAACGGATTTCTGTTTTCGCTTTGTCATTATGGGGTATTGTGTGTAGATTGATGGGGATTAGTATGCATTTAACATAACAAAATAAGGAAAGGTCAAGGTGTCTGAATACTTTCCAAATGAACTTTTTATTTTATTTAACCAGGTAAGCCAGTTGAGAACAAGTTCTCATTTACAACTGCAACCTGGCCAAGATAAAGCGAAGCTACAACAACAGAGATACACATGGGATAAACAAATGTACAGTCAATAACACAATAGAAAAATCCATATACAGTGTACATATAACTTTTCCACTTTTGTGAATTTCCATCTAGCTGAGGGCTGTTTAATGTCGGTCCTGGAGGGCTGAAACACGTCTGGTTTTCATCCTCTCCTTCTAATAAAGGACTATTTCTGACCTGGAACACCATGTGAGTGCAATTATCTACTGGGTAGCAAACAATTACCCAAGGACATAGAAAATGATGGTTGGTTCAGAACTATAAGAGCTGACGGTGCCTCGAGAATACCTAGGAGAGCAGAGTGGCCCTGGGAGTTGCCGGATTCAAAATGGTCTTTCTGGAAACTGTGAAACAAAATGAGCTGGCCTGCCCATCTGATAATAAACAGAGCTTTCTTCCATCTGAGGAGTGAGGAGAAACAGATGGGCCTTTCTCTGTCTCTTTTCTCTCTCTTGCGCACACTCTTGGTCCCCCTCGTTTTCTCACTCCCTCCCCCTTCTTCCCTTCTCTTCCTCGCCCCTCAGTCTCTCTCACTCTCCCTTTGTCACCCTCTCTCCATATCTTTCTTCCCATAACCCCCCCCCCCTCTTTTTTCCTCTCCCTCTCCTCCTCTCTCTCTGCAGCGTGTACTGTCGAACACCCCTCTGTTTCTGGACGGTCATCTGCTCATGACTCACTGCCTTCCAGACAGTACCTTCCTCTATTTCTGTTAGTAGTGAAAGGTTAGAGGATCATAGACGGCACACCCAATAGGCTAGGGGAAGCTATGCTTAAGTCGTTAATAAAAAATTTATGAAATGCTTATGTACTGCTTAAGAGTGTATTATGACGTCCTAATGTAGGTACTCTTCATTTGTGTGTGTTTGGCTACCGATATGGGAGGACCTACTGTACGAGCTGGCTAAAAGTACCACACCTGGTTTTTGTTGCCATTTGAGAGGGAAACTAATGTAATTTCACGCAGTAGGGTAAATTATTATCCAAGTAATGAATAGATATAACACTACATTGTGGCCAAACAATGACTAGTAAGCTAAAGCAAACTGCTACACCTCCTGAATGGAAAGATGCTGTCAAAACAAGGTGTGAATAATAATTGAGGTGTGTTCTGGCGATGTTGTCGTCTCTTTAGACAGACGGGTTGCCTCCCTCAATAGATATTTTCAGTGTATTTCACAGGAGGGTAGTTTGACAGCTTATGTTAACGTTACAAGCTTACAACCACTGACTGGCTCTAATACTGCATTCGTGTCATGTGGGAAAATCAGAAACTCAAGACTAATTTCCGACTTGGTTACTCGTTGTAGAAAGATGATACCTCCCAAATCTGAAACTTAGGTATTAGACACAACCTATAGAAAGCTCTACGCAAATAAGTTACAATCATTTTAAAATCAGACGTCCCGAGTTTCCAACATGACATAGCTAGGCAAAAGGCCGCGTTCACCAGAGTCCGCACTGTGTCCGCATCTCTAATGTTTTCCTATCGAAACTTGTGATTTGTTGGGAGAATTGTCTGTCTGAAGACTACCCACCCAAAAATGTTTTTCCCCTTTCGAAGTGGCCAAGAAAATCCGACATGATTCCCAGACCTAGTGCCTAGTTGCCCTAGCGATGCAGCTAATGTACTCACGTCACCTGGTGTCACCGCCAACACACTCCTGCTCTTCTTCATTCTCGGTCACCACGTCAGTCAGACACTTTCACTCTTCTTTTATACACTTATCCTCTATCCTTCCTTTACTGGGGCCTTCACCAGCACACCTATCATTGGAGAGGAAAAAAGGGATGGATTGAGAGAGAGAAAAAAAGCATGAGAATTAAAATGAGATAATCACACACTGTCGTCGGTTTCGGCATGACAGACATTTTGTGGAATATTCTCTGTTTGATAATTGGAGTGGGTTCAGCTGACAGAGGATTACGCATTCTAATAACAGTGATAGTGTTATCACAAGATTCAGTGATGACATTATCATAAGTAGCAGGAAGACTTCTGTCACAAAGATAGCCTCTTGCTTCTTGCTACTCTTCTAGGAATTGGATGTCACACAGCTATCATATTCCTTGAGAGTAGAGTGAACACCAGAGCACATGCACAAATGCTTTACAGCAGGGATGGGCAACTTTGATGGGGGTGGGGGCCACAACAAATCTGAACTCATCGTGAAGGGGCGCAGAGGCTCGTCGGTCTGCGTACCCACGTCAATACCCACACATGCAGTCAGAGCCAGCCCTAGCCTTTTGGGGGCCCTAAGCTAAATTTGGTCAATAGCCCATCCCTGCTTTCCAGTATCTCTGAATGAGATGTGCCTCTTGCATCTCTCTGTAATAGCTTTGGGAGCACTGCTGTTTATGGTCAGAATCATTTAGAAAATAAAAGGGTTAATGATTCACTGAAGTAGGTTCAAAGGTTAAATAGTGCCATTTAATCGAACGATAGCAAATTGATTTTGTACAGTAACACACTCTGCCTGAAGGTCTTGTACTAGAGGTCGACCGATTAATCCGAATGGCAAATTAATTAGGGCCGATTTAAAGTTTTCATAACAATCTGTGTTTTTGGGCGCCGATTTGCCAATTTTTGTTTTGTTTATTTATTGTTGGTTTTTATACCTTTAACTAAGCAAGTCAGTTAAGAACACATACTTATTTTCAATGACGGCTTAGGAACGGTGGGTTAACTGCCTTGTTCAGGGGCAGAACGACAGATTTTCACTTTGTCAGCTCGGGGGATTCAATCTTGCAACCCTACAGTTAACTAGTCCAACGCAATAACGACCTGCCTCTCTCGTTGCACTCCACAAGGAGACCGCTTACTGTATTCGCGTAACAGGCAAAGGTAAGTTGCTAGCTAGCATTAAACTTATCTTATAAAAAACAATCATAATCACTAGTTAACTACACATGGTTGATGTTATTACTAGATATTATCTAGAGTGTCCTGCGTTGCATATAATCTGACTGAGCATACAAGTATCTAAGTATCTGACTGAGCAGTGGTAGGCAGATGCAGGCAGGTAAACATTCATTCAAACAGCACTTTCGTGCGTTTTGCCAGCAGGTCTTCATTGTGCGTCAAGCATTGCGCTGTTTATGACTTCAAGCCTATCAACTCCCGAGATGAGGCTGGTGTAACCGAAGGGAAATGGCTAGCTAGTTAGCGCACGCTAATAGCGTTTCAAACGTCACTCGCTCTGAGCCTTCTAGTAGTTGTTCCCCTTGCTCTGCATGGGTAACGCTGCTTCGATGGTGCCTGTTGTCGTTGTGTTGCTGGTTCGAGCCCAGGGAGGAGCGAGAGGGACAGAAGCTATACTGTTACACTGGCAATACTAAAGTGCCTATAAGAACATCCAATAGTCAAAGGTTAATAAAATACAAATGGTATAGAGGGAAATAGTCCTATAATAACTAACTATAATAACCTTTAATAACTACAACCTTCTTACCTGGGAATATTGAAGACTCATGTTAAAAGGAACCACCAGCTTTCATATGTTCTCATGTTCCGAGCCAGGAACTGAAACGTTAGCTTTCTTACATAGCACATATTGCACTTTTACTTTCTTCTCCAACACTTTGTTTTTGCATTATTTAAACCAAATTGAACATGTTTCAGTATTTACTTGAGGCTAAATTGATTCTATTGATGTATTATATTAAGTTAAAATAAGTGTTCATTCAGTATTGTTGTAATTGTCATTATTACAAATAAATAAAATCTGCTGATTATGTCATGTCTTGTTATGTCTGTTCCTGTCCTTTCTCTTCACTCTGTCTCTCTCTGCTGGTCTTTTTAGGTTACCTTCTCTGTCTCTCATTCTTCAGCTGTTCTACATCTCCCCTAACTAGCTCATTCACTCTTTCCCCACCTGTTCTCTCTTCCCCCTCTGATTAGGTCTCTATTTCTCTCTCTGTTCCTGCTACTTTCAGTGTCTGATTCTTGTTTGTGTTTTTGATGCCAGAAGCAAGCTGTCGTCCCGTTTGCTTCCACCTTGTCCTATCCTGTCGGAGTCTGCCTGGCAGGTGCATCCTGCATTATACTACGTTCTTTTGTTCCATTGACTACGTTGGAAGAGGATTTATGCCATTCCTGTTTTTTCATTAAAGAACTCTGTTTTCTGTTAAAACCGCTTTTGGGTCTTCACTCAAGTACATAACAGAAGAATCAGACCAAGAATGGACCCAGCGGCTCCGGACCCTTTTCACTCCGCCGTCGAGATCCAGGGAGCGATGCTAGGCAGACACGAGGAGGAGTTGTCTGCTGCTCGACATGCCGTTGAGACCCTGGCCGTCCAAGTCTCCGACCTCACAAGACAGGTTCACCAACTCCACCTCGATCCACCGCCCACTTCCAGGGTTTCCGAGTCTCCAGAGCCCAGGATCAACAACCCGCCGTGTTACTCTGGGGAGCCCACTGAGTGCCGCTCATTCCTCACTCAGTGTGATGTGGTGTTCTCTCTCCAGCCCAACACTTACTCCAGGAGCGCAGCCCGCATCGCCTACGTCATTTCTCTCCTTACCGGACGGGCGCGTGAGTGGGGCACGGCAATCTGGGAGGCGAGGGCTGAGTGTATTAACCAGTATCAGGACTTTAAGGAGGAGATGATACGGGTTTTTGACCGTTCTGTTTTTGGCGAGGAGGCTTCCAGGGCCCTGTCTTCCCTATGTCAGGGGAATAGATCCATAACGGATTATTCTATTGAGTTTCGCACTCTTGCTGCCTCTAGTGACTGGAACGAGCCGGCTTTGCTCGCTCGTTTTCTGGAGGGTCTCCTCGTCGAGGTTAAGGATGAGATCCTCTCCCGGGAGGTTCCTTCCTGTCTGGACTCCTTAATAGCTCTCGCTATTCGCATAGAGCGACGGTTTGATCTTCGTCGCCGAGCTCGTGGAAAGGAGCTCGCGTTCTCCGTTGCTCCCCTCTCCACATCACTGCCACCTGCCGCATCACTGCCACCCTCCTCCGCCGGCTCGGATGCTGAGCCTATGCAGCTGGGGGTATCCGCATCTCGGCCAAGGAGAAGGAACGGAGAATCACCAATCGCCTCTGTCTCTACTGCGGCCCCGCTGGTCATTTTGTCACCTCATGTCCAGTAAAAGCCAGAGCTCATCAGTAAAGGGAGGGCTACTGGTGAGCGCAACTACTCAGGCCTCTCCTTCTGGATCACGCACTACCTTTCCGGTCCATCTCCGCTGGCCCGGTTCATCTGCTTCCTGCAGTGCCTTGATAGACTCTGGGGCGGAGGGCTGTTTTATGGACGAGACCTGGGCTCGGGAACATGACATTCCTCTCAGACAGTTAGGGAGCCCACGGCCTTGTTCGCTTTAGATGGTAGTTCTCTCCCCAAGATTCAGCGTGAGACGCTGCCTTTAACCCTCACTGTCTCTGGTAATCATAGCGAAACCATTTCTTTTTTAATTTTTCGTTCACCTTTTACACCTGTTGTTTTGGGTCATCCCTGGCTAGTGCGCCATAACCCTTCTATTAATTGGTCTAGTAATACTATCCTATCCTGGAATGTTTCTTGTCATGTGACCTGTTTAATGTCTGCTATCCCTCCTGTTTCCTCTGTCTCTACTTCACAGGAGGAGCCTGGCGATTTGACAGGGGTGCCGGAGGAGTATCACGATCTGCGCACGGTGTTCAGTCGTTCCAAGGCCACTTCTCTCCCTCCACACCGGTCGTATGACTGTAGTATTGATCTCCTTCCGGGAACTACTCCCCCCCGGGGTAGATTATACTCTCTGTCGGCTCCCGAACGTAAGGCTCTCGAGGATTATTTGTCGGTTTCGCTCAACGCCGGTACCATAGTCTCCTCCTCCTCTCCCGCCGGAGCGGGGTTTTTTTTTGTTCAGAAGAAGGACGGGTCCCTGCGCCCATGCGTGGATTATCGAGGGCTGAATGACATAACTGTTAAGAATCGTTATCCGCTTCCTCTTATGTCTTCAGCCTTCGAGATCCTGCAGGGAGCCAGGTTTTTCACCAAATTGGACCTTCGTAACGCCTACCATCTCGTGCGCATCAGGGAGGGGGACGAGTGGAAGACGGCGTTTAACACTCCGTTAGGGCACTTTGAATACCGGGTTCTTCCTTTCGGCCTCGTTAACGCTCCAGCTGTCTTTCAGGCACTAGTTAATGACGTCCTGAGAGACATGCTGAACATTTTTGTTTTCGTTTACATGGACGATATCCTGATTTTTCTCCGTCTCTCTCGATTCATGTTCAGCACGTGCGACGCGTCCTCCAGCGCCTTTTGGAGAACTGTCTTTATGTGAAGGCTGAGAAGTGCATTTTTCATGCCGCCTCTGTCCCTTTTCTCGGTTCCGTTATTTCCGCTGAGGGCATTAAGATGGATCCCGCTAAGGTCCAGGCTGTCATTGATTGGCCCGTTCCTAAGTCACGCGTCGAGCTGCAGCGCTTTCTGGGCTTCGCTAATTTCTATCGTCGTTTCATCCGTAATTTCGGTCAGGTGGCAGCTCCCCTCACAGCCCTTACTTCTGTTAAGACGTGCTTTAAGTGGTCCGTTTCCGCCCAGGGAGCTTTTGATCTTCTTAAGAATCGTTTTACATCCGCTCCTATTCTTGTTACACCTGACATCTCTAGACAGTTTGTTGTTGAGGTTGACGCGTCAGAGGTGGGCGTGGGAGCCATTCTTTCTCAGCGCTCTCTCTCTGACGGCAAGGTCCATCCTTGCGCGTTTTTCTCTCATCGCTTATCGCCGTCAGAACGTAACTATGATGTTGGTAATCGCGAACTGCTCGCCATCCGCTTAGCCCTAGGCGAATGGCGACAGTGGTTGGAGGGGCGACCGTTCCTTTTGTCATTTGGACTGACCATAGGAACCTTGAGTACATCCGTTCAGCCAAACGACTTAATGCGCGTCAGGCTCGTTGGGCTCTGTTTTTCGCTCGTTTCGAGTTTGTTATTTCTTATCGTCCGGGCTCAAAAACACCAAGCCTGATGCTTTATCTCGTCTCTTCAGTTCTTCTGAGGTCTCCACCGACCCCGAGGGGATTCTCCCTGACGGGCGTGTTGTCGGGTTGACTGTCTGGGGAATTGAGAGGCAGGTAAAGCAAGCACTCGCTCACACTCCGTCGCCGCGAGCTTGTCCTAGGAACCTTCTGTTCGTTCCCGTTCCTACTCGTCCGGCCGTTCTTCAGTGGGCCCACTCTGCCAAGTTAGCCGGCCACCCCGGCGTTCGGGGGTACGCTCGCTTCCATTCGCCAGCGTTTCTGGTGGCCCACTCGGGAACGTGACGCGCGTCGATTTGTCGCCGCTTGTTCGGTCTGCGCGCAGACTAAATCTGGGAACTCTCCTCCTGCCGGCCGTCTCAGACCGCTTCCCATTCCCTCTCGACCGTGGTCTCACATCGCTTTAGATTTTATCACCGGACTGCCTTCATCAGCGGGGAAGACAGTTATTCTTACGGTTGTCGATAGATTCTCTAAGGCGGCTCATTTCATTCCTCTCGATAAGCTCCCTTCTGCTAAGGAGACGGCTCAGATCATTATCGAGAATGTTTTCCGAATTCATGGCCTTCCTTCTGACGTCGTTTCCGACAGAGGCCCGCAGTTCACGTCCCAATTTTGGAGGGAGTTTTGCCGTTTGATTGGGGCTTCCGTCAGTCTCTCGTCCGGCTTTCATCCCCAGTCTAACGGTCAAGCCGAACGGGCCAATCAGACTGTTGGTCGCATTTTACGCAGTCTTTCTTTTCGTAACCCTGCGTCTTGGTCAGAACAGCTCCCTGGGCAGAGTACGCCCACAACTCGCTTCCCTCGTCTGCTACCGGTCTATCCCCTTTTCAGAGTAGCCTCGGGTACCAGCCTCCGCTGTTCTCTTCTCAGCTCGCCGAGTCCTGCGTCCCCTCCGCTCAGGCTTTTGTCCAGCGTTGCGAGCGCACCTGGAAGGGGGTCAGGTCGGCACTTTGCCGTAATAGGGCGCAGACTGTGAGGGCCGCTAATAGCGTAGGACCAAGAGTCCTAGATATTGTTGCGGTCAGAGAGTATGGCTCTCCACTCAGAACCTTCCCCTTAAGACAGCTTCTCGCAAGTTGGCCCCGCGGTTCATTGGTCCGTTCCGTATTTCTCAGGTCATTAATCCTGTCGCAGTGCGACTTCTTCTCCCGCGCTATCTTCGTCGCGTTCACCCGGTCTTCCATGTCTCCTGTGTTAAGCCCGTTCTTCGCGCCCCCGCTCGTCCCTCCCCCCATCCTTGTCGAGGGCGCACCCATCTACAGGGTTCGTAAGATTTTGGACATGCGCCCTCGGGGCCGTGGTCATCAGTACCTAGTGGATTGGGAGGGGTACGGTCCTGAGGAGAGGAGTTGGGTTCCCTCTCGGGACGTGCTGGACCGTTCGCTGATCGATGATTTCCTCCGTTGCCGCCAGGTTTCCTCCTCGAGTGCGCCAGGAGGCGCTCGGTGAGTGGGGGGGGTACTGTCATGTCTTGTTATGTCTGTTCCTGTCCTTTCTCTTCACTCTGTCTCTCTCTGCTGGTCTTTTTAGGTTACCTTCTCTGTCTCTCATTCTTCAGCTGTTCTACATCTCCCCTAACTAGCTCATTCACTCTTTCCCCACCTGTTCTCTCTTCCCCCTCTGATTAGGTCTCTATTTCTCTCTCTGTTCCTGCTACTTTCAGTGTCTGATTCTTGTTTGTGTTTTTGATGCCAGAAGCAAGCTGTCATCCCGTTTGCTTCCACCTTGTCCTATCCTGTCGGAGTCTGCCTGGCAGGTGCATCCTGCATTATACTACGTTCTTTTGTTCCATTGACTACGTTGGAAGAGGATTTATGCCATTCCTGTTTTTTCATTAAAGAACTCTGTTTTCTGTTAAAACCGCTTTTGGGTCTTCACTCAAGTACATAACAGATTAAATCGGTATCGGCTTTGTTGGTCCTCCAGTAATCGGTATCGGCGTTGAAAAATCATAATCGGTTGACCTCTATCTTGTACTGTACAGTACATCCGATCTGTATTCTCTGTTATACAGGGTTTCAGCTGGGGGCTGCAAAAGAGCTCAGTAATAAATCAGGAATGGTTGGGACATCTTTTTGACAAAAAGACCCAGTCAATATCTGACACCATTATGGATTTTTGGAGAATTTGTGTCAGTGATGACACTGACAAAAAGTGTATAAAGTAAGTTGGTTTGTCTGTTACTCCAAGGCTATTGTTGAGGTAAGTAACTTGGAAACAGAACTGAGGAGATGGCTGTCGTTTTAGGGGCTCCGAACCAATTGTGCTATTATGTGTGTTTTTTTCCGCGTTATTAACTTATTTTGTACACAATGTTTCTGCCACCGTCTCGTATGACCGAAAAGAGCTTCTGGATATCAGAACAGCGATTACTCACCTCGTACTGTACAAATATTTTTTCTTTAACGAGTCAGATGTTCATTGAGGAGTATACCACATCATCACTGGCTTCATGTTGTCGCCACAGTGACCGTACGCACATACCCCAACCAGAAGCCATGGATTACAGGCAACATCCGCACTAAGCTAAAGGGTAGAGCTGCCGCTTTCAAGTAGCGGGACTAACCCAGACGCGTATAAGAAATCCCGCTATGCCCGCCGACAAACCATCAAACAGGCAAAGCGTCAATACAGGACAAAGATTGAATCCTACTACACCGGCTCCGACGCTCGTTGAATAAGGCAGGGCTTGCTAACTATTACGGACTACCAAGGGAAGCACAGCCGTGAGCTGCCCAGTGACACAAGTCTACCAGACAAGCTAAATTACTTATATGTGCACTTCAAGGCAAACAACACTGAAGCATGCATGAGAGCACCAGCTGTTCTGGACGACTATGATCACGCTCTCCGTAGCCCATGTGAGTAAGATCTTTAAACAGGTCAACATTCACAAGGCCAAACGGATTACAAGGACGTGTACTCTGAGCATGCGCTGACCAACTGGCAAGTGTCTTCATTGACATTTTCAACATGTCCCTGACCGAGTCGGTTATACAAACATGTTTCAAGCAGACCACCATAGTCCCTGTGCCCAAGAACACAAAAAGCAACCTGTCTAAATGACTACCGACCCGTAGCACTCACGTCTGTTGTCACAAAATGCTTTGAAAGGCTAGTCATGGCTCAACATCAACACCATTATCCCAGAAACCCTAGACTCACTCCAATGTGCATACCGCCCCAACAGATCCACAGAGGATGTAATCTCTATTGCACTCCACGCTGCCCTTTCCCACCTGAACAAAAGGAACACCTACGTGAGAATGCTATTCATTGACTACAGCTCAGCGTTCAAACACCATAGTGCCCTCAAAGCTCATCACTAAGCTAAGGGCCGTGGGACTAAACACCTTCCTCTGCAACTGGATCCTGGTCCTTCTGACGGGCCGCCCCCAGGTGGTATGGGTAAGTAACAACACATCTGCCACGCTGATCCTCAACGCGGGGATGCACCCTCAGGGGTGCGTGCGCAGTCCCCTCCTGTACTTACTGTTCACCCATGACTGCATGGACAAGCACGACTCCAACACCATCATTACCTTTGCCGACAACACAACAGTGGCAGACCTGGTCACCGACAACGGCAAAACAGCCTATAGGTAGGAGGTCAGAGACCTGGTAGTGTGGTGCCAGGATAACAATCTCTCCCTCAATATGATCAAGACAAAGGAGATGTTCGTGGATGACAGAAAAAGGAGGGCCAAGCAGACCCCATTCTCATCGACGGGGCTGTATTGGAGCAGGTTGAGAGCTTCAAGTTCCTTTTTGTCCACATTACCAATGAACGGTCATGGTCCAAATACACCAAGACAATCGTGAAGAGGGACAGAAAATGCAGATTCCCACTCAGGTGACTGAAAAGATTTGGCATGGGTCCTCAGATCCTCAAAAGTTATACAGCTGCACCACTGACTGCAAAGCACTATAAGAGGGTAGTGGGTACGGCCCAGTACATCACTGGGGCCAAGCTTCCTGCCATCCAGGACCTCTATACCAGGCGGTGTCATAGGAAGGCCCTAAAAATTGCCAAAGACTCTAGTCATAGACTGGTCTCTCTGCTACCGCATGGCAACTGGTACCAAAGTGCCAAGTTTAGGTCCAAAAGGCTCCTTAACAGCTTCTACCCCAAGCCACAACTCCTGAACATCTAATCAAATGGCTACCCACTGTTGCTACTCTCTGTTTATCATCTTTGCATAGTCACTTTACCTCTACTTACATGTACATATTACCTCGACTAACATGTGCCCCCGCACATTGACTCTATACCGGTACCCCCTCTATATAGCCTGGTTACTGTTATTTTATTGTTGTTCTTTAAACATGGTATTCTCTATATTCTTTTTTGATTTTTAAAAAATGGTTTCCTTCAGTTTATTTAGTAAATACTTGAACATTTATTTTTTCTTAAATAACCATTGGTTAAGGGCTTGTAAGTAAGCATTTCACTGTAAGGTCTACTAGTTGTATTCGGCGCATGAGACAAATATAATTTGATTTGACAGGGGCTCTGGTAAGGGCACAGTATGGTGTAAGCATTACCAGGGCAACTTGTGAGGTTTGCCTTTTCAAATATCAAATCATAGTTGGGTATCTGCTTTATAATGTATGAATTGTGTTTTGTGTGTTGTCAGGAATAGATTATGGGTTTTGGGGTGAGTATATCCTCCATTTTTTGTGACCCGGGTCTGTAATGATGCCTTTAGCACTAATGCAGTGCCTTAGACCACTGCACCACTCAGGAGGCCCCAAGCAGTTATTTTTGTTGCATTCAAATGCTACACTACACAGTGTACTGGAAAAAAACATCATAGACAAATCTTTTTCTAAAGGCAAATTGTTTCCCCTCCATAACAATATCCCCTCTTTTCTTCTTTCCAACGCCTAACGGTTATACTACAAATAATCACGGATGATCATCCGATGGCCTAAGAATAAAACCTACGGGCAAAATCTACATAAATAAACAGCAACCAGACAAGAATAGAGGATGGGATCGCAAAAGGTTACATGTCAATGCCGTTTGGTAGACGAATGGCCAGATCCTCATCCTCTATCGTTTTTTAAGGGTCTAGGCGCAGATCATTCCTCTTCAAAGAAAGCTGACCTGAAAGAGAACAGGCTCTGGGGCTTGCTGCATCCTCCTCCTTACACAGTTTTATAGGAGAACTGCTGGGTTCGGTTCTCAGTGTAATAAGTAGCCTGGGGATATACCCTGAGTTCTGACATGACATAAAGATGCCACTCTGGCTGAGGTGCTTTAGCACCAATACAGAGGCTAATGGCTTACTCTGAGAAAGTGTATATCTTTGATGTTTATTTTAGGACTGTCTCACTAACAAGGTTTTCATCCAACCATTTCACGTGGATGAATGACCTGATGCATTAAAAAAAGTCACGACAAGCCATGCGGAAAAATGTGTCAGTAAAATTTCACAACGTCGCCAAAACAAAATACACTGAACAAGGTGAGATATTTTATTTCTTTTTTGGCGAAATACATTATGCGATAATTGGTGGGGCAACAGTCCAGTTGGCAGTAATACACCTTTAAAGTTGGTTGCCAACCGCCACATAAAATCCAAAGATGACGACACCGGTAGCTCGCTTATGACACTGGTATAGTGTCCTTAAAAATGCTCTATTGAAAGAATTTGGTTTCTAGCTACCTTTTGAATTTGGATCCCATCAAGCAGTTAGCATCAGTTGCTAGGACCACTATGATCTGTCCAGGGATCCTGCCAACCAAAAAAGTCTGAAGAGCTGCTAACTAGCTATCAAGGTTTCCTGAAAGCTTTAACACAGCCTGCGACCAGATTAACCCTTGTGGCTGAGATCTCGGATTGTCCTGGGCTCGTGGCAGTTTAAATCTCTGCTGTTTGTTGCTGTTTCCATCTGCCCTGCAAACTGCCCTGTCTAGAAATGCGTGGAGTACCAGCATAAGCCTATGTTGCTACAATGACATCCAAAACCAAAGCCGGTGGGATTAACGGAGAACAGTGTTTCTCTATCACAGGTGAAGGATCTTTTAAACTAAAAAAAGGTTTATAAAAGCAGTTATAACAACAGGAAAATAGCTTCAAGAGCTTTGTTCAAATACTGATTGACTCAACTAAGGGAGTGAACGTTATTTATAATAAGGGTTACATGGAGAATGTCGGACCTCTGATATGAAAATGGATGGCCCTCCCTTCAGAAAAATACAATTACAGTACCTAAACCCTCCCTGAACACTTGAAAACAAACAAGTGACCATCCCCTGGGGGATGGCTACACATTCTAGAAGTTGTCAGACCCCTTGAAATATCACATTTACATAAGTATTCAGACCATTTACGCAGTACTTTCTTGAAGCACATTTGGCAGCGATTACAGCCTCGAGTCTTGAGTATGACGCTACAAGCTTGGCGCACCTTTGAGGAGTTTCTTACTCCTCTCTGCAGATCCTCTCAAGCTCTGTCAGGTGGGATGGGAAGCATTGCTGCACAGCTATTCTCAGGTCTCTCAAGAGATGTTCAATCGGGTTCAAGTCCGGGATCTGACTGGGCCACTCAAGGACATTCAGACATGTCCCGAAGCCACTCCTGAGTTGTCTTGGCTGTGTGCTTAGGGTAGTTGCCCTGTTGGAAGGCAAACTTTCACCCCAGTCTGAGATCCTGAGTGCTCAGGTTTTCGTCAAGAATCTCTGTACTTTGCTCCATTCATCTTTGATTCGATCCTGACTGGTCTCCAAGACCCTACAGCTGAAAAACATCCCCACAACATGATGCTGCCACCACCATGCTTCACCATAGGGATAGTGCCAGGTTTCCTCCAGACGTGACACTTGGCATTCAGGCCAAATAGTTAAATATTGGTTTCATCAGACCAGAGAATATTGTTTCTCATGGCCTGAGAGTCTTTAAGCAAAACTCCAAGCGGGCTGTCATGTGCCTTTTCCTGATGAGTTGCTTCCATCTGGCCACTAACATAAAGGCCTAATTGGTGGATTTTTACAACTGTAGTAGACCTTGCAGAGACCTTCTGGAAGGTTCTCCCATCTCCACAGAGGATCTCTAGAGCTCTGTCAGAGTGACCATCGGGTTCTTGGTTACCTCCCTGAACAAGGCTGTTCTCCCGATTGCTCAGTTTAGAGCTGGCCACCCAGCCAGAGTCTAGGCGGTTCTAAACTTTTTCCATTTCAGAATGATGGAGGCCACTGTATTCTTGGGGACCTTCAATGTTGCAGAAATGTTTTGGTAACCTTCCTCAGATCTGTGCCCCAACACAATACACAATACCACGGGCAATTAATTCAACCTTATTGCTTGGATTTTGCTCTGACATGCAAGGTCAACTGTGGGACCTTATATAGACAGGTGTGTGCTTTTCCAAATCATGTCCAATCAATTGAATTTACCACAGGTGGACGCCAATTAAGTTGTAGAAACATCTCAAGGATGATCAATGGAAACAGAATGCACCTGAGCTCAATTTCGAGTCTCATAGCAAAAGGTCTGAATACTTATGTAAATAAGGTATTTATATATTTTATTTGTAATACATTTGTGAATGTATTTTTTTTTTTGTGTTTTCCCTTTGTCATTAAGATCACCATGCGCAATGCCAAGCGTCGGCTGGAGTGGTGTAAAGCTTTCTGTCAATGGACTCTGGAGCAGTGGAAATGCGTACTCTGGAGTGATGAATCACGCTTTACTATCTGGCGGTCCAACGGACGAATTTGGATTTGAGGGATGCCAGGAGAACACTACCTGCCCTAATGCACTGTGCCAACTGTAAAGTTTGGTGGATGAGGAACAATGGCCTGGGGCTGTTTTTCATGGTTCGGTCTAGGCCCCTTAGTTCCATTGAAAGGAAATCTTTAACGCTACAAAGAACAATGACATTCTCAACGATTCTGTGCTTCCAACTTTGCGGCAACAGTTTGGGGAAGGCCCTTTCCTGTTTCAGCATGACAATGCCCCCATGCACAAAGCAAGGTCCATACAGAAATGGTTTGTCGAGATTGGTGTGGAAGAACTTGACTTGCCTGCGCAGAGCCTTGACCTCAACCCCATCGAACAACTTTGGGATGAATTGGAACGCCGACTGCATGCCAGGCCTAATCGGCCAACATCATTGCCCGACCACACTAATGCTCGTGGCTGAATGGAAGCAAGTCCCCGCAGCAATGTTCCAACATCAAGTGGAGGCTGTTATAGCAGCAAAGGGTGGACCAACTCCATATTAATGGAATGATATGTTAGACAAGCAGGTGTCCACATTGTCCTATGTATATGGAATTGATTTGTCATAACAAGGATTATTTTATTTTATTTTGAATTTTAAGACCCCTTGAAGAATCCCCCAAAAATATAACAAAATTATTTGTTGAAACTTCTGATTTGGCCTTACTGCTATTAAGCAATACAAATGCATTGAATATCAGATTCACTACATGGAACAACAGCTAGTCCCCACTGAAGTGTCTATGCTATATCTGAGCGATATAAGAAAGATCAGGACACACACACACACAGTTGAAGTCGGAAGTTCACATACACCTTAGCCAAATACATTTAAAATCCATTTTTCACAATTTCTGACATTTAAAGTAAAAATTCCCTGTCTTAGGTCAGTTAGTATCACCACTTAATTTTAAGAAGGTGAAATGTCAGAATAATAGTACAGAATGATTTCAGCTTTTATTTCTTTCATCACATTCCCAGTTGGTCAGAAGTTTACATACAGTCATTTAGTATTTGGTAGCATTGCCTTTAAAATTGTTTAACTTGGATCAAATGTTTCAGGTAGCCTTCCACAAGCTTGTTGGGTGAATTTTGGCCTATTCTTCCTGACAGAGCTGGTGTAACTGAGTCAGGTTTGTAGGCATCCTTGCTCGCACACGCTTTTTCAGTTCCGCCCACAAATTTTCTATAGGATTGAGATCAGGGCTTTGTGATGGCCACTCCAATACCTCGACTTTGTTGTCCTTAAGCCATTTTGCTACAACTTTGGAAGTATGCTTGGGGTCATTGTCCATTTGGAAGACCCATTTGCGACTAAGCTTTAACTTCCTGACTGATGTCTTGAGATGTTGCTTCAATATATCCACATATTTTTCCTCCCTCATGATGCCATTTATTCTACGAAGTACACCAGTCCCTCCTGTAGCAAAGCACCCCCACAACATGATGCTGCCACCCCTGTGCTTCATGGTTGGGATGATGTTCTTCGGTTTGCAAACCTCCCCCTTTTTCCTCCAAACATAATCGTCATTATGGTCAAACAGTTCTATTTTTGTTTCATCAGACCAGAGGACATTTCTCCAAAAAGTCCGATCTTTGTCCGCATGTGCAGTTGCAAACCGTAGTCTGGCTTTTTTATGGCGGTTTTGGATCAGTGGCTTCTTCCTTGCTGAGCGGCCTTTCAGGTTAGGTCGATATAGGGCTCGTTTTACTGTGGATATAGATACTTTGGATAGAAATTTGATAGTGTTTTCTAACGTTTCTAAAACTGTTAAAATTATGTCTGTGAGTATAACAGAACTGATATGGCAGGCGAAACACCGAAGACAAACCTTTGGGACCTTTGAGTGCCAACAGAAGAAGATCAAATGTAAGGCATTTTTTATATTGCTATTTCTGACTTTCGTGTCGCACCTGCCTGTTTGAAATATGTTTTTCATGGTTTTGTATGCGGGGCGCTGTCCTCAGATAATCGCATGGTGTGCTTTCGCGGTACAGCCTTTTTGAAATCTGACACAGCGGCTGGATTACCAAGAAGCTAAGCTTTATTTTGATGTATTACACTTGTGATTTTATGAAAGTTAACTATTGATAATTCTGTAGTTTGAAATTCGCGCTCTGCAATTTCACCGGTTGGCGGCCAGGTGGGACGTTATCTGGAAACAGTGTTTAGACACTTTACAATGAAGACCTGTGAAGTTATTTGGATTTCTATGAATTATCTTTGAAAGACAGGGTCCTGAAAAATGGACATTTCTTTTTTTGCTGAGTTTACAAACAAGATAGCAGAATGGAGCAGAATATGCTATTGAAGAGGGCCTTCTGCCTTTGAAAGATCAGCAAGGTCTCCTGAGCCTGGAATTCAATCTTCAGGGGTCTGACTTAACTCACCAGTTTGTTTTTCATTCCACTTTGTAACCAATTGTCTTTGAAGGATTCACTGGGAGTTTATGAGATTCCAAAAAAAAAAAAAAAAGGCACCTCTTCCCAGTAAAATCTTTCAACTTTATGTAAAATAAAAGCATGATGTTTCGACCTCCAAATACCATCAGAATGAGCATACAGGTACGAGTTTCCTAGAACCATATAGGCTTCCATCACCTGGGGAAAAGCGGAAGTCACTTGTGGCTTAAAGTTTTTTGATGTCAATCGATACATTATTCAACTGTGTTTTTCCTTTTGATTAACCATTTGAGCCTCATTGAGGATGCAGCGTGAAAGATGTCATGTGGCATGTAATGAGGCGCACAATTACCAACCCACTGGCAAAAAAAAGTAAATGGGAACACTTCTTTTGCTTCCCTTTGATTGAGGGGGATTTTTAAATTGGTAAGGATTTCTCATATTTACAAAATGTCTCATCACAACACATCGCATGACGGGACTTGTGCTCTTATTCATTAGCTGCTGTCCAGAGGAATCCGATAACATCTAGAGTGTCCGGGATTGCAGCTAGCAGCAGACCGTGAAGGAGAAGAAAAAAAAAGACGATCCAGGAGTGTTGAGTCACCTGTGCCATGATGGACTTTGGGAGAGCGGTGCATTTGAGGGTGGAGAATGGTTTGGAGTGCGGGATGGTATGTGCCAGCTGGTGGAGGGAGAGATGAGGAGGACATGTTCATCCGGCACTGAGGATGGACACATCTTCCCTGTATCTCCTTCCAGCGGCTCAGGAAATATATTCTAACCCTATCAACACCAGGTAGAACTCCTATGTGGAATTGTTATTATAATTATTATTCCTTAACTGCATTAGTTTAATAACTGATGGTTTGCTCTGTTCAAATGTTGAAATAGAATGTTCAGAATAACAGACAGTTCAAAGTCAATGGATCAGAATTAATAATTCTCTTACATAATCTTAGCCTTCGAAGCCCCACTTGTCTCACCTTCTACTTACAATGGGCTCACAAATAGTTTATACTATTGTGCAATTAAATACAGAAAACATTTAGCCCCATCAACACCAGTGGGCTTTCCATGGGAAGGGGAAACGGTAATTAAATGGATTGTTCACCCAAATGTCCTTACCCTGTTATCAGTCTATGGACAAGGTATGATAGCAGGCCATGGTTTCTTTTTGTTTACCTGAAATGGTCACATTTTTTAGCATTTGTGGCACAACTCCAATTCCAGTCAATGGTACTTATTTTTGAAAACATTTTTATGGGCTTTTGTAGGCCTTTTTTCTACACTTCATTTTCCCTGTTGCAACTTGTAATAAATCAAAATGTTTTGACCTTATTCTGCAACTACTCGTCTTTTGTTTATCTTCTCTTTTGTTTAAATACAGCATTTAATAGCAGAGTATCTGAATGTAATTTGGGGAGTAGAGTTGGTGTAATGCTGGCTTATTGAAGTCCCATATAGGACCTGTGTGTCAGCCTGCATCTGTCCCATCTCTGGACCAGGGACCGAGGTGGGAACTCCGCTGTACCTTTGTGCAGTATGTGGGCCAGACTTGGGCCACACCTTTTTATTTTACAATATGTTTTCACTATTATGGCCCAGACCTTTCAGAATTAATCATTTTACAGCGTGTGCTCGCCCACACGTTTCTAATTTGATGGTGGGCAGTGTGTGGGCCAGATCTGTGCCAGAATAAATTATATCTGGGAACAGTAAAAAATAAAAAATTTAAAAAGCATTTGAATGTAATATCCTACAGTACTGTAACTTTCAGTACTCACATTAGGCAATATACTTGCATTATCCATCAAAATGTACTGAAAATGAACATTTCTATAATTTTTTTACCATTTGTGATCAAAGATGTCATCATTGAAGAAATCTCACAATCATTGATGCAAAAAATAAAATGTATTGTTCAATTAAGCAACAAGGCATGTTCGACCCAACGTGATAGTGGAGGGCCCAGTGGTGTAGTGGAGGGTATATGCAGGTATACGCCCTATACCCACTTATTTTTCAGTGGGCATTGTGTATATTCACTTCTTAATCCCCAGGATGTGTATCAAAGTAGTGAAGTGGAGGTATATGCCATATCAATTAATAAGGCAGATGGAACAGATCAGAATGTTTAGCTTAAAATGTTATTGAACTATTATTTCTGCACATTTTTAGCGCAGCAATGGGCACACAGCGGTAGGCCTAGAACGGTGCAAATGTAAATAGTGGGAAAATGCAGTTCTAAAATGCGCACCACACATGCGAGCAGTTTAAATGGACAGAGATGGAAATATTCATTAGAAATGAGAGGAGATCTAAAGATGCAACAACTATCATGGGTTGCTAATATGACCAGGACAATGCCTTTGGCTGCTAGACAATGAAATAAACTGGAAAGACAACCAATAGAACAGCATGAGGTTATCAACATATTACATTTTCAACTTAAATGAATGAAAAGAAAAATCAGGCACTCATTGACATCACAGTTAACATCCTCATTGTTCATGAACCTGGAGAAAGAGCTTTTGGCATGGGGAATCCAAGCCTGACATTGGTCTGGATTGATGTCATTTCATGACTGGAGGAGGGTGGCACACATCAAATCATATTAATCACATATGCTGAAAACAAGATTGAAATGCTTACATACAAGCCCCTAACCAACAATACAGTTTAAAAAAAATATGAATAAGAAATAAAAGTAACAAGTAGTTAAAGGGCAGCAGTAAAATAACAATAGCGATACTATATACAGAGAGTACCGGTACGGAGTCCATGTTCAGGGGCACCGGTTAGTCGAGGTAATATGTACATGTAGGTAGAGTTACTAAAGTGGCTATGTATAGGTAATAACAGAGAATAGCAGTGGCGTAAAAGAAAGCGGGGGGGGGGGGGGGCAATGCAAATAGTCTGGGTAGCAGTTTCATTAGATATTCAGAAGTCTTATGGCTTGGATAGAACCTGTTTTGAAGCCTCTTGGACCTAGACTTGGTGTGCTTGGACCATGTTAGTTTGTTAGTGATGTGGACACCAAGGAACTTTAAGCTCTTAACCTGCTCCAATAGAACCCCATCGATGAGAAAGGGGGCTTGCTCAGTCCTCCTTTTCCTGTAGTTCACAATCATCTAATTTGTCTTGGTCACAGTAAGGAGGAGGTTGTTGTCCTGGCACCACATGGTCATGTCTCTGACCTCCTCCCTATAGGCTGTCTCGTCGTTGTTGGTGATCAGGCCTACCACTGTTGTGTCAAACTTAATGTTGGTGTTGGAGTCGTACCTGGTCGTGCAGTCATGGGTGAACAGGGAGTACAGGAGGGGACTGAGCACGCACCCGAGGGGACCCTGTGTTGAGGATCAACGTGGCGGATGTGTTGTTGCCTACCCTTACCACATGGGGCAGCCCATCAGGAAGTCCAGGATCGAGTTGCAGAAGGAGGTGTTTAGTCTCAGGGTCGTTAGCTTATTGATGAGCTTTGAAGGCACTATGGTATTGAATGCTGAGATGTAGTCAATGAATAGCATTCTCACATGCGTGTTCCTTTTGTCCAGGTGGGAAAGGACAGTGTGGCGTGCAATAGAGATAGTATCATCTGTGTATCTGTTGGGGCGGTATGCAAATTGGAGTGGGTCTAGGGTTTCTGGGATAATGGTGTTGATGTGAGCCATCACCAGCCTTTCAAAGCACTTCATGGCTACAGACGTGAGTGCTACGGGTAGGTAGTCATTTCGGGAGGTTAGCTTCGTGTTCTTGGGCACAAGGACTATGGTGGTCTCCTTGAAACATGTTGGTATTAGACTCGGACAGGGAGAGGTTGAACATGTCAGTGAAGACACTTGCCAGCTGGTCAGCACATGCTCGCAGTACACGTCCTGGTAATCCGTCTGACCCTGCGGCCTTGTGAATGTTGACCTGTTTAAAAGGCCTTACTCACATCGGCTGCGGAGAGCGAGGTCACAGTCTTCCGGAACAGCTGGTGCTCTCATGCATGTTTCAGTGTTATTTGGCTCGAAGCGAGCATAGAAGTAGTTTAGCTTGTCTGGTAGGCTTGTGTCACTGGGCATCTCGGCTGTTCTTCCCTTTGTAGTCTGTAATGGTTTGCAAGTCCTGCCACATCTGACGAGCATCGGAGCAGTACAGTTTGATCTTAGTCCTGTATTGACGCTTTGCCTGTTTGATGGTTCATTGGAGGGCATAGAGGGATTGCTTATAAGCTTCCGGGTCCTTGAAAGCTGCAGCTCTATCCTTTAGTTCAGAGCGGATGTTGCCCGTCATCCTTGGCTTCTGGTTGGATATGCATGTACGGTCACTGTTGGGATGACGTCGTCGATACACCAATTGATGAAGCCAATGACTGAGGTGGTGTACTCCTCAATGCCATAGGAAGAATGACAGAACATATTCCAGTCTATGCTAGCAAAACAGTACTGTAGCTTAGCATCTGCTTCATCTGACCACTTTTTTATTGATCGAGTCACTGGTGCTTCCTTCTTACATTTTTGCTTGTAAGCAGGAATCAGGAGGATAGAATTATGGTCAGATTTGCAAATGGAGGGTGAGGGAGTGCTTTGTAGGTGTCTCTGTGTGGAGTAAAGGTTTTCCCCCTCTGGTTGCACGTTTAACATGCTGACAGAAATTTAGTAAAACAGATTTAAGTTTCCCTGCATTAAAGTCCCTGGCCACTAGGAGCGCCGCTTCTGGATGAGCGTTTTCCTGTTTGCTTATGGCGGAATACAGCTCATTGAGTGCGGTCTGAATGCCAACGTCGGTCTGTGGTGGTATGTAAACAACTACGGAAAAATACAGATGTAACTCTCGGTAGATAGTGTGGTCTACAGCTTATCATGAGATGCTCGTCTGAGGTAGAGTAAAACCTAGAGACGTCCTTAGATATCGTGCAACAGCTATTGTTTACATATATGCATAGTCTGCTGTTCTATCCTGCCGATACAGCGTATAACCAGCCAACAGTATATTGATAATGTCGTCGTTCAGCCACAACTTCCAATGATTGCACGTTAGATAGTAGAACGGAAGGCAGGGTTTTTTTCTTTGATCGCCTATGAATTCTCAGAAGACAGCCCGACCCCAGTCCTCTTTTTCTTCATCGTCTCTTCATGCAAATGACGGCGATTTGGGCCTGTTCCAGGGAAAGCAGTATGTCGTTCACATCGGGCTCGTTGGACTTGTTAAAGGAAAAAAAAAGCTTCTGCCAGTTCATGGTGAGTAATCGCTGTTCTAAATGTCCAGAAATTATTTTCGGTCATAAGAGACGGTAACAGCAACATTATGTACAAAATAAGTACAAAAATGAATTTACAAACACAAAAAAAACTAACATAAAAATACAATCGAGCACGTTAGGAGCACGTAAAATGTCACCCATCTCCTCCGGCGCAGTCTTTATGATGGGATTAAAATCAAACGCCTTCCACCTGTATTGTAATCATGTATTCCATTTTACAGTAATGCATGGTACTTATATATTGTTAAGGTCCTGTGTGGCTCAGTTTTCACTAGCAATACCAGAATTGTGGGTTCGATTCCCACTGGGGTCACATACGAAAATGTGTTGACTCACTGTTGTCATTTTGGATAAAAGCGCCTGCTACGTAAATGGCATATATTACGGTATTACAGTACTGTATTGGCGAATGCATTTTTAGTAAAGCAGTATCAAAAGCATATCAAAATGCCCCCAGCAACTTCATTTTGGATACACATTTACTGTATACGGGATGAATGTCTCATACAGTACATTTAGTTAATACTGTAATGTAGTTTTATGAGGTACTATTTATACATAAAGTATGAACATACACTACCGTTCAAAAGTTTGGGGTCACTTTGAAATGTTCTTGGTTTTGAAAGAAACACAATTTTTTTGGTCAATTAAAATAACATCAAATTGATCAGAAATACAGTGTAGACATTGTTTATGTTGAAACAGCAGATTTTTGAATGGGATAGGTGTACAGAGGCCAATTATCAGCAACCATCACTCCTGTGTTCCAATGGCATGTTGTGTTAGCTAATTCAAGTTTATCATTATAAAAAAGGCTAATTGATCATTAGAAAACCCTTTTGCAATTATGCTAGCACAGCTGAAAACCACACAGCTGATTAAAGAAGCAATAAAACTGGCCTTCTTTAGACAAGTTGAGTATTTGGAGCATCAGCATTTGTCGGTTTGATTACACGCTCAAAATGTCCAGAAACAAAGCCCTTTTTTCTGAAACTCGTCAGTCTATTCTTTCTCTGAGAAATTAAGGCTATTCCATGTGAGAAATTGCCAAGAAACTGAAGATCTCATACAACGCTGTGTACTACTCACTTCACAGAACAGCGCAAACGGTCTCTAACCAGAATAGAAAGAGTGGGGAGGCCCGGTGCACAACTGAGCACGAGGACAAGTGCATTAGTGTCTAGTTTGAGAAACAGACGCTTCACAAGTCCTCAACTGGAAGCATCATTAAATAATACCCGCAAAACACCAGTCTCAGCGTCAACAGTGAAGAGGCAACTCCGGGATGCTGGCCTTCTAGGCAGAGTTCCTCTGTCCAGTGTCTGTTCTTTAGCCCATCTTAATCTTCAAATTTATTGGCCAGTCTGAGATATGGCTTTTTTCCCCCGCAACTATGTCTACCTTATATAATAGATATGCAAAAATGTATTACAACTTGTTTTTGATTTGTCATTATAGGGAAGTGATGAAGATTTTTATTTAGATTTTCATTTTAAAATAAGGCTGTAACGTAACAAAATGTGGAGAAAGTAAAAGGGGTCTGAATACTTCCTGAATGTACTGAATATACCGTATTTAGCTGCTACTCATGAACTTTATCAAAAGTACACATCAAATAGCCTATCACTGAGGTAGTTGGCTTAAGGATAAATTCAGCCACCATTTATTGTTTAACTCAGCGGGTTCTCTCTGGCTAATACCCTACACAAATGTGCTGCAATATTCAAGGTAAATTAAATTAAATCTAATTAAGTCCAACTTGAGACTCCCCAGGTCTGTTTCCACCATCTATACTGAGTATTCCATTGCGCTGCACGAAATGTTAACTCAGTCTTGAATGACGCATGCCAAGTTATACCAGAGATAAGGGACTGTTGTTTTCAACCACACAACTCAAATGCTGCTTCACCAAAGAACGAAATTGAAAACCACTTTGTTCAAGCCCTCAAGAACGGTTGTCCAGTAAAGATGCTAATCTGTTTCTATCTGCCAATTTATTGGTAGTCCAGTATTCAGATGACCTGTCCCCAGAGCTTCCTATACAGTTTCCGCAACGTGTTGAGGCCGACAATTAAGGAGAATGAGGCTCAATTAAATGTTACAGAAACGCTGCATTTGAAGCACCACTCCCTTCTGCCCAGCTTCCCTTACGTTGCTACGGCAATCAAATTTTTACCATCCCTGTAACTGTCTCTTCAGCAGAGAGATAATTTTCTAAAACTAAAGCTCATAATATAACTACCGAAGAAACATTAGGTTCTCGGTCTGATATGAGTCTTTGAACACCTGAGTAAGCTCCACCCATTGAACTAGCGTCATCGTAACCTTGACCATGGCATTTGTTCACCCATATTCCCCTTATACTTTCAAAATCCGTTAAAAAAAATTATTAAAAAGGCCAGAGGCACTTTCAGTCACAAAAAGGTTTATTACTTTTTGGAGGCTTTAATGACAGGCGCATGGGCCTACAGAACTCGTGGGCCACCCCCGCCTAGTGGGGGCTGCCCGGGACCTCAGTGCCTTTGATCACACATTGGATATAAATTATGGACATTTTGATAGGTACTGCAAGTGTATTGCCTTATGTGAAAAGTGTAATGTCCTATCATTTACAGTATTGTAGCATATTACATTCAAAGGCCAATTTTGAAACATGCATCTTGCTATTGGAGAAACTGGTTGTTAAAACAACACAATTGAAGATGCATCATTATATTGTGTTTTGGTGATTAAATTAAACGTTCCCATGGTATTTCACTGCAAATGTATATTTTGGATCAACGGCTATGTGGTGAAAGATGTCTCCAAAACAAAATGAATGCACAATAAAATGATTTGAATATAAGTGTTAACATTTTGTTGTTTTGTCCTAAATTCACCACATACTTGTGAAAATAGCACCAAAGCAATAAGACTAACATTAGGATGAATAAACATCCATTGCTATGCATAATGGCGCTAAGAGACAATACGGAGACAATACGGCGATAAGATGATGAGACCTCAATCCTAATATGTTTACAGTAAAGCAAAAAAAAAAAAACTTTACATGTGTGTCACAGTGTTACAAGACATACAGTACGTGCAAAAAAGAAAGCCTGTAGAGGGTGAGTCAATGCCCAACACACAGTCAAGGTCATTGCACACCCATACAAAGATTGCTTTTGTGAAGCCAAAAACAAAGGAGTTTAAATAGGTTGTTGTGTTCCATTGCGTTCATATTATACTGAACAAATATATAAAACTGAACATGCAACAATTTGAAAGATTTTACTGAGTTACGTAAGCAAATCCTTCAATAGAAATAAATTCATTAGGCCCTAATCTATGGATTTCACTTGACTGGGCAGGGGTGCAGCCATGGGTGTGCCTGGGAGAGAATAGGCCCACCTACTTGGCAGCCAGGCCCACCGACTGTGGAGCAAGGCCCTGCCAATCAGAATTAGTTTTTCCCCACAAAAGGGTTTTAGCATTATCCCATGATTGACTTATGATGGTTAAAACATTACTCAGACACATCTTTTAATTTTAACATTGTCTAAAGTAGTATGTATTTCTCTTCAAATAAATTGATAATTGTATCATGGGGAAACCTGTTAAATGTTATACAATTTGAAGGATGGTATTATTATTTAACCAGGTAGACTAGTTGAGAACAAGTTCTCATTTACAACTGCGACCTGGCCAAGATAAAGCAAAGCAGTGTGACAAACAACAACACAGAGTTACACATGGAGTAAAAAAAACAGTCAATAATACAATAGAAAAAGTCTATATACAGTGTGTGCAAATGAGGTAGGATAAGGGGGGGGGGATGAGGCAATAAATAGGCCATAGTGGCGAAATGATGACAGTATGGCAAATTAAACACTGGGGTGATAGATGTGCAGAAGAGGAGTGTGCAAGTAGTGGTACTGGGGTGCAAAGGAGCAAAATAAATAACAATATGGTGATGAGGTAGTTGGACGGGCTATTTACAGATTGGCTATGTACATGTGTAGTGATCTGTGAGCTGCTCTGACAGCTGGTGCATAAAGCTAGTGAGGGAGATATGAGTCTCCAACTTCAGTGATTTTTGCAATTAGTTCCAGTCATTGGCAGCAGAGAACTGGAAGGAAAGGCGGCCAAAGGGGGAATTGGCTTTGGGGGTGACCAGTGAAATATACCTGCTGGAGCACGTGCTACGGGTGGGTGCTACTATGGTGACCAGTGAGCTGAGATAAGGCGGGGCTTTATCTAGCATAGACATAGATGACCTGGAGCCAGTGGGTTTGGCGACGGCCAGCCAATGAGAGAGTACAGGTCGCACTGGTGGGTAGAAAAATGGTGCTTTGGTGACAAAACGCATGGCACTGTGATAGACTGCATCCAGTTTGTTGAGTAGAGCGTTGAAGGCTATTTTGTAAATGACATCGCCGAAGTCAAGGATCGGTAGGATAGTCAGTTTTACAGGGGTATGTTTAGCAGCACGAGTGAAGGATGCTTTGTTGCGAAATAGGAAGCCGATTCTAGATCTAATTTTGGATTGGACATGTTTAATGTGAGTCTGTAAGGAGAGTTTACAGTTTAACCAGACACCTAGCTATTGGTAGTTGTCCACATATTCTAAGTCAGAAGCGTCCAGAGTAGTGATGCTTGACAGGTGGGTAGGTGTGGGCAGGGATCGGTTGAAGAGTAAGCATTTAGTTTTGCTTGCATTTAAGAGCAGTTGGAGGCCACGGAAGGAGAGTTGTATGGCATTGAAGCTCTTCTGGAGGTTAGTTAACAGTGTCCAAAGAAGGGCCAGAAGTATACAGAATGGTGTCATCTCTAGAGGTGGATCAGAGAATCACCAGCAGCAAGAGTGATACATAATACATTAACAACATATCTAAATATCTAAATCACCATAGGCTATCAATCCCAATGTCAACTGCCTCCAGACAATTAATTGGACATTTTATCCCAATTGACCTTGACTGATTTTTTGTTGTTGTTAATTCAATTTACCATGGATCATTGATCCTATGTAAGCCTAATCAATTTCAGCAGAAACGCACTGACTGCAATGCACATCACAACAGACAAAGGCAAGGGTCATGACACATTACCTTTGTAGGCCACTCAAAACATGGCATTATAACCATGAGTCCAAAGACAGATAAATGTTATAGACGTCAATGAGTGTTTCCAAAATGCATCTCTACATGCCAACACACAGACTCAGGGAGATGTAAGCCACAGGCAGACACACAGAGAGAGAGACAGAGACAGAGCGAGAGTAGCAGTTGCGAGATGAGATCACAGATGACGGCCACGGTATATAGCACAGCCTGGCCAAGAGACTCCTCCGGGGCACTGCCAGAGACAGGACTGTTCAGAAAACAACCCAGTATCTCTTGGTTAACTAGTGTTGACCATGTTGGAGCCAAACTTTCCATGACAATAACATTGTCATTTACATCCTTAGTAGAATGTAATGATCTTGGAACTATGGGTGCCACAATGGCACTCAAAAATCGTTTTGTCATTGTAAATCTACAGCGCTCTAGGCTGACTAACACCTGACACCTCCACATGAGTCCCAGAGCAAGCCAATAAGCTTGACAGTTCCACATTCCCAATGACAAGAACAATTTTGAGGACATGTGATTAGTTTTGGATTCCTTTCTGCAGTAGACCATTGAGTTGCCACACCCAGAAACTGAACGAAAATTGGATGGGCTTCCTACTAGGGCTTGCACAATTGTTGTATAATTGTGTCACCAACAATTATACGTAACAATCGTCATAATTGTATTACCACATTCATTTTATGAGAAGTGGGGAATGAATTTGATAAAGAAGATGTTGTTTCCCCATAGCAGTTTTTTTTTTTTTTTTACATGAAGAGTGTAAAGTTGGTCATTATTTTATGAGCAGACCGTCACGGTTGGGTGGAGAAGCTTCATTTCCAACATTTCAAAGAGGTCAGAACTATTCGTTTTTTGAGACGGTATCACCAAAGCTGTGTTGCATTCATTAGGTATGTCGTAGCTAAGTTTTAAAGATGCATTACCAGTTCAAAACATTTTTCTACAAAAATGACAATTACATCCATAACCGTGCTATTTGCATGACAATGAATCCTTACCCCAAATTCCATAATTGACACAGCCCTACTTACATTTACATTTTACATTTAAGTCATTTAGCAGACGCTCTTATCCAGAGCGACTTACTTCATACCTGCTAGGCTAGATAAGCTTTTCTGGGCCCCAAAACTATTTAGTAGAGCACTTTTCTGGAAGAAAATTGGCAATTCCACTCTACCACTCAGAGAGGAGTAGTTACAGTAGGGACTAATTCATCATACGCTTTTAGTGCCGACCCGTCCCGCTAACGCAGAGCGCTGTAGCTCAGTGACCCAGCAACCCACTGCAGGAAATCTAATTGGTTAGGAACATTTATCATCTGGGTGAGCTTGTCAATTACCTTCATTCAATGGCAGTGGACAGTGTGTTGCCTGATGGATTAAAATCCCTCCTCTGGGTGAGTCTTGATGACAGACAGAGGGATAATGGGGAAATGACAAAACAGGAGACCAGGGATGGGGAATTTCTGTCAATTCCACGAGATGACGTACTGAAATCAGGGCTCGGCCCCTCGAAATGTCTAGAGACGGGAACATAATTCAGAGCGCAGCTTTGACTGACCTACCAGGCACTTCTCAAAGCTTCAGCTAGGGAAGGAAACCGGGTTAGGTGTGCAATGTGCATCCATGATAATCCATGTGTAAATCCATCATAGATGGCCTTTAGGCAAAGTCTAAAAACATTATTCCCTCGGTCCATATGTTTTGATACTGCATACACAATGGTGCATCAGCTCCAACTGCCACAGGCTTGCTATTTTTCATATCAGAGACCAGCCAGAAGCTCAGTGGGGATCTGGGATCGAATTTTCACTCCCCTGACATATATTCTTCATCAGACAGTAATGTAGAAATTCCAGACATCAATCATCTTCAGGCTCCCTTGATGTAGCTGCACAGAAAGCATGGCATCCTGATCAGCTGGGGCTTCTGGCCAGACATCTATCACAGTCAGAATCATGAAGCATTTAATTTATAGCCGTCCTCTGGCTATTACAGTATCCACTTTGAAAAATAATGACAAATCGAGACCATGGGACTATAAAGGTTCGATCTGCGCAAAACATAGTTCTGAGATATTGAGCGTCAAAAGTTCTCACATCCCAGATCTCAGAACTGTTTTGTAAGTGAATTCTTCTTTCACAACCCATAAAAGGTCCTCCTCATCTTAAAAAAAAGGTACCTAGAGTATCATATTCCACAGATTGAAAGTTATGGCTCTGAAATGGTAATCTGGGTTCAAACATAATGTTAACATTATTTCAATTTTAATAAGAAAGTACGGTTATTTAAATGAAAGAGAATACCCTTCTTTCTAATACATCATTAAATATATGTTCATCACACATTTGTTAAAGAGATAGTGTGTCATTTTAAGGAACTACAGTGCCTTGCGAAAGTATTCGGCCCCCTTGAACTTTGCGACCTTTTGCCACATTTCAGGCTTCAAACATAAAGATATAAAACTGTATTTTTTGTGAAGAATCAACAACAAGTGGGACACAATCATGAAGTAGAACGACATTTATTGGATATTTCAAACTTTAACAAATCAAAAACTGAAAAATTGGGCGTGCAAAATTATTCAGCCCCTTTACTTTCAGTGCAGCAAACTCTCTCCAGAAGTTCAGTGAGGATCTCTGAATGATCCAATGTTGACCTAAATGACTAATAAATACAATCCACCTGTGTGTAATCAAGTCTCCGTATAAATGCACCTGCACTGTGATAGTCTCAGAGGTCCGTTAAAAGCGCAGAGAGCATCATGAAGAACAAGGAACACACCAGGCAGGTCCGAGATACTGTTGTGAAGAAGTTTAAAGCCGGATTTGGATACAAAAAGATTTCCCAATCTTTAAACATCCCAAGGAGCACTGTGCAAGCGATAATATTGAAATGGAAGGAGTATCAGACCACTGCAAATCTACCAAGACCTGGCCGTCCCTCTAAACTTTCAGCTCATACAAGGAGAAGACTGATCAGAGATGCAGCCAAGAGGCCCATGATCAATCTGGATGAACTGCAGATATCTACAGCTGAGGTGGGAGACTCTGTCCATAGGACAACAATCAGTTGTATATTGCACAAATCTGGCCTTTATGGAAGAGAGTGGCAAGAAGAAAGCCATTTCTTAAAGATATCCATAAAAAGTGTTGTTTAAAGTTTGCCACAAGCCACCTGGGAGACACACCAAACACGTGGAAGAAGGTGCTCTGGTCAGATGAAACCAAAATTGAACTTTTTGGCAACAATGCAAAACGTTATGTTTGGCGTAAAAGCAACACAGCTCATCACCCTGACCACAACATCCCCACTGTCAAACATGGTGGTGGCAGCATCATGGTTTGGGCCTGCTTTTCTTCAGCAGGGACAGGGAAGATGGTTAAAATTGATGGGAAGATGGATGGAGCCAAATACAGGACCATTCTGGAAGAAAACCTGATGGAGTCTGTAAAAGACCTGAGACTGGGATGGAGATTTGTCTTCCAACAAGACAATGATCCAAAACATAAAGCAAAATCTACAATGGAATGGTTCAAACATAAACATATCCAGGTGTTAGAATGGCCAAGTCAAAGTCCAGACCTGAATCCAATCGAGAATCTGTGGAAAGAACTGAAAACTGCTGTTCACAAATGCTCTCCATCCAACCTCACTGAGCTCGAGCTGTTTTGCAAGGAGGAATGGGAAAAAATTTCAGTCTCTCAATGTGCAAAACTGATAGACATACCCCAAGCGACTTACAGCTGTAATCACAATTTTTCAGTTTTTGATTTGTTAAAAAAGTTTGAAATATCCAATAAATGTCATTCCACTTCATGATTGTGTCCCACTTGTTGTTGATTCTTCACAAAAAAATACAGTTTTATATCTTTATGTTTGAAGCCTGAAATGTGGCAAAAGGTCGCAAAGTTCAAGGGGGCCGAATACTTTCGCAAGGCACTGTATATCCTACACATAACTCGCATCATTGCTAAAGCTTAGCTCTGGATGAGTAAAATGTATATATTTTTCTCGTCTCGGACACTGAAAGTCACTAAACTACTTGCTATTAAATCAATAAAAAGTGGTAAATTTGTAATATTACCGAAATAACCTCCATGGAAAGGGTTTCGTATTGATACAGAACAAGATAAAAACAGTAAATGCCTCTCCTAGGGGCCAAACATGCTCTAAGGCACCTGTATCCATTTGTTTTTTACCATATCTTATGGTATGCTTATCGTATGGTCATTTTTCTGAAAAAGTGGTGAAAGCAAATGCATGTAATTTAAAAAGCTGGACTGCAGCCTGAAATGTGTAACATCTTAATTTGCAGGAAATGCAAACATGTAGTGATGCGTTTTAAAAAAGACTTCTGAAGTTTAGAATTACCACTTTGAAATTTCAGACATGATTTGCCCTAACAAAAAAAATGTATCAACCCCTACAAAGAAGTCCATTAATTATAATCCACATTTCATGTTGCTACAGGATTATTTTACTGTTGTAGCAAACTGGCTCAAATTAATTTCCTACATCAGTATGATATGAATTAGGGCTGTCCAACAACAACAAAAAAGCAATCTGTTCTTTTGACCAATCGATTGGTCCAAATTTTAAAATGTGTATTTATAGACATAGTTGATTGTATTCAATCAAAGGGTGTATGTAGGCTACTTTGCCTGATGCTTTAAGCAATGCAATAAAAAAAAATATATAGACAAATAGGGAGCCAGAGATCAATATAGACTAACCAGAAGAAAAAAATAACCTGTTCCCAACCTGACCCTCCTCGTCCCACTGCAAAGATTATGCTCCTAAAGTCCATTATGCTCCTAAAGTTGCCGGTAATAGACTACACCAGCAGGCAAAAGGCACACCTTTTCCGAGTTATCGTACCATTTCTACTGATCTGCATGTTATGATTTTCATATGCACGTTTTTGTGGTACAGTTTAATTTATCAAAATCAATGTCATGTGGTTATTCAAAATTCAATCTAAATGAAAATGATGAAAATCTAAAAAGTAACTTCTATTGCCAATATGTAAAAATAGCCTACATGAAGCCAACAAAAAAAACTATCCAGATGAAAATAAATAACCTAATAATCACATTGGCTACGCGCACGGCCTTGTCTGCAAGGAACTTGAAACATTGTATCATCTATTAAACTTGGGTCTGCGTGAAGCTTGCAACAATGTATAAAATATACGGGGCCCTACCCAGTAAGCTCCAGCCAGACAGACACAGCTGTAGGCTATTTGCGCAAGGGATAAGAAGTAATCAGGTAGGCCTTTTCTTTTTTTAAATACATTTTCACCTGATCAGAGCATGTCAATTTCTTCCTCTTTCATGCGGAGTGGTTATGGAAAGGGATTTTTTTAAATCCGTTGAGGAACCTTTGTATTCAAATCACACTTTATTTGGCACATGCGCCGAATACAACCGAATATGCACAGAATACAAAGTGTAGACCTACCGTGAAATGCTTACTTACAAGCCCTTAACCAACAGCGCAGTTCAAGAAAAATAAATATTTACCAAGTAGGCTAAAATAAAAAAGTAATACAATAAGAATAACGAGGCTATATACGGGGGGTACCGGTACCGAGTCAGTGTGCAGGGGTACATGCTAATGGAGGTAAACTGTACATGTAGGTGGGGGCAAAGTGACTATGCATAGGTAACAAACAAACGTAACAAACAAACAGTGAGTAGCAGCAGTGTACAAAGGGGGTGTCAATGTAAATTGTCCAGCAGTCTAATGGCTTGGGGGTGGAAGCTGTTCGAGGAGCCTTTTGGTCCTAGACTTGGCGCTCTGGTACCGCTTGCCATGCAGTAGCAGAGAAAACAGTCTAACTAGGGTGGCTGGAGTCTTTGACCATTTTTTAGGGCCTTGCTCTGACACCGCCTGGTATAGAAGTCCTGGATTGCAAGAAGCTTGGCCCCAGTGATGTACTGGGACGTTCGCGCTACCCTCTGTAGTGCCTCACAGTCAGATGCCTCACAGTTGCCATACCAGGTGGTGATGCAACCGGTCAGGATGCTCTCGATGGTGCAGCTGTAGAACCTTTTGGAGGACCATGCCAAATCTTTTCAGTCTCCAGAGGGGGAAAATGTGTTGTCATGCCCTCTTCATGACTGTCTAGGTATGTTTGGACCATGATAGTTCATTGGTGATGTGGAATCTTTGAATTTTTGTCATAAAAGCAAAAAAAAAGGTCAGTGGTAATTGTGAATTAACAAATGCAATACAGTACTTTTTCAATAAAGGGAATGGAGAGAAAATAAATTATATAAAAAGCGATGAGCACATTAAAAGTGGAGATATGTTTTGTACACTCAATGTATATTGCAGTAATTTCAGCAGTTCAGAATTATTGCGAGTTTAGAAAGCATAGCAATCGATATCCTAAACTTCTTGGAAACGAGAGGTCAGTGGTTAACTATGTCATTTTGAGCTGCATCCCATTTCTTGCTAGCCCTGGCCACTAGCCTTCAATTCCATCAAAAATGTAAAAGCATTAGACAGGGGTAGATTGTCTACCAATACAGTTACACCAATCCACTGCTTGGAATCTTTGAGGGGGTGTGAATGAGTGACAGGCGAGAATGTGTGCATGCACACGCACTCTGCCTTCCTGTTTTCTGTACTGAACAAAAAATATAAACGCAACAGTCAACAATTTCAATGAGTTACCATTCATATAAAGGATATCAGTCAATTGAAGACTGTGTGAAGTAACAATGTTTATTGTAACCACAGGGGCAGGCAAACGACAGGGTTCAATAATCCAGAGGATCAGAGACCGGCAGTGGTCAGGCGGGCGGGTACAGGGTCAGGACAGACTAGGGAAAAGTCAGGAGCTGAGACAAAACGCTGGTAGGCATGAACAAACAAGACGAACTGGCAACAGACAGAAAACAGGTATAAATACACAGGGGATAATAGGGAAGATGGGCAACACCTGGAGGGGGGTGGAGACAAGCACAAGGACAGATGAAACATCAGGGTGTGACAAATGGGTGGGCATAGGCTCACCCACTTTCTCTCCACAAAATGGCTTTATTATAGACAGAAATACTCCTGTTTCATTAGCTGTCCGATTGGCTGGTGTCAGACAATCTAGCAGGTGAAGAAGCCGGATGTTAGGTCTGTGGTTGTGAGCCAGTTGGACGTATTGCCAAATGCCCGATGATGCGTTGTGCAGACCTCACTACCCTCTGGAGAGCCTTACGGTTGAGGGCGGAGCAGTTGCCGTACCAGGCGGTGATATAGCCCGCCAGGATGCTCTCGATTGTGCATCTGTAGACGTTTGTGAGTGCTTTTGGTGACAAGCCGAATTTCTTCAGCCTCCTGAGGTTGAAGAGGCGCTGCTGCGCCTTCTTCACGATGCTGTCTGTGTGAGTGGACCAATTCAGTTTGTCTGTGATGTGTATGCCGAGGAACTTAAAACTTGCTACTCTCTCCACTACTGTTCCATCGATGTGGATAGGGGGGTGTTCCCACTGCTGTTTCCTGAAGTCCACAATCATCTCCTTAGTTTTGTTGACGTTGAGTGTGAGGTTATTTTCCTGACACCACACTCCGAGGGCCCTCACCTCCTCCCTGTAGGCCGTCTCGTCGTTGTTGGTAATCAAGCCTACCACTGTTGTGTCGTCCGCAAACTTGATGATTGAGTTGGAGGCGTGCGTGGCCGAACAGGGAGTACAGGAGAGGGCTCAGAACGCACCCTTGTGGGGCCCCAGTGTTGAGGATCAGCGGGGAGGAGATGTTGTTACCTACCCTCACCACCTGGGGGCGGCCCGTCAGGAAGTCCAGTACCCAGTTGCACAGGGCGGGGTCGAGACCCAGGGTCTCGAGCTTGATGACGAGCTTGGAGGGTACTATGGTGTTGAATGCCGAGCTGTAGTCGATGAACAGCATTCTCACATAGGTATTCCTCTTGTCCAGATGGGTTAGGGCAGTGTGCAGTGTGGTTGAGATTGCATCGTCTGTGGACCTATTTGAGCGGTAAGCAAATTGGAGTGGGTCTAGGGAGTCGGGTGGAGGGTGGAGGTGATATGGTCCTTGACTAGTCTCTCAAAGCACTTCATGATGACGGAAGTGAGTGCTACGGGGCGGTAGTCGTTTAGCTCAGTTACCTTAGCTTTCTTGGGAACAGGAACGATGGTGGCCCTCTTGAAGCATGTGGGAACAGCAGACTGGTATAGGGATTGATTGAATATGTCCGTAAACACACCAGCCAGCTGGTCTGCGCATGCTCTGAGGGCGCGGCTGGGGATGCCGTCTGGGCCTGCAGCCTTGCGAGGGTTAACACGTTTAAATGTTTTACTCACCTCGGCTGCAGTGAAGGAGAGACCGCATTTTTCCGTTGCAGGCAGTGTCAGTGGCACTGTATTGTCCTCAAAGCGGGCAAAAAAGTTGTTTAGTCTACCTGGGAGCAAGACATCCTGGTCCGTGACTGGGCTGGATTTCTTCCTGTAGTCCGTGATTGACTGTAGACCCTGCCACATGCCTCGTGTCTGAGCCGTTGAATTGGGATTCTACTTTGTCTCTGTACTGACGCTTAGCTTGTTTGATAGCCTTACAGAGGGAATAGCTGCATTGTTTGTATTCAGTCATGTTACCAGACACCTTGCCCTGATTGAAAGCAGTGGTTCGCGCTTTCAGTTTCACACGAATGCTGCCATCAATCCAAGGTTTCTGGTTAGGGAATGTTTTAATCGTTGCTATGGGAATGACATCTTCAACGCACGTTCTAATGAACTCGCACACCGAATCAGCGTATTCGTCAAGGTTGTTATTTGACGCAATACGAAACATGTCCCAGTCCACGTGATGGAAGCAGTCTTGGAGTGTGGAGTCAGCTTGGTCGGACCAGCGTTGGACAGACCTCAGCGTGGGAGCTTCTTTTTTTAGCTTTTGTCTGTAGGCAGGTATCAGCAAAATGGAGTCGTGGTCAGCTTTTCCGAAAGGTGGGCGGGGCAGGGCCTTATATGCGTCGCGGAAGTTAGAGTAACAGTGATCCAAGGTTTTTCCGCCCCTGGTTGCGCAGTCGATATGCTGATAAAATTTAGGGAGTCTTGTTTTCAGATTAGCCTTGTTAAAATCCCCAACAACGATGAATGCAGCCTCCGGATAAATGGTTTCCAGTTTGCAAAGAGTTAAATAAAGTTCGTTCAGAGCCATCGATGTGTCTGCTTGGGGGGGGATATATACGGCTGTGATTATAATCAAAGAGAATTCTCTTGGTAGGTAATGCGGTCTACATTTGATTGTGAGGAATTCTAAATCAGGTGAACAGAAGGATTTGAGTTCCTGTATGTTTCTTTCATCGCACCATGCCTCGTTAGCCATAAGGCATACACCCCCACCCCTCTTCTTACCAGAAAGGTGTTCGTTTCTGTCGGCGCGATGCGTGGAGAAACCCGTTGGCTGCACCGCATCGGATAGCGTCTCTCCAGTGAGCCATGTTTCCGTGAAGCACAGAACGTTACAGTCTCTGATGTCCCTCTGGAATGCTACCCTTGCTCGGATTTCATCAACCTTGTTGTCGAGAGACTGGACATTGGCAAGAAGAATGCTAGGAAGTGGGGCACGATGTGCCCATCTCCGTAGTCTGATCAGAAGACCGCTACGTTTCCCTCTTTTTCGTAGTCGTTTTTTGGGGTCGCTGCATGCGATCCATTCCGTTGTCCTGTTTGTAAGGCAGAACACAGGATCCGCGTCGCGAAAAACATATTCTTGGTCGTACTGATGGTGAGTTGACGCTGATCTTATATACAGTAGTTCTTCTCGGCTGTATGTAATGAAACCTAAGATGACCTGAGGTACTAATGTAAGAAATAACACGTAAAAAAACAAAAAACTGCATAGTTTCCTAGGAACGCGAAGCGAGGCGGCCATCTCTGTCGGCGCCCAGTTCTTAACTGACTTGCCTAGTTAAATAAAGATGAACTAAAAAGGCGTAAAAAAAAATATATTTTTTAAATAAAAAAAGCCAAATTGGTGTCCAAAAATACCGTTTGTTATGAAAACTTGAAATCGTCCCTAATTAAAATCGGTAGACCTCTAATCTAGGTGGCATTTTTCAGTTTGGCTGTACAGGTAGACTTTGTCCAAAATAATGCTCCTGGGTTACCAATAACGGTAGGCAATAACTTCATTCAAAACGTTTTGCACTTTAGTGTATTTATATACTTGATGTTTTTTTTAACTAAGTTAAAAAATATATATAAAAAAATAAAAAAATAAAATAAATCGCTGGAGTTAATCTTTAAAACACACTTATTTTATTTCAATGTTTAGCCTATTTTATCAGGGGTTGATGAATGACCAAATTAAAAGTGGATGATTAGATGCCTAAGACATGAAGGGTCCCCACACTCAGTACAGTAACCCCTACATCCCAGATGTTCCCCCCCCAGTGATTTACCCAGTTCAGTCACGACCGCATGCGTGTTAGGGATACACCTTTCCCCCCCCCCAGTTGTCAGCGCGTCGATTCTGCCTACACTGATCTGTCACATATATTGCAAAGGGTAACGGGATAGTTTGAAAGTAGTTTGGCAACAACATGCTGTATGACATTCGAAAATATTACCTAGGTGACGTAGCCTAAATGAACCCAATTTCATCCTCAAAACAGGCTGAATTAAGCAAAGCTAAAATTACGAATTGCTAAATAAATGTTCATGTGTTTCGGTTAGGGACGTCTTAGTCGTACCATTTCACATCTAGCTAAGGAGTTGTGCTTCATGAACAGTACAGTGCCTTCACACACCTGGATTACTTCCACAATTTGTTGTGTTGATAGCTGAATTTAAAATTGATTAAATTGAGATTGCGTGTTGGCCAGTGAAACAATACCCCATAATGTCAAAGTGGAATTATGTTTAGACATTTTCACAAATTAATTAAATGGAAGCGCTAAAAACGTATTCAGTCACCCCGTTGTTATGGCAAGCCTAAATAAGTTCAGGAGTAAACATTTTCTTACGTCACATAATAAGTTGCATGGACTCTGTGTGCAATAATAGTGTTGAACAAGTGTTAACATGATTCTTGAATGACTACCTCTTATCTGTGTGTTTGTGTGGTACAGAGATTTGTAAGGTTCCTCAGTCAAGCAGTGAATTTCAAACACAGATTCAACCACAAAGACCAGGGAGGTTTTCCAATGCCTCGCAAAGAGCACCTAGTGGTAAATTGTCAAAAATAAAAAAGCAGACATTGAATATCCATTTGAGCAAGGTGAAGTTATTAATTACGCGTTGGATGGTGTAGCAATACACCCAGTCACTACAAAAGATACAATTTCATTTGTCCCATGCGCCAAAAACAACAAGTGTAGACTTTACTGTGAAATGCTTACCAATGAACAATGAAGTTAGAATGAAAGACAATTAAAGACATAGATAAAAATAAAACTAGTAACACGATAAAAATGGCACAAAATAACAAGGCTATATACAGGGGGTACAGAGTCAGTGTACTGGGGTACAAGGTATTATGTACATGTAGGTTTGGTGATTCAAGTACTATGTATATGCAGGTAGGGGGTGAAAAATCAGAAAGTCTGGGTAGCAGTTTAATGAACTGTTCTGCAGTCTTATGGCTTTGGGGTAGATGCTGTTCAGGAGCCGTTTGGTCCCAGACTAGGTGCGCCGGTACCGCTTGCCGTGCGGTAGCAAACAGAACCGATTTGGGTGATTTGGGTGGCTGGCCTATGACAATTTTTAGAGCCTTCCTCTGATGCCGCCTGGTATAGAGGTCCTGGACGGCAGGGAACTTGGCCCCAGTGATGTACTGGGCCGTACGCACTACCATCTGTAGCGCCTTGCGGTCAGATGCCAAGCAGTTGCCATACCAAGCATTGATGCAGCCAGTCAAGATGCTTTCAAATGGTGCAGCTGTAAAAATTTAGGATCTGAGGGCCCATGCCAAACATTTTCAGCCTCCTGAGAGGGAATAGGTGTTGTCGTGCCCTCTTCATGACTGTGTTGGTATGTTTGGTCCTTAGTGTTGTGGACACTGAGGAACTTGAAGCTCTTAAGAATCTCCACTATAGCCCTGTCGATGTGAATTGGGGCATCCATCCATTTCCTGTAGTCCACGATCAGCTCCTTTGTCTTGCTGACGTTGAGGGAGAGGTTGTTGTCCTTGCGCCACACTGCCAGGTCTCTGACCTCCTCCCTGTAAGCTCTCTCATCGTCGTCGGTGATCAGGACTACCACTGTCGTGTCATCAGTCGTGGGTGAACAGGGAGTATAGGAGGGGCTCCACACGCACCCCTGATATTTTCAATAAATGTGCAAACATTTCTAAAAACAGGTTGACTGCATCAGGGGGTATTGTTGGTAGAAAATAAATAACTTTTGAATTCAGTCTGTAACAACAAAATGTGGCATATATCCAGTGGTATGAATAATTTCTGAAGGCATTGTACAGTGCATTCAGAAAGTATTCAGACCCCTTGACTTTGTTACAGCCTTATTATAAAATGTATTTTTAAATAATAATCCTCAAGCTACACACAATACCCCATAATGACAAAGCAAAAACAGTTTAGAAATGTTTAGAAATTTAGAAATGCAAAAACAACATCACATAAGTATTCACATCCTTTACTCAGTACTTTGTTGAAGCACCTTTGGCAGTGATTACAGCCTTGAGTATGATGCTACAAGTGTGGCACACCAGTATTTGGGGAGTTTCAATCTTCTCTGCAGATCCTCTCAAGCTCTGTCAGGTTGGATGGGGAGCGTCGCTGCACAGCCACTCCCGCGTTGCCTTGGCTATGTGTTTGTGGTCATTGTCCTGTTGGAAGGTGAACTGTAGCCCCAGTCTGAGGTTCTAGTCTGAGGTTCTAAGTGTTCAGTAACAGGTTGTTTTCATCAATGATCACTGTACTTTGCTCCGTTCATTTTTCCCTCGATCCTGACTGGTCTCCCAGTCCCTGCCACTGAAAAACATCCCCACAGCATGATGCTGCCACCTCCATGCTTCACTGTAGGAATGGTGCCAGATTTCCTCCAGAAGTTACACTTGGCATTCAGGCCAAATAGTTCAATATTGGTTAAATCAGACCAGAGAATTTTGTCTGGTCCATTGAGGGACAAGCTGAGTAAACCGGCCTAGTTGCGTGTGCGAGCATTGAGAAATAAATGTACGCATACAATCATTATTCAATTTCATCCAAACTGCTTGTGCACGTCAACGGGCGTCTGCGTAGCCAGGCACTAAAATAAAACTTGGTCCTATTTTAGATGCTTGACGGTCTGCAAGTCCCACCACTCCCATCTACTCCAATTTCTCTCCGTGATAAGAGTCACTGACTCAAAGCCACAAGGAGGTAAAACATATTTCAACATACAAACCCACGTGGGTGATTGACTGGAGTTCCACGTGGCGGTAATGCATAAGAAATAAAAATTTTTTTAAAATAGGTTACCCCTTTTATCTGTGGATTAATTGTCAGAGTAGAGAACGCATGATTTTGTATGGCTCAAAACGAGTCCAACTTCTACAGATAGAGCATTTAAAAAACACACACACACACACACACACACACACACAATGCTTTTCAGGTAAAATAACATTAGCCAGCAACAGCAGGCTAGTGTTTCAACCCATCACCAAATGAATCATTAGTTCACAGTCGGATTTGCCAATTTAACCTGCATGTCATGAACGAACGGGTCTGGTGGGGTTAGACAAAAATCAACATACACCTTGACCTAACCAGTTCCGCACGGGTGTAAAACAAAGACATCCTACAAGACAGATCGGTTGAGAGATAAGCATCATCTAGGAGTGACGTGATCTGATATAACACAATGCCTTTCTCTACCGCTTTCACTCACCGTGCACACATACCTTTGAATGAACTTGGCTTCTCTCATTCTTCTCCCTAATGGTAGCCTACTCTGTAAATTGCACTGATTTACACTACTTTAGGTGAAGGACTTGCGCAAAATAACAAAACAAAGCCAACACAAGATTAGCAGGTTGCCAATTATTGGAATGACTCATGTCGGCTACTGGAAGCAACTCTGCAGGGTAGTGACTAGCTGGCAGTCATAAAATCTGATTTTAAACCTAACCTTAACCACACTGCAAACCTTATGCTTAACCCTAACCTGAAAATCATTTTTATTTTCATGAATTTAAAATAGCCTATATAGCCAATTGACTTTGCAGCTGGCCCATCTAGTGAGAATCGCTCAGCTCCGCCTCAAGGACAAGATTCATTCCAATAAACGTCAACCTGCACACGATTATGGAATGAAATGTTGTTACGTGAGTTGTGTAGGGTGCAATTGCAGCCCGCAATTCAGGGCGTTCCTGCATCTGTAGGAGCCCCTCTTCTACTTCTATTGGTCCATTTTTAAGCAAGGACTCCAGTACAGTAGGTGGCGGTAATGAACCACAACATTGGATGCCAGTCGCCGATAAACCCCACAGAAGAAGAGGCAGGGGTGACAATGGTAGCTAGCTAGATAGGAATATGTCTACAGTTGTCCTTCACCTGGCTGTCGGGCACTGTTTTCCCGCAGTTCTGTTAACGAGGGCAGTTGTTCGGCAGGCGTTTAATACACTGGGTGCTATAGCTAGATAATTAGCAAGCTAGGACTTCGGTACACAGCAGGTGGGAAGCCGGTTAGGCATCTAGCTAGCCCACTGGTAGACAGTGTCCTTCACACCAGCCTGTCGGGCACTGTTTCCGCAGTTCTGTTAAAGAGGACAGTTGTTCTACAGGCAGGAGCAAAGACCTGTGTGCTAAGTTGTTACCAACTAGCTAGGAGGATTCCGGTACACAGCAGGTGGGGGCGACACCGGTAGACAGTGTCCTTTGCCCCCGAAAAACGAATCCATTTTATTGGGAAATACAAAATATCAAATTTCACACAAGCATTCCTGCAGGAACCAATGGGATGCTCGGGAGGGGGGGGGGCTTCCTGCACATGCAGAAACGCCCACATGCAGGAACGCCCCGAATTGCAGGGATATTGAGAGATTGCTCAGTAGGCTACAGCAACTTAACCACACCTTGGCAATAGTCAATTGGCTGCACGATAAAACACACTCCCCACCGGGCACAGAAAACAATTCAAAGTCTATTCCATGTTAGTTCAACGTAAATGTCATTGAAATTATGTGGAAACAATGTTGATTTAACCAGTGTGTGCCCAGCGGGTTGTTTCCATGGGGCAGCCCCTTTCGTACTCACGTGAGTGGAGCACGACTACGCTTCTGAACTTGAATTCCGACTTGAATGGGACAACATGAGTGAGTTAAGATAAGGTAGATACGTCAAGGTTAAGAGATGTTTAAATCCTCCTCAGCCTCTCTCCAGGCAAAAGTCTAGCTGACTGAGCCATCTCTCCCTACATTAAAAAAAAACACATTGAACGTGAAAGACGCCTTACCCAGAGATTAGTCCACTTTTCCACAAGGAGGGGGGATATAGAATGGCTAACGTATTTATGAAGTATGAACAGACGGTCTGGACTTTGACTTCAGCGTAACTATCTATCCTTCTGAGTGCTCTGTCGCTTGCTTCTTCGAGTTTAGTCTGGTTTGCTTTCCGCGTGCTCTTTATATGCCCCTTGACTCTCCAGCGTCCGCCTCTTTCTCTCTCCCTTTTTGCTTTGATACAGACTACAGAAGGATCACTCTCCCGACGCGCTCATTTTATTCTTCATGTACTTCAGTCTATCTCGTGCGCGCCCTCTCTTTCTCTGTTTGTACCAGTTTTGATGCTGGCAAATAGCCTACATAATAAATGACATCAAACTGACATCATCAGCATTCATGATTCTAATAGGCCTATCTCAGTCAATCCACGTCTGCAGTCCATCCAGCCAGGCAATTCAAAATCTCCTGCAGTCATTATACTGCATAATACTCCATTAGCCCTCTGACACGGCAGAGCCACCCACAGTATCCTAACAGTAACTTTCCCTGCATATCTCACCTGGGAAAGAGTTTCACCCAGGTACAGATCTAGGATCAGCTTCCTCTGCCCCTGGTCCTAACATGAACTATTAGTGGGGGAAAAGATCAGTGTCTAGGGGCAATTTCACCCTACTTCTCTAAAGTCATGCACCTGCATGGTAACTGTTGGGCGGCCAACTGTGAGCAGTGAGTACTGGCTATAACCATCTGTTACACCTTTGAGGAGTTGTGTTCAAGGCTACACAGGCTGGTCCAAACCGCTTTGATTTCTAGGCTGTTGCCAGGCAACTGTTGTCCCTGGTGCCAAGGGTGGCCATCACAGTGTCCCTTCTTTTTGTTCATCCTTCCATCATCCTGCTCCCTGAGCATCTGCCTCTGGTTCCAAAGGTTGCATGTTCGAATCCAGCAATAGAAAGTTGTTTAAGACTTATGTTTTAAGCTTATCCCAGATCTTAAACTTTACCTTAAGCATTCATAGTTAATGCCTAACCTTATAAATTTGGGGTTAACCCCTAAAGGTAACCCTAACCTTAAAAACGTAGCCTCAAACGCTTTGAAATTGTACGCTTGGAACAACTTAAAAATGTGATGGTTTGGGATGAGTTGGACCTCAGAGTGACGCAAAAGCAGCCAACAAGTGCTCAGCATATATGAGAACTCCTTCAAGACTGTTGAAAAAGCATTCCAGTTGAAGCTGGTTGAGAGAATGCCAAGACTGCCTTGATGACACCTTTGCACAAAGGGTGGATACTTTGAAAAATCTAAAATATATTTTGATTTAACACTTGTTTTGGTTACTACATGATTCCATATGTGTTATTCCATAGTTTTGATATCTGCACTATTATTCAACAATGTAGAAAATAGTAAAAAATAAAGAAAAACCCTTGAATGAGTAGGTGTGTCCAAACTTCTGAATCATACTATAGGTAAATCAGCACTCAATGCATTCAATTCTGCTAGCAGTACATCTCCAAGAAACTAACAACTGCACCATTAATAAATTAGTCTAATTATAACCGATTCAGTAATAAGATTCAATAAAATGATTGCTCTACTTGCCAGGTGGGACTGTGCCAGTAAACTGCACTTGTTCTGGCTTTCTGTCTCAAATCTTTCTCTCCATGTCAATCCCTTTGTGATGTAAAGCTGCAAAGATGGACTCAAAAGATGGCAATTGATATATTGACATATTGAAAGCAAAGGGGAAATATATTTCAATAGTGCTTTAATTAATGCTAGAAAACAGACTATGTATAGGATTTTGTCAGGAGTTTCAATACAGGTCTCTCTAGTGCTCTCTAGTGTTTTGAAAGTGCTGTTAAGTTTGGGGTTCACACATACAGTACATACAGTACATGTATGTGCAACACAAAGACTTCATAATGAATGATAGCTAATGAGACACATATAGTATAATAAAAAAAAATTCATTTCATGATATGAGATCATGCGGAAATGCTGTTAATTAATTTGACCCTTCGGTGAAAACAAGACATTATAGCATACTTCTAGCAACATTAAATCAGTATGAAGTGGTGTTGTTACATTCGGTTATTAATTGGAATATTGCAAAACATAATTCTATAATGCACTATGGGCTCTCAGAAGGCTATATCAATATAGAATGTAAAAAGTGACTCAAACGTTTTGAATCAGTAAAAATAGTACATTTTACTAGGCACTTTTGGGTGAACAGAAAAGTGGGCACTTCGTTAGAACAAAAAACAGCTAAATATATAGTATTAACATTCCATGTGAAAACTCACCATTCATCTACTGTACCAATGTAGCCCATGGTTCACAAAACCCCATTTTGGCTTCTGTCCTCAGTGAAGATAAACATATTAAACACATGTAATTCAAAAATACATTTGTTAACTTAAGGGTGTAACATAATTACTCAATTAGAATTAATAATGTGTTTAATAATCATAGACACTCGTCAGAAACCATGGTGGGTGACTCGTGTCTAACTTATTTTCTTAACTGTTGTTTGGTATTACTGTAAACATTTGCATCAAGGACAAGAATAAGGCTTTTTTTTGTCTTGGAGCTAAATATTTAAAATGACAAACTACAAAAACGTTGACTACACCTTCACCTGATTATCTAGTCATACCAAAAAATCAATACGGATAAACACATACAACCATAAACAAAAGTACACAAGTAATCAACTGCAAGAATGAGTATGGGTAGATCATTTGAAATGCTTATACTTAAAATAAGCAAGATACATTTTCAAACAGAATACTCCCTGAAAAGAATAGAAACAGAATATGGTGATTACAACAAAAATCATTCAACAATATCCGTAATATGATATGTTCATTGAAGCATGACACATTTATAAGTTGTTGCAATCATATACAGATACATACACAGACATACATATACAGTTGAAGTCAGAAGTTTACATACACCTTTGCCAAATACATTTAAACTCAGTTTTTCACAATTCCTGACATTTAATCAGATTAAAAATTCCTTGTCTTAGGTCAGTTAGGATCACCGCTTTATTTTAAGAATGTGAAATGGCAGAATATTAGTCGAGTGAATAATTTATTTCAGGTTTTATTTCTTTCATCACATTCCCAATGGGTCAGAAGATTACACACACTCAATTAGTATTTGGTAGCATTGCCTTTAAATGGTTTAACTTGGGTTAAACGTTTTGGGTAGCCTTCCACAAGCTTCCCACAATAAGTTGGGTGAATTTTGGCCCATTTTGCCACAACTTTGGAAGTATGTTTGGGGTCATTGTCAATTTGAAAGACCCACTTGTGATCAAGCTTCATCTTCCTGACTGATTTCTTGAGATGTTGCTTCAATATATCCACATAGTTTTACTTCCTCGTGATGCCGTCTATTTTGTGAAGTGCAATTCGCCTTCTGCAGCAAAGCACCCCCACAACATGATGCTGCCACCCCCGTTCTTCACGGTTGGGATGGTGTTCTTCGGCTTGCAAGCCGCCCCCTTTTCCCGTAACATAATGATGGTCATTATGGCCAAACAGTTCTATTTTTGTTTCATCAGACTAGAGGACATTTCTCCAAAAAGTACTATCTTTGTCCCCATGTGCAGTTGCAAACCGTAGTCTGGCTTTTTTTAATGGCGGTTTTCGAGCAGTGTCATCTTCCTTGCTGAGCGGCCTTTCAGGTTATGTCGATATAGAACTGGTTTGACTGTGGATGTTACAAATCCCTTTTGGCCCGACAGTCTAGGGGAGATGGTAACGAGACCCGTAACATAACTCATGCAATTTATAATAGTGAAAAAGTAAAAGTGAGAGCAAAATAACCACAGACAACTAAATTACCGTCAAACACATGGTTTATTGGAAAACACACGGTAATGGGGGGAGCAGGAAAAGGGGCTGAGCTGGACCCAAGGAAAGAAACAATAAGCATCCAAAAACACCCCTAAGCTAGACTAGCCTATTTCAACAACAGCTAACTAACTAACCAAAAATACAGTGGGTGGTCCGCCCAGTTCTAACTAGGGTATTTAACAAAGTTTACCTACGGGTAGTGTATGCCCATGGGCGACTTGTCTTGGTTCACCCTTTTCCCACCAGAAAACAAACACCATAACCAAAAACAATACTCACAGGTGAGGACAAAGTGATATGGAGGTGCTCAAACAAAAGATAGCTCAATACATAAAGAGAGATAGAGACATAGTAGGAGAAGGTGAAAAAGAGCAATCTACAGACATATGGCATTTACAGAGAGATTGCGCTCTAGAGCAAACAACTGACAGGGTTTTTAAACCAAGGGAAAGGAACTGTGATTGGGTAAGAAACAGGAGGTGTGTCTTCTGATTGATGATTGTTTGGTGACTGATTGGTGACTGATTGGGGAGAAGGAGAGGAAAGAACACAGGATACCTGTATCCGTAACAGTGGATATAGATACTTTTGTACCTAATTCCTCCAGCATCTTCACAAGGTCCTTTGCTGTTGTTCTGGGATTGATTTGCACTTTTCACACCAAGTACATTCATCTCTAGGAGGCACATATCCTTCCTGAGTGGTATGAAGGCTGCGTGGTCCCATGGTGTTTATACTTGCGTACTATTTTTCGTACAGATGAACGTGGTACCTCCAGGCATTTGGAAATTGCTCCCAAGAATGAACCAGACTTGTGGAGGTCTAAAAAAAAAAAAATTCTGAGGTCTTGGCTGATTTCTTTTGATTTTCCCATGATGTCAAGCAGAGGCACTGAGTTTGAAGGTATGCCTTGAAATTCATCCACAGGTAGCCTAAAAGAAATTTCTAAAGCCAGGACATAATTTTCTGGAATTTTCCAAGCTGTTTAAAGTCACAGTCAACTTAGTGTATGTAAACATCTGACCCACTGGAATTGTGATACAGTGAATTATAAGTGAAATAATCTGTCTGTCAACAATTGTTGGAAAAATTACTTGTGTCATGCACAAAGTAGATGTCCTAACCGACTTACCAAAACTATAACTTGTTAACAAGAAATTTGTGCATACATACATACAGTTGGAGTCATTAAAAATCATTTTTCAACCACTTCACAAATTTCTTGTTAACAAACTATAGTTTTGTAATACATACATACATACATACATACATACATACATACATACATACATACATACATACATACATACATACAATTACAATTGTAGAGAGGTGGGTCCTGTCCAGAAACAACCACTCTTCCCTTGGTGATATTTCACCACATGCTTATACCTATCCAGTCTTCACATTGCCTAATCTCAAATCGACCCCTGGATCCTACACCGCATGCACTTGTGGAGATCGGAGAAGATTTGACTGGTATAAGCAATATGGTGAACCTTCCACCTAGCAAGCCTATCAGAGGGCAAGATGGAGCTATTACCATATTACTTACACCTGTCAAATCCTCCCAGATCTCCACAAGTGCATAGGGTCTAGGGGTCCATTTGGGATTGTGGCTCTGTTTGGCCAGAGATTCACAGACAGTCTATCACTGCTCCTAGCTGAAGTCGTCTCCCCCTCCAAACCCCAGGAAGAAGCCAAGGATGGTGAAGAAGCTGACAACGTTGCCGGCCATCACCAGGCCACAGGCCCCCAACTGGATCTGCAAGAGAACAGGATAATGTTCATTGGGTACCAAACAGAAGAAAACAAACTGAAACAGGGATGGACTACCTGGACTTGTCAAATAAGAAAGGTTCATTTTCATTCTCTGTTGTAAAACATCTGAAAATGTTTTCTGTTGTGTGACATGAACACAACCTAGATAGGACACAACTAGTGAAAGTGTCATAATTGCATTTATTAGATACACATTACAGGTGTACTAACCACCTTCAGTCACCTTAGCTAGTATTGGGTATCATCGGGACTTGTACTATCTACCTGTCACAACTACATGTAATTTAAGTTCAGCTCTCCCTATCCAAGTCATTATAACCATTATGAGATTCAACACTAACTGACCCTGAACCAGTTATTCATGGCATAAAGCAACTAAACCCAACACATGACAGTCATTGGCAATTGACAATATCAGGACTCACTACTGCACGCCGGGCCATTATGATGGGAAGTGCGAACGCAGATACCACAATTCCCGTAGTGAAGAAGTATGCCAGCTCTCTGCATGCGTTGCTGGCCACATCACTGTCATCACTGAGCCTTCTAGATATAAAGGTGGGGATAGGAGCGAGTACATAGAAGAAAAGGACGAAGAGAGGCCAGTACACCCTGTGAAAACAAATCAGTTGTGTTAACATTCACCTAGTTTATTTGTCACAGATTCAGAACATAGCAAACGCCATCAGTGTAACACCTATTGTGGGTCTCAAACACGGGTCACCCAGCCCACATGCAAACCCACTAATCACTGCTCCAATAGGGTTAACCACCTTGGGGGAAAATGTGACACTAATATAGGCATTGCATCGCAGTTAGTTACATAGTTAACTTACATATTTTGTCCCATTTAGCAAGAGTGTCTCACAGATTTCAGAGGTAGGGGGCAAACACGTACCCATATTGCTCCAAGGCACAGCTCAACAGGAGGAATGTCAAGCCAATGGCTCCACTGAAGGACAACCCAACCAGTGCTATAGGATGACAAATACAGAAATGTTGAGGTAGTTATAACTTTAGAGACAGGGTACTTAGCAAGATAGAGTGGTAGACTATTCAGTAGTGTCACGACGTTGCCCTCTTTGGGTACAGCGAGTACTATCCCCCTCTCTCCTACAACTAGGCTGCTGTGGTCAGAAAGGTCGTAAATTCCTGGAGGAGATTATCTCCTCATTGCCACAATATAGAGACAGAGTGGATGTTCATACAGAACAAAGGAATTTCTTCCACCTCACAGAACTTGAGGTCCGAACAACATTTATGTTCTGGAGAAGGTATAAAAGATCGGTGAAGAATCCAGCTACGAACTGGTCCGTTTGGCGCAATTTTGTGGGGCTCATGGGAGACGCTGCGGCCACATTACCATAACGCTGTTTATATAATAACCTCAGATATGAGGTTTACATCTAATTTCTGTATAAGATGAATGAGTGAGGATGATACTGACTGTAAAATTGTGTAATGTGATTTTGGACTGTTTAATGAAGGAAACTCCAATTCCCTTTTGAGTTTAACTAAATCAGAGACCGCCCATGAGCACAGTTATGGTCGGGCATCCTGGGACAGGCCCTTTTCTGCAATTTCGAATAAAAACCCCAACTTGAGAATTTCTCAACAGACCCGTTTCCCTCAATTGCGAGAGGACAAAGGTTGCAGACCAGCTTATTTCGATAACGAGAGGGCCAAGGTTTGAGACCAGACTGCTGAATATTTTAACCATCCCACATGGTTAAACTCTTAGACTATCGATACCGACAGAACAAGAACAAGCCTTTGATATTAATTACTAGTCTGCAGCTAGGAATTTGGTATCATTGAACGCGAAGAACGACAACCGCCGAAACATCTATAACATGAATGAATGTCACTGAACTATCCTTTCTAACCACGACAGAGAAAGGACAGACTCTCCAACCAAAACAAACTTTTCAACAGAGATCCCGACGACACACTGAGTGTAAATATATATATATATATATTGATTGCAATTGTTCCCGAATGAGTGAGCGTTGATGTGCAAAGGGTTAGCATTTCAATTGTTATAATTATCTCAGTCGACCCCAACTTCCTTTTGTACACCTAGCTGCAAAGCCGGTTTATCCCACTAGGGAAACTCCGTTATCATTTCCTTGTAACTATCTACTGTTTGTTTATGTATTTCTGTGAATTACTTAGTAAGTAAATCAATGATTTAAGACAATTGATGTATGGATGACTCATACTGAAGACTGGGTTCGTGCAGATAACCAACAATTTACGACGTTTGGAATGATACTGACGTGAGGTAAAATAATTAATTAATTAATTCAGAAGACTATTGATCAGATATGAAAATATCTGAAAAGATATATTTGGAAAATTACAACTTTCTAAATCTGAATATTTTCCTTGGTGCCCCAACTTCCTAGTTAATTACATTTGCCTGATTAGTTAATCATGAAATGCTAATTACAGAGAATCTTTGATAAAAACTAAAAGTCTTCAGTTAATGATAGTAAAGACACGATAGTAGAATCTAAGGAGTCAAATGTCCCATCCAGGGCAAGGGATTTAAGTAGACTTATTCAAATACTCAGGGTTATGACATATACAACTTATAACAGTAGTCCCTCAAGCAAGAGTTGGTTCACAGTTTTCAGTGTGGATTGGCTTCCACTATTTCCCCCTCTATTGTGAAATTATAAGCACATAATTCTCAAGTAGCCCAATAAATCATACTTGAATCATCAATGTTTGGAAATTCACAAGTAATTTGTATCATTTTATTATATTTCAATACTGGACAAATAAACATGCATGCCACGCTGTAAAGTACTTAAGTAAAAAATACTTTAAAGTACTACTTAAGTAATTTGTTGGAGTATCTATACTTTACTATTTATATTTTGACAACTTTTACTTCACTAAATTCCTAAAGAAAAGTATGTACTTTTTACTCCATTTATTTTCCCTGACACATAAGTAGCAATTACTGGGTGACTTTCACTTGAGTCATTTTCTGTTAAGGTATCTTTACTTTTACTCAAGTATGACAATTGAGTACATTTTCCAACACTGAGTGCACCGACAGTGTATCACGACAAACCAAACGTGATATGTGACAGTAACAAGTGGTCGTATGTGGACTCGATAGACAATGTTACACCTGACTTACCAGTGGCGGGAAAACCTTTTATGGAAACATGTTAAAAGAGTTTTGTAGAGCAAGTACATATTTTTGTATTTTTTTTTACCTTTAATACCCGCCATTGTCTTAAACGTATTCAATTTTCTGTCAGTTCCTCTTCTTTGTACTTTGTTTGTTGTGTTGACATTCGAGACTGACTTCCTATTTCCTCCTTTGAACTTTTTCTTTGAGTCAAACTGACTTTCTTAAAGGAGCTGTTTCTAATACCGACGCGTGCGCAACAATGGATCAATTCAGACAGGGTTGGCTTATATTATTGACAACGTGTAAACTATATTTCGTCTCCTAATGTTTATTGAAAACAAAAAAGAAATGTGCACAATGAACACTTGTCTCTCAAATACATCGTTACAGTGTTGGTTAGCTAGCATTGACATGAAATCAGTCAAAACAAGACATGAAGAACAAGATAAAACTAGCTGAAACGAGCCACCTACGATGCTCCACATTTTTCATTGTAGCTAGCTTTGTGGCCACTCACTAACAAAGCATGGCTTTCCGGTGTCTCCCCCTGCCAGAATTCTCACCCCTTCGGGTTCTTCATTGCTGCGACATGCTTGCTACTTCAGATTTCTGCTCTTTGCTCCTTTGTCAGTTTAGCCTACATTACTACATTTGCCCATGTCGCCCGTACCCAAATCCGCTACTGATTTTTGTAGCGGATTTAATAAATCTCTCTCATGTCTTATTCGACTAGTATTTTTGAAAGTGTAAGGATAATAATTCAGTCATAGTAGTTCTAAAATAATTATTGCTTGCCAACAATGGTTAATTCTGGGGTGCGCTCAGTTCGCTTGAACGCTTTCTACTTTGCGGAACGGTTTGTACTGAACTACACAAAAACCGTTTGGTGCGTATGGCTTGAAGCAATGACAGACGTATTTAAAAGTGGGTGGCCATGCTGACAGTGTCCCTCAACCCCTCCCCGTTTTTTAACTGGCTGTTCAGTACAGCACCGTTTCCGTACAGCTGAACGTTCCAGAACGTAAAAACATACTGATGTTTCGACTTTATTGATTTACTAAATAACCAATAGACGACTACATGGGCGTGGATTCGCGACAGCGTTTACGGGAATTGACAAGACGCTTGCTTGGAAGACTCACCGCCGAGATGTTGCAACTTCATTGTACAGGATTTAAAACCCTTATCGCTGATACATGCTCAAAAACATCATAATAATAGGATAATATAAGTAGCCTACACTGAAATTGGTCCGTTCTGGAAGAGAAAGTTATTTTTTTCAGATATTCGTGGACGGCATAAAGTAATAGACATAGGTGAGTTTCATTTATGGGGCGTTTCATCATAGGTTATTGTCACTGGTCTACTGTAAGTACTGTAATAGTGTAAGTAAGATGTTTATATTCAGATTTCCCTTAATTCACATACTCCGAGTTTAACATTGTGCTTTTTGAAGATACACGTGGATTTAAATATGAACAATGGTTTTTTTTGTCATCAATTAAAGATTTTGTATGATTTTGTACTTTTTCACCTTTGCTTTCAGGTAGCCAATGATTTTGGATTAATCGGGGTTTAAATATATTGAGCTAAAATTACATCAAAGTTACTATTACATATTATGCACTTATTGAAGCCATATAGTAGCCTACTATGGCTATATTTTCATCCTCTTAACATTTAATATTATCTTCTTTAGTGAATGCCTCGAAACAAGGCAATGGACATGGGCAGGCAGCTGTTGGTAAAGATGCAGAGGACGAGGAAGGGCAAGTTCACGCCAATCCCTGTATTACCACAGGGCCTCGAGGTCCACTTCTACCTGCGAGACTCTCACCAGCTGGAGTTTCTCCGGGGTTGTTACACTGCTGAGGAGCTGTGCAGAGAGGCAGCTAAGAAGTGTGGTGAGTCTGAGTCAGTGTTACATACAAATAAATATATGGACATTAATACAGTAACATAATCATAGTTTATGTCCCCCCTCTTTGTTCACGCTTTCTATACTGCTCAAAAAATAAAGGGAACACTAAAATAACACATCCTAGATCTGAATGTATGAAATATTCTTATTAAATACTTTTTTCTTTACATAGTTGAATGTGCTGACAACAAAATCACACAAAAATTATGAATGGAAAACAAATTTATCAACCCATGGAGGACTGGATTTCAACTCTGATCCAACTTTGATGTAATGTCCTTAAAACAAGTCAAAATGAGGCTCAGTAGTGTGTTGGCCTCCACGTGCCTGTATAACCTCCCTACAACGCCTGAGCATGCTCCTGATGAGGTGGCGCATGGTCTCCTGAGGGATCTCCTCCCAGACCTCGACTAAAGCATCCGCCAACACCTGGACAGTCCGTGGTGCAACGTGGCGTTGGTGGATGGAGCGAGACATGATGTCCCAGATGTGCTCAATTGGATTCAGGTCTGGGGAACGGGCGGGCCAGCCCATAGCATCAATGCCTTCCTCTTGCAGGAACTGCTGACACACTCCAGCCACATGAGGTCTAGCATTGTCTTGCATTAGGAGGAACCCAGGGCCAACCGCACCAGCATATGGTCTCACAAGGGGTGTGAGGATCTCATCTCGGTACCTAATGGCAGTCAGGCTACCTCTGGCGAGCACATGGAGGGCTGTGCGGCCCCCCAAAGAAATGCCACCCCACACCATGACTGACCCACCGCCAAACCGGTCATGCTGGAGGATGTTGCAGGCAGCAGAACGTTCTCTACGGCGTCTCCAGACTCTGTCATGTGCTCAGTGTGAACCTGCTTTCATCTGTGAAGAGCACAGGGCGCCAGTGGCGAATTTGCCAATCTTGGTGTTCTCTGGCAAATGCCAAACGTCCTGCACGGTGTTGGGCTGTAAGCACAACCCCCACCTGTGACGTCGGGCCCTCATACCACCCTCATGAAGTCTGTTTCTGACCATTTGAGCAGACACATGCGCATTTGTAGCCTGCTGGAGGTCATTTTGCAGGGCTCTGGCAGTGCTCCTCCATGCACAAAGGCGGAGGTAGCGGTCCTGCTGCTGGGTTGTTGCCCTCCTACGCCCTCCTCCACGTCTCCTGATGTACTGGCCTGTCTCCTGGTAGCGCCTCCATGCTCTGGACACTACACTGACAGAAACAGCAAACCTTCTTGCCACATCTCGCATTGATGTGCCATCCTGGATGAGCTGTACTACCTGAGCCACTTGTGTGGGTTGTAGACTCCGTCTCATGCTACCACTAGGGTGAAAGCACCACCATCATTCAAAAGTGACCAAAACATCAGCCAGGAAGCATAGGAACTGAGAAGTGGTCTGTGGTCCCCACCTGCAGAACCACTCCTTTATTGAGAGTGTCTTGCTTAATTGCCTATAATTTCCACCTGTTGTCTATTCCATTTGCACAACAGCATGTGAAATTTATTGTCAATCAGTGTTGCTTCCTAAGTGGACAGTTTGATTTCACAGAAGTGTGATTGACTTCAAATCAAATGTATTTATATAGCCCTTCTTACATCAGCTGATATCTCAAAGTGCTGTACAGAAACCCAGCCTAAAACTCCAAACAGCAAGCAATGCAGGTGTAGAAGCTTGGAGTTACATTGTGTTGTTTAAGTGTTCCCTTTATTTTTTTGAGCAGTGTATTTTTCTCTCTATTTCGCCCTCTCTGTCTCATGCACTCTCTCTCACACACAAACCCCTCTCACACTGTAAACTCTCTTAGACCAATAGTCTTACTAAGATCTCTCACTCAGACTCAAACTCCAAGTCTTCTTTTCCCCCTCCTGAGTTGCTCTTCTGAAAGTGTGTTATGGATAATGAATATGAAAGGTAGCAACTTGCTGGTTCTTTGTTGAGGGAAATCATATCTCTCTCTTTTTAGGTATTTCACCTCTTTGCTTCAATCTGTTTGCCTTGTATGACGAGGGCATGAACATCTGGTACCCTCCCAATCACACCTTCAAAATCGAGGAGAGCACCTGCTTAAAGCTCCACTATCGCATGAGGTAAGCCTAAGGATATGTTGCTCCTCAGTTTGTCACAAATATTGAAGGAACGAAGCAGAGGTAACAATTTTTGATTGCAGCAGCACTTTGGTCTGCAAATTTGCAAACTTGAGATAAAAATAACTTTCCTACAAAAACTTCATACTGACATTGAAATACCCCGTCTCTTTATCCAGGTTCTACTTCACCAACTGGCATGGTGCGAATGACAATGTGCCACGTGTTTTCAGACATGCCCTCAAGAGAAAAAATGGCAATGGGCCGAAGACCGAATCAGGGGGTACGGCACTCCTTGAGGCTGCCTCACTGAAGTATCTGTTCGCCCAGGTATAATTTTGCACAACATTTTTTTTTAAACAGTTGTATCCTCAAATGTAGAATTCTAGCATACACAATCATATATCCTGATTCATGTGTTTGTGCATTGGCTTTTCCCAGGGTCAGCATGACTTCCTGAAGGGGCGGGCCGCAGTGCGTAACCCTCAGAATGAAGAGGAGGCCCACTGTATTGAGAATGAGTGCCTGGGGGTGGCAGTGTTGTCTATCACACACAATGCCTTGGAGAAGAACATCGTCAACCCACATTTAGCAGGACAGATCAGGTAACTAATCGTCACTCACAAAGAGGTTCAAAATTAAGCTGGTGTTACTGTCTTGCTGTCGGTTTACCATCTTTCTTATACACACTCATGCACACACACACACACATACACCCCCGACTCAACCAAATCTCTTTCCATCCCACCCAGCTATAAGAAATACATCCCAGAGAGCATGAACCAAATCATCAAGCAGCGGAACTTCCTGACACGACTCCGCATCTCCCGGGTGTTTCAGCACTTCCTTAACGAGTTCAACAACAAGACCGTGAAGAGCAACAAAGTCAACATCCATGACATCAAGGTCAAATACTTGGCTACGCTGGAGACTTTGACCTGTGGGTTCGGCTGTGAGGTGTGTAGCTAGATGTATTACAGTACCCATAATGCACTGCGTAACCATGCTTGCAGACACGCTATTAATTAAAGAAAGAATGGCACTGGGCCGAAGACGGAACCAGGTGGTACTCTAAAAGTCTGTGTAAAGTACTGTATGTGTAGCTAACATAATGGTATCCTGTCTCATTACAAGATGTACAAGCCTGAAGTGCTACGTGTTACTGACAGCGAAGGGGAGATCGAAGGAACACCCACTTCCTGTAACCAGGGTCAGCCCACCCAGTACCAAGTCCTTGTGTCTGGAAATACAGGGATCAAGTGGCGGAGGAAGCAACAGAATGTGAGTATAGTATTTTGTAGTTTAGAATGTGTAAATGATGGCATCCATTGTATCATTCTTATCTAAATGTCATCTGATATGTTGTTCATAAAGAGATAAAAACATTTAATGTTCATCTATTTCTCAGAATGCATGGACTGCCAAAGAGAAGAAAAAATCAAAAAAGTACAAAACCGACATCAACAGGAAGAACAAACCAGCTCAAGACGTTTCGAATGACTGGAAAACCTTCTCTGATTTCTATGAGATTACACACATCAACATCAAGGGCTCCACAGTCACTGTCCACAAGCAGGACAACAAAAAGATGGTAAAGTTTAATTGGTTTAAAGGTGCAATATGCAGAAATCGCCATATCCTGGTTGCTAAAATTGTAATAGTTTGCCTAATTTCAGTTAATGTGACAAAACAAGCAATGTATAGTGTAGAGAATCATTGTACCATCTAAACCGATGTGAATATATATTTTCAATAACGAAAGATATTGTATTTTCAGCTGTTTGAAGCTGGTGTACAAAACCGAAAGCAAAAGAGTCAAAAACGAAATTTAAGAACAGGAATCATTGAATTTGATGGGGTCTCCCAAAAAGTTACATGTTGCAGGTTTAAGCTTCAGAGGAAACTTAAACATTCAATCATGCTGAATATCTGAGTGAGCAATCTTGAATGAGACTCCGTCAGTGTATACTCTATTACCCATTTTCTCTTTCATATTGGACATGCACCTTCATTGTCATTAGTTGTCGCTCTATCTCCACCACAGGAACTGAGCCTGGGTTTCCATGCAGAGGCATTGTCTTTTGCCACCCTCGTTGATGGATACTTCCGTCTGACAGTGGATGCACATCACTTCCTGTGTACAGATGTGGCCCCTCCCTCTGTGGTACAGAACCTGCAGGAAGGCTGTCATGGTCCAATCAGGTGAGCTTAAATATTCCCATTCAGTGGTTAGAGAAAATGTAAATATTCATAAAAAACACATTTTTGTTCAACTGTCAATTTGTTCAATTATACAGATATCTTGGTCAGTAATCACATTTCCATCCACAGTTTTTATGCGAGTAAGGTCACATCGTATAGATTTAAAATATCACGACAGCCGTGTTGGAAGTTTCGGTCAATTTTATAATTTCTGACAGATCATTTGTTTGTTTGACATGGTAGGATCATATCGAAGTGAACTTGAGTCACGCGATGATATGGTGTGTGGTTCTCTCACTATAACTCGGGAAACCATGCAATTTATTCAGCTACAGATTAAATAAATTATGATGAACTTCACAGTGATGAGCTTGATGCACCTTTCCTTCCAATCAATATCGAGGGTCTTATTCTGGTGACTTGATGATCGATGCTTGTCTGACATTTAACAAATACAAATATTCTCGCTCTTATCCATAATTATCTCATCATGTAGACTATCTGTACAGACTACCTGCACTGTATCTGTGATCTGTTGGTTAAAGCACACATGCCAAGACCAGAGTAGGCACATTTATTATTTAACAGAACAATTTTTGTGACCACTATTGGTCGAGTGGAAAATGAAGAAAAATACGTTCGATTTTTATTCGGTCCATGAAAACGTAAGTGAAAAAGTGCATTTTCTGTGCACTACTTCACTGATTTCTGTGCACTGATTGTTATTCGCAACAGGTCCGTTTGGTGGAAACCCACCACTGGTTGGAAAATGCGCATATTTTAGAATATTCGGATGAAAATCTGTCGCCAATTGGTTTGAAACCTAGCTAGTGATACAGTAATACTGCTATACTAGTGTAGAACTGAGTTGATCCACCCCTTTTCCCATGATGTCATTTGGCCCCTCCCCCTCCAGCATGGACTACACCTACCACAAGCTGCGTCAGGAGGGCAGGGAGGAGGGCATGTATGTGCTGCGCTGGAGCTGTATCGACTATGACCACATCATCCTGACTGTCAAATGCAATGAAGTACAGTACCACTTCCACCATCTGCCTCACCCACAGTCATTTAGACATGTATACAGCCACTCTCATTTTCAGACAATGATACATTTGAACATTTTTGTGAGGCTTTCTCACTTTTAAAAACATGGCGGCGCTATCATGTTAGTGACTATCTTGTTAGTCATCATTATTTGACTGAACTGAATTGTGACAATTTGTTGCTGTAAAATGGTCTGTGTTAAATAAATTGGCTCGATTACTCTCTATACTTGTTCTCCTCTTCTTGGCTCTCCTGCTGTAGGTGGACCAGACCGATAGCCATCCGTACCGTAGCTTTAAGATCGAGGTGGGGCCGGAAGGCTACGGCCTGAGTGGTACAGCCCTGAGGCAGCCCTCTCTCAGGGAGCTGATGGAACAGATGATTGGCCAGAGACTTAGCACAGACGGAGTCTTCTTCCAGCTCCGCAAGGCCTGCCCTCCGCAGCCCAGAGGTATGGTATGATACCCTGCCCAATACTACACAAACTTAGAAAAAAAGGTGCTATCTAGAACCTAAAAGGGTTCTTCGGCTGTCCCCATACAAGAACCCTTTTTGGTTCCAGGAACAACTCCCATTCCACAGAGGGTTCTACATGGATCCCAAAAGGGTTTTCTACCTGTAACCAAAAAAAGGGTTCTATCTGGAATCAAAAAAGTTTGAGTACAGCTGAAGAACCCCTTTGGAACCCTTTTTTCAAAAGTGTATCACCACGGCACCTAATCCCTGACCATGGTCCTGCCCAGAGGTTTGGCACCTTATGCCATACAATACACCAGACCTGGATGTGTTGTTCTCTTTATACCACTATCAAACAGGAAATGTTGCTCAGTAACAGTGGTTTTCCTGAATTCGGCAGCTCTGTCGCCTGTTCTCACGTCAGAGGGAGAAGATTGGTGTGTGTCTATATTGTTTCCCATTTCAGCTTTTTTTTGTTTGTTTCAGAAATGTCTAACCTGCTACTAGTGACAAAGAGAGATGCAGAGCCGATGTACCCCGTACAGAGTCATGTCATCTTCCACAAGATCCTCAACGAGGACATAGTGCAGGTGTGTGTGTGCGCTTGTATGTGTGGTTGTGTGTGTCTGTCTGCTTGTGTGGATTTGAATGTGCTTGTGTGTTTGCATGTTAGCCTTTACTATGTGTTTACATTATGTTTGTGTGCTCAGGATGCCCTACACTGACAATACTACTTTTTTATTTAATTTCCTTCGATCTACAAATAATGCTATTCTGTCCATAACCGTGTCTTGTCTCTCATATGTCTATATAGGAGGAGCACTTGGGCTGTGGCACCAGAACTAACATCTATGCTGGCAAATTGAAGATAAAGAGTGAGGAAGAGAAGGATGTGTGGGGTTCCCAAACCTATCACGAGGTGAAAGTGGTCCTGAAAGTGCTAGGGTCCCAACACAGAGACATCTCTATGGTGAGAACACACACATACTGTATAAACAAAAATTGGCTTTGTAAATGAATGTGGTTGGCATACGCATGAACCTTTTATTGCAGTGGGCTAAATCAGTGTCACACAGAGTGTTTCTTGGTAGTCTTAAACAAATCTACTTTTGTTTCAAAGTATACACATCACACTCATGGTTATGGGCTTAGAAAATAAGAAGACGACTCTACCATGTCAGGTATAGAGTTGAAGTGTATTACATTTTGAGTTTACGTCCCAATATTACACTCTTATATACATCACAGAAGACTGAAATATAACAAAACAGTTTGACATAGAAACAGGATTTTGGGCTTAAAAAATAAATATATAATGTTGATTAATTATGAAAAATATGAATAACATTCCACCCATGAGGCTAGTAGGTCATTAGACTGCAGGAAAGGGCTACCCCACACACACACCGCTCCTCCCTCCACCACCCATGTCTGACCTTGTGACTTCTCCTTTTGACTCTGACCTTTGACACTGAGCTCTTTCCGTTAGACTTTCTATGAAACGGTCAGTATGATGCGTCAGGTGTCCCATCAACACATCACTCTGCTGCACGGTGTCTGTGTTCGCAACCATGACAGTAAGTCATCCTTCCTTCCTCTTATTTTGAATCTTAAACTGAGACTCTGCGATATGCCACAAGCCGCAGGAAGAACCTAAGTTAATGCAGATGAGCGCCATGCAAGACTATGTACTCGCATATCTGTGCATGTACATCTGTACCCTTCACACTCCGAAAACATGATATCGGCACGACAACAACTCGGGAGAAGTTTACTCTCCGCTTCATGCTCTTAGTTGTTGTGGAAGTTGATACCCGATACTGCTGATTAGTTTGCATCACTGAAGGTTAGGACATAGATTGTCTGCATATACCGTATATTGTGGAAAATGTCTCTGACAGCAAAATAATAATTTTTTACATTTTTATTAAGTTGCAACCTACTCATACTTTTCTATCTGAAATAGGCTAGACTTTTTGTTGAACCTCTAACTGTGTGTGTGTATGGTGTTGTCGCTGTTCAGATATCATTGTGGAGGAGCATGTGACGCTGGGTCCTCTGGATGTGTTCATGCGGAGGCATCGTCTTGAACTCAGCGCCTCCTGGAAGTACCAGGTGGCCAAACAACTGACCGGCGCCCTCAGCTACCTGGTGAGATGTGATGAGACGAGACACAGTTGCCATTTGACACTACAGGGCCAAACCGAGCTGTACTGGGCTGCGCTGATGGGGGGGAAAAACAGCATAGACCAGCATAAATGTCAAGCCTGTCCATGCTGGTCAAGCTGGTCTGACCAGCATGGTCTCGCTGATTAGGCTAGCTGAATAGCTGGTCAAGCAGGTGATTCTGGTGACCAACTCATGCTGGTATGCTGATGACCAAGCTGTTCAATGCTGGTCAATCTGGTCTGCAAAAGCACACCCATCATTATCATATTTCCCAGATTGCTCTATTGCGATTGTTTTAATTGTTTGTTTCAATATCTGTGTTTTTGCATGTTCTTTGGTTGATAAATTAATTGATGAATTAATCTTATGCTACACAAAGATAAATAACGGCCATTTTTCTAAACTAATCCAATCTGTTAGTTGACTTGTTGAACCCGTTATTGAAATGGTTGTTCCAGTTTAGGTTGTCTCATTTATTCATTTTTCTAACACTGGCAGTCATTCTGAATGCCATTGTGGGTGAATACAAGTTAAAATTGTTGGACATCCCCACTCTGACTGGATAGGAATTGAACATCACTTTGCAAGCCAGCATGTGACTTTACCAGTGTCGAAAACACAATGAAAGCTGGTCACCAGCGAAATCACAGTGAAGGCACAAGAAAAAAGAAAAAAAAGGCTGGTCACCAGCATGACCAAAATCAAATCAAATCAAATTTTATTTGTCACATACACATGGTTAGCAGATGTTAATGCGAGTGTAGCAAAATGCTTGTGCTTCTAGTTCCGACAATGCAGTAATAACCAACGAGTAATCTAGCTAACAATTCCAAAACTACTACCTTATACACATAAGTGTAAAGGGATAAAGAATATGTACATAAAGATATATGAATGAGTGATGGTACAGAGCGGCATAGGCAAGATGCAGTAGATGGTATCGAGTACAGTATATACATATGAGATAAGTATGTAAACAAAGTGGCATAGTTTAAAGTGGCTAGTGATACATGTATTACATAAAGATGCAGTAGATGATATAGAGTACAGTATATACGTATACATATGAGATAAATAATGTAGGGTATGTAAACATTATATTAAGTAGCATTGTTTAAAGTGGGTAGTGATATATTTTACATCAATTCCCATTATCAAAGTGGCTGGAGTTGAGTCAGTGTGTTGACAGCAGCCACTCAATGTTAGTGGTGGCTGTTTAATAGTCTGATGGCCTTGAGATAGAAGCTGTTTTTCAGTCTCTCGGTCCCAGCTTTGATGCACCTGTACTGACCTCGCCTTCTGGACGATAGCGGGGTGAACAGGCAGTGGCTCGGGTGGTTGTTGTCCTTGATGATCTTTATGGCCTTCCTGTGACATCGGGTGGTGTAGGTGTTCTGGAGGGCAGGTAGTTTGCCCCCGGTGATGCGTTGTGCAGACCTCACTACCCTCTGGAGAGCCTTACGGTTGTGGGCGGAGCAGTTGCCGTACCAGGCGGTGATACAGCCCGACAGGATGCTCTCGATTGTGCATCTGTAGAAGTTTGTGTGCTTTTGGTGACAAGCCAAATTTCTCCAGCCTCCTGAGGTTGAAGAGGCGCTGCTGCGCCTTCTTCACAATGCTGCCTGTGTGGGTGGACCAATACACTTTGTCTGTGATGTGTACGCCGAGGAACTTAAAACATACTACCCTCTCCACTACTGTTCCATCAATGTGGATAGGGAGGTGTTCCCTCTGCTGTTTCCTGAAGTCCACAATCATCTCCTTAGTTTTGTTGACGTTGAGTGTGAGGTTATTTTCCTGACACCACACTCCGAGGGCCCTCACCTCCTCCCTGTCGGCCGTCTCGTCATTGTTGGTAATCAAGCCTACCACTGTTGTGTCGTCCGCAAACTTGATGATTGAGTTGGAGGCGTGCGTGGCCACGCAGTCGTGGGTGAACAGGGAGTACAGGAGAGGGCTCAGAATGCACCCTTGTGGGGCCCCAGTGTTGAGGATCAGCGGGGTGGAGATGTTGTTACCTACCCTCACCACCTGGGGGCGGCCCGTCAGGAAGTCCAGTACCCAGTTGCACAGTGCGGGGTCGAGACCCAGGGTCTCGAGCTTGATGACGAGTTTGGAGGGTACTATGGTGTTAAATGCTGAGCTGTAGTCGATGAACAGCATTCTCAAAGCACTTCATGATGACGGAAGTGAGTGCTACAGGGCGGTAGTCGTTTAGCTCAGTTACCTTAGCTTTCTTGGGAACAGGAACAATGGTGGCCCTCTTGAAGCATGTGGGAACAGCAGACTGGGATTGGGATTGATTGAATATGTCCGTAAACACACCAGCCAGCTGGTCTGCGCATGCTCTGAGGGCGCGGCTGGGGATGCCGTCTGGGCCTGCAGCCTTGCGAGGGTTAACACGTTTAAATGTTTTACTCACCTCGGCTGCAGTGAAGGAGAGTCCGCATGTTTTGGTTGCGGGCCGTGTCAGTGGCACTGTATTGTCCTCAAAGCGGGCAAAAAAGTTATTTAGTCTGCCTGGGAGCAAGGCATCCTGGTCCGTGACTGGGCTAGTTTTCTTTTTGTAATCCGTGATTGACTGTAGACCCTGCCACATACCTCGTGTCTGAGCCGTTGAATTGCGACTCTACTTTGTCCCTATACTGACGCTGAGCTTGTTTGATTGCCTTGCGGAGGGAATAGCTACACTGTTTGTATTCGGTCATGTTTCCGGTCCGGTATTCATCAATGTTGTTGTTTGACGCAATATGACGCAATACGAAACATATCCCAGTCCACCAGCCTATGCTGGTCTATGCAAAAAAGAAAATCCAAAATGGAGGCCTGGTTATGCATTCCCCATAGTTACAGTTACTGGAACCGTGGTAGAAAGGACAATGTGAACAGAAAATACCAGAGCCGGTCCAGTATGATTCATGTCGACCCCATAGTATGAATCGGGCATAGAAATGTGCCATTATAATAACATTGCATTCTATAATCTAATGTAGAATGTAATGGTCTTGGAACTTGGTGCCAACTCGGACAATACAGTAGTAGTAGTTTGTCAAACTTTCATAGATCTACCTGGCTCTAGACCTGACTCTTCCCTGTGTTCCTGTCCCCTACAGGAGGATAAGAAGCTGGTCCATGGCTATGTGTGTGCTAAGAACGTCCTAGTGGAGCGGGATGGCCTAGAGGGAGAGACTGGGCCCTTCATCAAACTGAGTAGCCCTGGGGTCTCCATCTCCACACTCAACATACAAGGTGTGTGTGTGGTGTGTGCGTCTCTGTGTGTCTGCCCCCCCCCCCAGCTGACAAGGCTGTGTTGTATTACAGAGTGTGTGGAGAGGATCCCATGGATCGCCCCAGAGTGTGTGAGGAACAGCCAGGCCCTGAGTGTTGCGGTGGATAAGTGGGGATTTGGCACCACACTGTGGGAGATCTGCTATGAGGGAGTTGCTCCTCTCAAGGACAAGAAACTCATAGAGGTACACCCACACTTCCCCTGACAAGACAGTGAGCAACACAATCTCTCACTCACAACCACCCCCAGACTCCTGCGACATAGCCTAACTATTCTTTAAAAAAAAATGTTTCCTTCATTTACCTAGGAGAGATATCTATTTTAGAAGGGAGGTCTTGAGTTATTTCATTGAATACACCTAGCATATCACTTAGAAGCAAGGTATTGGAATCAGTATTGGAACAGTCTTGGTTCTGATCCATCTCCTCTCTTTCTCTCTGTGAGAAGAAGGAGATGTTTTACTCAGCCCAGTGTTCCCTGGTGACCCCAGACTGCCCCCAGCTGGCTGAGCTCATCACCAAGTGCATGAACTACGACCCCAAGAGGAGGCCCTTCTTCAGGGCCATTGTCAGGGACCTCACCGGGGTGGCCGAGCAGAGTAAGAGGACAAACCTTTTTATCTGTCTCTGTTGTTCTTGTTGTTATTATCACCTGCATGTGTATGTGCATGTGTGCACCTGTGTTTACATAGGGTAATACATAGGGTTATCTCTGTGTGGCCCTTCCCCCAGACCCAGTCCTGCCACCTGGTAGGATGCCCATCCAGGAAGTGGACCCCACTGTGTTTGATACGAGGTTCCTCAGGAAAATTGATAACCTGGGAGAGGTAGGGACTCTCTTAATACATGTATACTTTACTTTTGTGGTGCTTGTCCCCATTTTGAAGGGGCAATCTGTGATTGGTACGTACATTTTTTTTTTTAAATTATAGCCATTGATTCGTGAAGAATATATATCTTATATTTAATTTAACTAGGCAAGTCAGTTGCCTACCGGGGAGCAGTGGGTTAACTGCCTTGTTCAGGGGCAGAACGAAAGAACACCTTGTCAGCTCTGGGATTCGATCCAGAAACCCAACGCTCTAACCACTAGGCTACCTGCCACCCCAATGCTTCATTGAGCTTTGTTTCATTGTCTTACCCCATCAGAACCCAAAATATGAGTGGCAAGGTGACCGCTTAGTTTTTTTCATCCTAGTAATACCCATGTAATGTGACGATTGAGGTATGTAATTGTGTGTGTGGTATGCATATGAACTGTACTTGTTTGGGTTAATATGTGCTCTAGAATTGCTCGTGTTGTGTGCGTCTACTGTGCAGGGTCACTTTGGTAAGGTGGAGCTGTGTCAGTATGACCCCCATGGGGACGGCCGAGGGGAGCTGGTGGCGGTCAAGTCTCTGAAGCCAAACAGCAAAGGCCAGCTGCCCTGCCATCTGAGAAGAGAGATAGATACCATGAGAGAACTGTACCACCACAACATTGTCAAATACAAAGGAGTGTGTAGCGAGGAGGGTGAGGAGGACAATGCATGCACTCCTACATACACACCTAAATGTATACTGTATGTAAATATACTATACACACACACACACACACACACACTTGTGTGAACATCGTGTTTCTTTGTCTAGGTGGGAGGACCACTAAGCTGATTATGGAGTACCTGCCAGCGGGGAGCCTGAAGGACTACCTTCCCAAAAGAAAACACCAGACTGACCTCAAGAGACTTCTCAACTACGCCCTCCAGATCTGCCAGGTATTGTAGTATGGATCTTTATTAATAACCCCCAAAATTGAATTTCATTGTTTTAACTAGCCCCTATAGGTATTTATGTACGTACTGCGGTTTCTGATTTATGGAGAGTGTTGGACATTCTAAAGCATTGCAGTCCTTGTTTATATATAAACTTTCTGCTACTTTCAAAGAAATGAAGATCGTCGGTAACTGTGGCTGGTACTATATGGGAAAGTTGTGTTGGAATGTTTCAACTACTCCCAGAAACCACAAGACTGCCAGGTAAATAGCTATAAAAGTATACAAACTACAAAAACAAGTGAAAATGTGTGTGTGTGTCTCTCTCAGGGAATGGATTACTTGGGATCCCAGAGGTTCATCCACCGGGATTTGGCGGCCAGGAACGTTCTGGTGGAGAACGAGAGCACAGTGAAGATCGCAGACTTTGGCCTGACCAAGAGCATGAAGGAGGACAAGAGTTACTACACTGTCAAAGAGGACACCGAAAGCCCTGTGTTCTGGTGAGAAACATAGAAATAGAATGACAAGGCCAGGTCCCAGAACTTAACTTGATGGTTCACTCCCAAAACAAAGAGATACGGTCACATGCCATTTAAAAGCCTGGAAGTCAGTCTATCGTTGCTATCTGTGATGGATCAGATTAAAACCTCTAATGATCTTGACAGGTTGGGGCTCATTGTATTGATAAGTAGATACCAAACAGAAGAAATCAAACTGAAAAAAGGGAGGGACTACCTCAACTTGAACAATAAGAAATGCTTATCTCCAGGTTTTTTTTGAAAACATTTTGCTACAGTATGTGTTGCCTTATAGGTATGCTCCTGAGTGCCTGGTGGGCTCTAAGTTCTACCCTGCGTCTGACGTGTGGTCTTTCGGAGTGACCCTCTATGAGCTGATGACCTACTGCGAGTCAAGCAGCAGTCCTGAGCCGGTAAAGAACTTTCTCTCTGTGTTTACCTCACTTCACTATGAAAATAGTTTTATACAAATGTGTTAAACTTTATTGATTTGACAAAACACTAGGAGTCAGACATTTGAACATTTACTGTATCTGATGTCTTCGTTCATCAAGCTAGCCCTTGTCTGTTATGGGATCAAATTATTCTGCAATTCAATACTCTGACCTTTCTCCCTAAATGTGCACTTCATGGATTTTAAAGAAAATGACTAGAGTAAGAAATATGGAGGAAACTCCTTCCCCAAGCTTGCACCAATCCAATCATTTTAAATGCATGGGAAGAAGTGCATGAGCGTATACTTTGAGAGAAAAGACTTGGGTGTAGGTACGGCCACCTGTTTTGGTTTTGATCATGTGACATGGTTGTTCACAGGTATTTTTGAAGTTGCTTAGACCAAGCGAGGGTAAGATGACTCTCACCCGATTGGTGGAATTTCTGATAGACGGCAAGAGGCTGCCATGTCCACCTCGCTGCCCAGACACGGTAAGAGAACTCCGGGAAGTGGTGTCATCTGTTCACCAAGGCTGTAGTCTTTCCTTCTTTCATCTGAAAGCTAAAGCTCCGGGATGAGGTTTTCCCAAGGTACGAGTTTAGGATCAGCTTCCGATCCCCCAATCCTAAGCTTAACCATTAGTGGGGAAAATGCTAAATAGACCTAAGATCGTCTAAGTGCAACTTCGCTCCAAACTAAGGATAATAGTACCCTTTCTAAATACACATTCAGTAGTGTTATTCTATACTTAAACTATCCTCAATAGGAATGAGTGGGAATAGAACATCCTGCACATCCGATGGTTCCGAGCAGGTGCTGGGCTATCAAAGTCAATGTTTACAGCATTCACTCACTGCTGTAGAATGCAGAGAAAAATGGGGCAATTCAAGAGGGTGCTATGAAATGAATGTCAAAACTTAGTTTTATTTGCCCTGTCATTACACATTATCTAGAATGAATCATTAGATTGTTCTCTACAATATTATAACCTTTAATATACTTGTACTTGACTGTTGATTTAAATAGAAACGTTACTAGTTAGAGGTGCTTCTGCTGGTTGGACCAATCAAAATCAACGTGATACCGTCATAATTTTTACTTCCAGATCCTTCACTTTCATTGCCTATGACCACAATCAATCTGCATTGAGAGAGGCCGTTTCTATGGCGATTTAAAGGGAAAGACTAAATGAATGGCTTTTGGTTGGGATATGTACGTGTCGTCCCCACAGTGACCATACATACACATCCCAATCAGAAGCCATGGATTACAGACAACATCCGCACAAAAGACAAGAGCTGCCCCTTTCAAGGAGCGGGACACTAATCTGGACGCTTAGAAGTAATCCTGCTATGCCCTCCGACCAACCATCAAACAGGCAAAGCCTCAATAAAGGACTAAGATTGCATCCTACTACACCGGCTCTGATGCTCATTGGATGTGGCAGGACTTGCAAACTATTACCGATTACAAAGGGAAACCCAGCCATGAGCTGACCAGTGATGCAAGCCTTGCATGAGAGCACCAGCTGTTCCGAACAACTGTGGTCACACTCTCTGTAGCTGATGTCAGTAAGACCTTTTAAACGTGTCAACATTCACAAGGCCGCAGGGCCAGACGGATTACCAGGACTCCATACTCAGAATGCTCTGATCAACTGGCAAGTGTCTTCACTGACATTTTCAACCTCTACCTGACCGAGTCTGTAATATCTCCATGATTTGAAAAGAGCACCGTAGTCCCTGTGCTCAAGAACACCAAGGTAACCTGCCTAAATGACTACCACCCTGTAGCACACGTCTGTAGCAAAGAAGTGCTTTGAAAGGCTGGTCATGGTTCACATCAACAGCATCCTCCCGGATATCCTAGACCCACTCCAATTCGCATACCGCCCCAACAGATCCACAGATAACACAATCTCCATTGCACTCCACACTGCCCTTTCCCACCTGGACAAAAGCAACACCTACGTGAGAATATTGTTTGCTGACTACAGCTCAGCGTTCAACACCATAGTGCCCTCAAAGCTCATCACTAAGCTAAGGGCCCTGGGACTAAACACCTCCCTCTGCAACTGAATCCTGGACTTCCTGACAGGCTGCCCCCAGGTGGTAAGGGTAGGCAACAACCCATCTGCCACGCTAATCCTCAACACGGAGGCCCCTCAGGGGTGCGTGCTTAGTCCCCTCCTGTTCTCTCTGTTCACACACACACACACAACTGCGATGGATCATTGGGGATCATTCAATATTCCCTTTCTTTTGCTGTTCTGTGAAATCATCTCATGTGAAGAGTCAACTAATTTTTATTAAAGTTAAATTCGTAACTAAATTGTTTTTTACATTTATATTGGAAGGAATTTGCAATTGTCTACTTATGATAAGGTAAAAGGTTTATGTTTCTGTCTCCATATGATATGGTAAATATATCCAATGCAAAAAAACATCTCCATTTTGTAACGGCCGTCGTCGGTGGAAGAAGGTGAGGACCAAGGTGCAGCGTGGTATGTGTCCATATTTATTAAATGAACACGGAAATAACAAAATAACAAAGAGAAATGACCGAAAACAGTTCTGGCTGGTGCAGACACACAACAAAAAACAGAAAACAATCACCCACGAAACACAATAGAAAACAGGCTACCTAAATATGGTTCTCAATCTGGGACAACGATTGACAGCTGCCTCTGATTCAGAACCATTCCAGGCCAAACACAGAAATAGCAAATCATAGAAAAACTAACAGACAACCCACCCAACTCACGCCCTGACCATAATAAAACAAAGTCATAATCAAATAACTAAGGTCAGAACGTGACAGTATCCCCCCTCCCAAAGGTGCGGACTCCAGCCTCAAAACCTAAACCTATAGGGGAGGGTCTGGGTGGGTGTCTGTCCGCGGTGTCGGCTCTGGCGCAGGACGTGGACCCCACTCCACCATAGTCCTTCTCCGCCTCTTTACCCGCCTCCGTGGCCTCTTTAACGCGGCGACCCTCGCCGCCGACCTTTGACTGGGGACCCAAGCCACGGGTCCCGAAGGGACGGGAGATCCCGGCAGCACCGGACGGTCGGGAGACTCCGGCAGCTCTGGAGCGAAGGGCGATTCTGGCAGCTCCTGGTTGACAGACGGCTCTGGCGGCTGACTGGCGGCTCCTGGCTGACTGGCGGCTCCTGGCTGACTGGTGGCACCTGGCTGACTGGTGGCACCTGGCTGACTGGCGGCTCCTGGCTGACTGGCGGCACCTGGCTGACCGGCGGCTCTGGCAGCTCCTGACTGACCGGCGGCTCTGGCAGCTCCTGACTGACCGGCGGCTCTGGCAGCTCCTGACTGACCGGCGGCTCTGGCAGCTCCTGACTGACCGGCGGCTCTGGCAGCTCCTGACTGGCGGGCGGCTCTGGCAGCTCAGGACAGATGGGAGACTCTGGCAGAGCTGGACAGGCGGGAGCACCTGTAGGAAGGAGACAGAGACAGCCTAGTGCGGGGGGCTGCCACCAGGGGGGCTGGTGCGTGGAGGTTGCACCGGATAGACCGGGAACGAGCACTGGAGCTCTCGAGCACCGAGCCTGCCCAACCTTACCTGGTTGATTGCTCCCCGTAGCCAGGCCAGTGTGGCGAGGTGGAATAGCCCGCACTGGGCTGTGCTGGCGAAACGGGGACACCATGCGTAAGGCTGGTGCCATGTACCCCGGCCCGAGGAGACGCACTGGGAGACCAGATGCGCTTAGCCGGCTTCATGGCACCTGGCTCAATGCCCACTCTAGCCCGGCCGATACGAGGCGCTGCTATGTATCACACTGGGGACACCGTGGCTGTGGCCTACCCAGTTTGATCTCAAGTTCCATAAATTATTCAATATGTATTTATTTTATTACATTGTTAAAAGAGATTTCTATGGGTAATTGTAATATAATGTAACAAAAATAGTCCGCGACAATCAAGTTGGCTTCTGACCATTTTAGTTACATAAAAAAAATGTATATGGTGGTTTACCTGAACAACCTGGCAATGTCACGTGGCTTAACCTTGAAGAGCTAGCAAACTCTGCCACGTTAGCTTACTCGAATTGACTCACCAGCTCAGGTCATTTAGTAGTTCTAGGAGTTTTATGGCAAACCAAATGTCGATCGCTATTTTTTTTTTCAAAAAAAGACGTCTGGAGGAAAAGGATTGTGTCACGCCCTGACCATAGAGAGCCTTTTTATTCTCTATTTTGGTTAAGTCGGGGTGTGACTAGTGGGGGGTGTTCCTATCTAGGTTGTTTCTTTCTATGTTGGACTGGTATGGTTCCCAATCAGAGGCAGCTGTTTATCGTTGTCTTTGATTGGGGATCATGTTTAGGCAGCCATTTCCCCACTGTGTTTTATGGGATCTTGTTTGTGTGTAGTTGCCTGTGAGCACTCCGTGACTTCACTTTTTTGTTTGCTGTTTGTTTTTGTGAGTTTTATCTGATTAAACATGTGGAACTCTACGTACGCTGCGCCTTGGTCCGTTAATTCATTAGACAATCGTGACAGAAGATCCCACCACACCAGGACCAAGCAGCGTGCCCAGGAGGAGATGGCATCCTGGGCTTGGGAGGAGAAAATATCCTGGACTTGGGAGGAAATCTTGGCAGGACACAAAAGCATGCCGTGGAAGCAGACGCAAGGATAGAAGGGAGGACAACGATGACGCCAGGGTTCGCGGCCACAAGGAAAGCCCAAGAAACAGCCCACATCTTTTTTGGAGGGGGCACACGAGGTGGTCGGCGGAGCCGAGGAATGAGCCAGAGACCGTCAGGGAGTCAAAGGAGGAACTCGATGAAAGATTCCGGAGAGAGGTGGTGGCGATGAGAGTGCTGCAGAGCTGGCGTGCTGAGGAGCGTGACACCAGTCCGGTGTCATCTGCACCAGTTTCACGCATCTGGCCTCAAGTGCGCCTCCCCAGTCCGGTTCGTCCTGGGTCTCCTCCACGCACTCGCCCTGAGGTGAGTGTCTCCATTCCGGTACAATTTGTGCCGGCCCGACGCACCAGGTCTCCAGTGCGCCTCCACAGCCCAGTACGTTCTGTGCTAGCTCCCCGCACTCGCCATGAGGAGTATGTCATCTGTCCGGGCCAATTTGTGCCGGCTCTACGCACCAGACCTCCAGTACGCCTCCACAGTCTGGTACGTTCTGTACCTGCACCTCGCACTCGCCCTGAAGTGCGCGTCACCAGTCCGGTGCAACCTGGGCCGGCCCCATGCATCATGCCTCCAGTGTGCCTCCCCAGTCCGGTGACTGTTCACAGTCCGGAGCCTCCGGCAACGGTCCCCGGTCCGGAGCCTCCGGCGACGGTCCCCGGTCCGGAGCCTCTGGCGACGGTCCCCGGTCCGGAGCCTCCGGCGACGGTCCCCGGTCCGGAGCCTCTGGCGACGGTCCACGGTCCGGAGCCCTCCAATGCGCCGGTGCCCAGTCCAGGCAATCTGTCCAGTCCTGCCCCATGGCAGGAGTCTTCTTCTGCGACAATGTCCAGTCCGAGCACGGCGTCCAGTCCCGCTCCAAGGCCGGAGCCTTCCTTTGCACCGGTGCCCAGTCCGGGCGTGTTCCTATCTAGGTTGTTTCTTTACATGTTGGCCTGGTATGGTTCCCAATCAGAGGCAGCTGTTTATCGTTGTCACTGATTGGGGATCATATTTAGGCAGCCATTTGCCCACTGTTTTGTGGGATCTTGTTTGTGTGTAGTTGCCGGTGAGCACTCCATGACTTCACAATTTTCAATTGCTGTTTATTGTTTTTGTGAGTTTCATCTGATTAAACATGTGGAACTCTACGTACGCTGCGCCTTGGTCTGTTAATTCATTAGACGATCGTGACAGAGTGTGTGCCAGAAAATAATTTGGATCAATCTACCGATAGCTTCCAGAATGAGACATTAAAAGGTGGCGCCAGGATAGAAACAACCGCAATCTCCATCACAACCGCCAATGCCATGTTGAGCAAGGCATGCTTGCCTACCCCACTGACTCCTATCGTTCTTGATGCTGCAGGCGATGGTGAACCTGCAGTAGGTCCACCGACAGATTTGTCTGCCGTTGATGAACCAGCCTGTCAACCACATCTAGCAAAGTTCCCTTCAAGTATGATAAATGGCAAATCACACTGCTTCTCTTCGAGGTGGTATGACCAGTTCGTGTGGATTTGTCTGCACAAAGAATTTCTCTGAAAATACTTGAAGTGCTGCAACCCCTGGAGTTGGATCCCACTCTGTGTGTGTTTTTGTTTCAATGGCGCTTCAGTCATGTCAGGGAACAGAGGAGGGGTACATGTCCTACTAAATCAAACATTTAAGCAAGCGGTGTATGTGCATTGCAACTCCCACCGTTTGAATTTGGTTCTGTGCACCGCAGCAAAAGTGGCGGGACATGTCCGTACTTTTTTTGACACAGTAAATCAGCTACACACATTTATGAGTGGATCCCACAGACATGATCGATTCATAGAAGTACAGAAAGAGTTGCATCCCGATAGACCGTGTATCGAGCTAGAAAGATCCGCGGATGTATGATGGAGTTCAAAATCAGGGTCTGTGAGTAAAGTGCTGTTACTGCTCAATGTCATTTTAGAGGTTCTTGCAGATTTTTCAGAGGCTTGTTGACAAACCAAATTAGTTTTTATTCCTGTTAGTCACGTTTAGTAAATTGTTCGACACTAGTGATTTTGCTAGTGATTTTGCTAGGGTTTACAAAGCTCTACATTATCTGTGACGGACTGTATTGGTTTAATTGAAATCCTCAAAAGCAGCTTTTCTATGTTCAGAGATAACTCAGGGGGAGACTTTGATAAAGTTCTCAAGCTAACTGAAGAGATGATGATTAAGCATGATGTTAGTCATTGGGATGTGAGCGCATCACGGCAGCGAAAACTGCCTGTAAAATTGGCAGACAGTGTAGTCACATCTTCATTAAGGAAAACATCCAGCATCAAGAGTGACAGTGACCCGAGGCAACTTTGGAATAATATTCTAGACAGACAACTGAGTTAAACTCAAGATTTGACCCATATGGGATCATGCAAGCGGAAGCCTCCTTTTCCAAAGAATCCCAAACCTGCGGCCTTAAAGAGCAGCTGAAGACCTTGTGCGATCATTATGCAATATCAATTGAGGATGCTGAATTCACTGTTTTTATTCAGCAGTTGAGTTGCAAAATTAACATGGGAAAGAGTGACTTTTCGTCCATAATGAGTGTACTTGACAGCTGCCCTGATGATATTTTCCATAATATAAACTGTTAAAGATCATTGTCACACTTCCAATGACATCATGCAGTGTGGAGAGACTTTTCTCAACAACAACTAGGATAAAACAATCATCTTCGCACATCAATGACAAGCGCCCGGCTGAACCACTTCAGTTTGCTGTCTTTTGAGTGTGAACTGACAGATATATTGGATTATGATGAAATCATCACCATATTCAACTCAAAGCCTCGCCGTCTGTGCCTTGTGATGTAGGTCAGGCCTTATGATGCGTCTACTAAAGGTAAGGAACCTTTTTATAGTACTACTGCCCGCCGTGGTATAAATTGTAACATCAAATCAAATTTTATTTGTCACGTACACATGGTTAGCAGATGTTAATGCGAGTGTAGTGAAATGCTTGTGCTTCTAGTTCCGACAATGTAGTAATAACCAACAAGTAATCTAGCTAACAATTCCAAAACTACGACCTTATAGACATAAGTGTAAGGGGATAAAAAAATATGTACATAAAGATATATGAATGAGTGATGGTACAGAGCAGCATAGGCAAGATACAGTAGATGTTATTGAGTACAGTATATACATATGAGATGAGTATGTAAACAAAGTGGCATAGTTCAAGTGGCTAGTGATACATGCATTACATAAAGATGCAGTAGATGACATAGAGTACAGTATATACGTATACATATGAGATGAATAATGTAGGGTATGTAAACATTATATTAGTAGCATTGCTTAAAGTGGGTAGTGATATATTTTACATAATTTCCCATCAATTCCCATTATTAAAGGGGCTGGAGTTGAGTCAGTGTGTTGGCAGCAGCCACTCAATGTTAGTAGTGGCTGTTTAACAGTCTGATGGCCTTGAGATAGAAGCTGTTTTTCAGTCTCTCGGTTCCAGCTTTGATGCACCTGTACTGACCTCGCCTTCTTCTGGATGATAGCGGGGTGAACAGGCAGTGGCTTGGGTGGTTGTTGTCCTTGATGATCTTTATGGCCTTCCTGTGACATCGGGTGGTGTAGGTGTCCTGGAGGGCAGGTAGTTTGCCCCCGGTGATGCGTTGTGCAGACCTCACTACCCTCTGGAGAGCCTTACGGTTGTGGGCGGAGCAGTTGCCGTACCAGGCGGTGATACAGCCCGACAGGATGCTCTCGATTGTGCATCTGTAGAAGTTTGTGAGTGCTTTTGGTGACAAGCCAAATTTTTTCAGCCTCCTGAGGTTGAAGAGGCGCTGCTGAGCCTTCTTCACGATGCTGTCTGTGTGGGTGGACCAATTCAGTTTGTCTGTGATGTGTACGCCGAGGAACTTAAAACTTACTACCCTCTGAACTACTGTTCCATCGATGTGGATAGGGGGGTGTTCCCTCTGCTGTTTCCTGAATTCCACAATCATCTCCTTAGTTTTGTTGATGTCGAGTGCGAGGTTATTTTCCTGACACCACCGAGGGCCCTCACCTCCTCCCTGAAGGCCGTCTCGTCGTTGTTGGTAATCAAGCCTACCACTGTTGTGTCGTCCGCAAACTTGATTGAGTTGGAGGCGTGCGTGGCCACGCAGTCGTGGGTGAACAGGTAGTACAGGAGAGGGCTCAGAATGCACCCTTGTGGGGCCCCAGTGTTGAGGATCAGCGGGGTGGAGATGTTGTTGCCTACCCTCACCACCTGGGGGCGGCCCGTCAGGAAGTCCAGTACCCAGTTGCACAGGGCGGGTCGAGACCCAGGGTCTCGAGCTTGGAGAGCACTATGGTGTTAAATGCCGAGCTGTAGTCGATGAACAGCATTCTCACATAGGTATTCCTCTTGTCCAGATGGGTTAGGGCAGTGTGCAGTGTGGTTGAGATTGCATCGTCTGTGGACCTATTTGGGCGGTAAGCAAATTGGAGTGGGTCTAGGGTGTCAGGTAGGGTGGAGGTGATATGGTCCTTGACTAGTCTCTCAAAGCACTTCATGATGACGGAAGTGAGTGCTACGGGGCAGTAGTCGTTTAGCTCAGTTACCTTAGCTTTCTTGGGAACAGGAACTATGGTGGCCCTCTTGAAGCATGTGGGAACAACAGACTGGGATAGGGATTGATTGAATATGTCCGTAAACACACCAGCCAGCTGGTCTGCGCATGCTCTGAGGGTGCGGCTGGGGATGCCGTCTGGGCCCGCAGCCTTGCGAGGGTTGACACGTTTAAATGTTTTCCTCACATCGGCTGCAGTGAAGGAGAGTCCGCATGTTTTGGTTGCGGGCCGTGTCAGTGGCACTGTATTGTCCTCAAAGCGGGCAAAAAAGTTATTTAGTCGGCCTGGGAGCAAGACATCCTGGTCCGTGACGGGGCTGGTTTTCTTTTTGTAATCCATGATTGACTGTAGACCCTGCCACACACCTCTTGTGTCTGAGCCGTTGAATTGAGATTCTACTTTGTCTCTATACTGACGCTTAGCTTGTTTGATTGCCTTGCGGAGGGAATAGCTACACTGTTTGTATTCGGTCATGTTTCCGGTCACCTTGCCCTGATTAAAAGCAGTGGTTCGCGCTTTCAGTTTCACGTGAATGCTGCCATCAATCCACGGTTTCTGGTTTGGGAATGTTTTAATCGTTGCTATGGGAACGACATCTTCAACGCACGTTCTAATGAACTCGCTTACCGAATCAGCGTATTCGTCAATGTTGTTGTTTGATGCAATACGAAACATATCCCAGTCCACGTGATGGAAGCAGTCATGGAGTGTGGAATCAGATTGGTCGGACCAGTGTTGAACAGACCTCAGCGCGGGAGCTTCTTGTTTTAGTTTCTGTCTGTAGGCAGGGATCAACAAAAAGGAGCCGTGGTCAGCTTTTCTGAAAGGAGAGCGGGGCAGGGCCTTATATGCGTCGCGGAAGTTAGAATAGCAATGATCCAAGGTTTTTCCAGCCCTGGTTGCGCAATCGATATGCTGATACAATTTAGGGAGTCTTGTTTTCAGATTAGCCTTGTTAAAATCCCCAGCTACAATGAATGCAGCCTCAGGATATATGGATTCCAGTTTGCAAAGAGTCAAATAAAGTTAGTTCAGAGCCATCGATGTGTCTGCTTGGGGGGGAATATATACGGCTGTGATTATAATCGAAGAGAATTCCCTTGGTAGATAATGCGGTCGACATTTGATTGTGAGGAATTCTAAGTCAGGTGAACAGAAGGACTTGAGTTCCTGTATGTTGTTGTGTCCACACCACGTCTCGTTAACCATGAAGCATAAGCCCCCGCCCCTCTTCTTACCAGAAAGATGTTTGTTTCTGTCGGCGCGATGCGTGGAGAAACCAGCTGGTTGCATCGACTCCGATAGCGTCTCTCCAGTGAGCCATATTTCCGTGAAGCAAAGAACGTTACTGTCTCTGATGTCCCTCTGGAATGCTACCCTTGCTCGAATTTCATCAACCTTGTTGTCAAGAGACTGGATATTGGTGAGAAGAATGCTAGAGAGTGGTGCACGATATGCCCGTCTCCGGAGTCTGACCAGAAGACCGCTTTGTTTCCCCCTTTTACGAAGTCGTTTTTTTGGGTCGTCGGCTGGGATCCATTCCGTTGTCCAAATATAGGCTTGTTTGCCCATCGATATTAAAGTGCGCCTGAAGATTGAGTTTTTATGTTGTTGGTAACTGGTCTAATGTTACCCTCTTATTATAATATGCTGGGATAGGTAACTATTTGTATGTGTAACGAAGTTGCGCCAAGTACTATGCACAAGTATAAAACGATTGTATTAAGAAATAATATATGGTGCACAAAATAAATGTAATAAATAAGTAGAAAAAATGCTTATCCAAACTTTTCTAGGCCTATCCAAAAAACAAACAAAAAGTCTGGCTACGCCACTGGTGTAATGATCATGCTGCTTAATCAGCTTCTTGATATGCCACACCTGTCAGGTGGATGGATTATCTTGGCAAAGGAGAAATGCTCACTAACAAGGATGTAAACAGATTTGTGCAAAACATTTGAGAGAAATGAGCTGGAAATTTGTACAATACATACAATACTAGCAATACAAACAGATTGTCATAGCTAGCCACCACGCATAAAATGAAGTAGTATGAATCTGTAAGTAGTTAAGCTAACCAACTAGGTTCATTGTTAGCTAGCGAGCAATCAAGTTAAGGTTCGCTAGCTAGCTAACAATACATAATACACAATACATACTCTTTAACTTGCAATGAAAACGACTTTCTGCCTAAATTAGAAACGTATGATATCTGTAAATGTAGCTAGACTCTTACCCATATACATGCAGGAACGCTTCATGGCGGAACCCCTTTAACGAAGTAAGACGTCCTGTGTCTTTTTGTTTGTACAGCTTGTTTGGCCCGTTGTGACAAGTCACTCCGATTCACACTGACCGTGTGCAGACAGTAGTCCATCACAACTTTTCTCCACTGATCATTGTCGATAGTGCCTGCTAAATTCAGGGCAGCAATGTTGTTGAGAGCAGTAGCAACGCTTTTGCAGTTCTACATGGCTAACATACCTTTCAAAAAAGCTTCAGTAGCAAGGATTATCTACTTACTGAGCAGCTCATGTTATAGACAGAAGCATGCCACATGGCAGACCAATCTGAACCCATCTCTCGGCATGTCCAGCCCATCCATTATCTCAGCCAATCATGGCTAGCGTGAAGGTTTCTGTACTTTTCCGTGGCTAAACCAACTAGGCTTGTAATTTAACAATTATATTCTTATTTACAGATGGCATACAAGTTCGTTATTAAGGCACATGAAAGTTCACATGTTCCCGAAGGCATTTCTGTAAAAAAAAAAAAAAAACATTGATGGAGAGAATTGTTTTTCAAATGCCTCTACTGTGAAGGAGTTACGTGCGACATACTCATACATATCTCTCTCCCTTTCTTTTTGTGTGTGTGTGTGTGTGTGTGTACAGGTGTACTCTCTGATGAGGAGGTGTTGGGAGTTTGACCCGGCGAACAGGATCCAGTTCAAAGGCCTGATCACAGAGCTGGAGACGCTGCTGGACGAGAGGCACAGAGGAGATAGACTGGCTGTCTGAACTGCTAGAGCTCACACATAGATGGATATATACAATAATATAATATACACTGAGTATATCAAAACATTAGGAACACCTTCCTACTATTGAGTTGCTCCCCCCACCCCTTTTTGCCCTCAGAACAGCATCAATTCGTCGGGGCCATGAACCATCCAAGGTGTCGAAAGCGTTCCACAAGGATGCTGGCCTATGTTGACTCCCATGCTTCCCAAAGTTGCGTCAAGTTGTGTGAATGTCCTTTGGGTGGTGGATCATTCTTGATACACCCGGAAAACAAGTTCTGCTTGAAGAACTGGTGGGCCTGGCACCTACTACCATACACCGTTCAAAGGCACTTACATTTCTTGCACATCACCCTCCGAATGGCACAAATACCCAATCCACGTGGGGATTTAACAAGTGACATCAGTAAGGGATCATAGCTTTCACCTGGATTCACCTGGTCAGTCTGTCGTGTAAAGAGCAGCTGTTCTTAATGTTTTGAACACACAGTGTGTATGCCATTTAGCAAACGCATCTGTCCAAATAGACAGATGGATGGATGAAAAGGCAGTCAGGCTGACAGACAGTCTAATGTCAGTTAACAGAAAAGACAGACGCATGTTAGCACAGATGGACTGACAGACAGACTGACATTGACTACTACAGACATAAAAATAGACGTAATCTAGCACAGACAAACCGATCAACATACACATGCACCGACAGACCAACACACAGAAAGACGTTAACCATCACTGACAGACAGAAAGACACACAGAAAGCACAGAAGGACAAAAGCTAAATTTCTTTACAATACAGAAACAAATTGCCCAGATGTGGGCTTGATGTGTGTGTATATATATATATATATATATATATATACTTTTCCACATACTGTACATATACAGTAACTCAAATGTATTCTGACCTTCAAATGCATGCTGCTGTCATTCACTATGTTCTTTAATACAGTATTTGTTTGTTTCTTTTTACAAGCTATTGATACACATTGTAAGTTAAATAGGACCCTTTTGGATAACTGAGTTAGTTAATTTTGTAGGGATGAAAGACATTGAGGCGGTAATTTGCGTTAGGCAACAAACAGATCTTTTAGCCGGTGTCAGAGGTGTAACCAATGATGTATATAAACCCTGGATTGCTGATGATATGCATTGGCCAATTAGAGGCTTTGAAGCCACCGGTTGGGTATATTGGCAGTCCCCAGAAGAAGCAGTCCTCCATAGGAATTCTATAGTATTTCAATTAATTGTTTCAAGGACAAAATTGCATGTATTTAAGTACTTTTCTTGTTGTATCGGGGACATTAACATTTGTATGTTTAGCTCAGATAATATACTTAAAAAGTATGCATCAACTTGTCTGTAACAGAATAAATGTGGCAACAAATTTATTCTATAGCTTCCAAGCTATTTTTTACAATGGTGGGGGAGTGCCCCCTGTCAGTCTTCTAGTGTGTTAATATACATTATTGGGTGTAAATCTTACTACAAGCTCTACACAGGCGCAAGATTCGGAGTGTTGCAAAAAAGGGACGGCTCAATATAATACGCTCCGGCATTCAACATACTATTTACTACCTGAACATTGAGACACACTGTTTCATTCCTTCCGCAGCTGTGGGGGTAGTGTTTGTCGCTTGGTTCCTTGATCTAATCTGTAGGCTACAGATCCGCAGCTGTGGGGGTAGTGTTTGTCGCTTGGTTCCTTGATCTAATCTGTAGGCTACAGATCCGCAGCTGTGGGGGTAGTGTTTGTCGCTTGGTTCCTTGATCTAATCTGTAGGCTACAGAGGCTATTCATCATCACAGTAGCCCATTTTGCATTGAAATATATTCTCAGTGACGGTTCAAACAGTAAACCACACGACAAGAATCCACCCCAAAAGGCATTTTAGTTTAGAAGTAATAACTATTGATTCAGGCTATTGCGAAATGGTAGAACCTGCTGTAGTCAACTAGCTAGCCATGTGCATTTTTCTCTATTACCAAAACATGATGTTCTATTTTTAGCTGATATGGGAATGAATACACAAGCAGCATGTCAAACTGGGATAATGTTTTAGGTTACACCGGCAAGTATACAAATATTTGCCAGGGCATATTTTTTAAAATTATAAATCTGATTATTTCACATGGAGATGTGGGAAGGTAAAAAGGCAAGCTAGCTTGAAATGTTTTAGCCAGGCTAAAGCCAGCTAGCCATGCTGCCAGCTCGCTACTACTAGCAAGGGAAGGCAATAGTTCCTTGCCTTCACAAAATGGAAAGACTAAAATATTAAAACTTTGCTATTGCCCCCTAGTCAATGGGAGTGGAACCGGTGAGGATATCATGTTAATAAAGTTGTCCGCTACTCCAAAAATCCCACTCCACCCACGTGTGTACACGTAGATCAACAGAGTAAAGCTTGTAGTAACCTTTAAACTTCAATAGCTTTCACCCCATAATTGATTGAACCTTTATAGGCTAATCAGTTAACTGTGTTAGAACTGTCAAATCTGTGAGCCCAATTGAGTAGATTATTTCACACATTCCAGTGTTCAAACTGCTGCATGGGATTTCTACTCATGATGCGACTAGGTGTGTCCAATGGCGATAGGTAACGCAGGGGACCCTTATGGATTTGACACCTCTTAACGCAGTTATACCTCCGATAGCGCCTAAACTAAGGCAATGAAAAGCAATGCATTTGTTGGCTAATGCGGGTTACCGCTGATCTGATTTAAGCCTGGCCTGCATCTTTAAGGCATGCACTTTTAATATTATTTTATAATACGCTAGGGGTTCTAATCTGCGAGAATATCTCCTACAATTTTGGGCCGATTTTCTTAATTTTAGGCTCATCGTCCCACATGGGGTTATCCACTTCATATTCCGCTGTGTTTTGTATACATTTTCTTGGTTTATGTGTTTGGAATTGCACGGTTACTATTGCATCATCCTGCCAAAACTCTGAATCGATAATCACGTCATAAGGAATTCCCCTCGACCACGCCCAACAAATTGAAGGAAACAAACATTCTTTCCCATTGACCCCCATTGTAAAAGAGCCAAATTGGTTGTTTATTTCTAATCCCTTAATATTATTGTTTGACCTCATTTTAACAGCTAACATTTCAATGGCAATAATAAATCGATATGCCGATAGTGGACAACCTTGTTTTACTTCTCCAGATATAGTTTACAACTTTCTGAGATGTAGCCATTATTTACTATTTTACACCTAGGGTTGCTATACATAACCGTAACCCATTTTATAAGAGATTCCTCAAAATTGAAATATTCTAGGCATTTATATATAAACTCCAGTCTTACTTTCTCAAAAGCCTTTTCAAATTCAGCTATGAAAACCAGGCCTGGTGTCCCCGATATTTCATAGTGTTCTATTGTTTCCAGTACTTGTCTTATATTATCTCCACTGTATTGTCCATGTAAAAAACCTGTCTGATTAGGATGAATAATATCTGACAATACTTTTTTAATTCTATGCGCTATGATTTTTACATCACATCACTGAAGTGTAAGAGGTCTCCAATTTTTTTAAATGAACTGGATCTTTATATATACACCACTTGGGTCCTGTTTCATGAGATCATGAAATCAATGAGATCAGACCTTGTTGCGTGTCTGATAATCTACCATTTATATAGGAGCGGTTAAAACATGCTAATAATGGTCCTCTGAGTATATCAAAAAAAGGTTTTGTATACTTTCACAACTTCCATTGATAGGGCAGAGACATGATCATCTCGTCATTATATACAGAGCTCTGGTTTCAGCCTCTTGAGAATTGGAAATGAAAGTTGGCATGTGGACAGTGCACTGCTAGGATGCTGGCTTCCTCTAAAGTAAATTGATGTTTTGCCCAAATTATATAATTCCTCCTGTCTAAATAAAAACATTCAAAATACTTCACCAGAGAGCATAACATAACCACAGAGGATCATTAGCTTCTTTAAAAAAAATGGCTGTGGATTGTTTCAAATCAAAAGCATGGTAGGCCTATTTGGCAAGCCCACAATTTGGGCAGCACATGTTGCAATATGTCCAGTTGATTGAGTTGCGGCTGTCAGTGAAAAGCATCTAAAATATGTGTGAAGATAATGTTTCTTGAGTATAATTTAAAATGTTGCAACAAGAAGGGGAGGGTGTGTGGCATTTATCTCTCCAGAATGCATGCACTCAGCTCTCCAAAATGTACTCGACTCTCTACCGGCAATTCATGCACATTCATTGTTTAATCTTAATTAATCCGTAATCTGGTTACTTGAATTTCTGTCAATGCAAGTTTTAATTACAGTCATTTACCTGGTCTCCTGTGTACAAATGTAGGAAAGTGCTCATTTGGCAATGTCTGATTTCTGATTGTCTTAACTCTCCACAATTTTCCCTTCACTTCACAAAAAACAGCTGTCTGCCCCGAGCTCACTGCCACGGAAACCCGGAATAGGCTGTTTGATACAATTTTGCAAGTTCGCGAGCGATAGCTTCCGGCCGGACCCAGTTGATAATTTGATGCATTGTTGCACTTCACTAGCAATAGCTCAAGTCAAAGGGAGGCAAGGAGATGGACTAGAAAGATGAATGTGATTGAAATAACCAGAATTTCCACCGGGATATTTTCTGTTTTTATCTGTCTGCTTTAGGCCTATATATTTTACTTAGTTCACGATGGAAGTTGAAGGCCTACAGGCTATTTCTGAGCTCTATGCGCTAATTTCTTCAGCCACCAGTGTATCAATGAGGCTGGTGCTCTCACCTTAGTAGAATTTTAACTTTTCAATTTGTAACATTTTACTTGAGATTTTTATGATTAACAAAGTGACAATGATTTTGAGAAACAAAAAAGTTATTATTGAAATGAAACTGTTCCACGAAAATGTGCATATAAAATAATCAATAACTAATGCAGATCGGTGGAAGGATAAATTGTAAGCTTCCCCAAACTCAGGAGCTGCCTATGGTCTATACTATTAAACACAATTTTAAAAAATGGTGAATGTGCAAGCATGTCCACACAGGAGGTCCCATGAAAAAAACATGCCTGCCTATGGATAGCAAAGGCCTGTCCAACTGATTAATTCTGGTGTAACCAGGTCAAAAATCCCAACCTAAGCATTGCTCCCCACGTAGGGAAATAAAGCCTGCGAGAAGAGCCTTGTGGCTTCAGGCTATTCAGCGTGGGAAATGTGGAGATCTGGTGTCCAAGTAGGCTACATATAGCTACAGTGCCTTGCGAAAGTATTCGGCCCCCTTGAATTTTGCGACCTTTTGCCACATTTCAGGCTTCAAACATAAAGATATAAAACTGTATTTTTTTGTGAAGAATCAACAACAAGTGGGACACAATCATGAAGTGGAACGACATTTATTGGATATTTCAAACTTTTTTTAACAACTCAAAAACTGAAAAATTGGGCGTGCAAAATTATTCAGCCCCCTTAAGTTAATACTTTGTAGCGCCACCTTTTGCTGCGATTAAAGCTGTAAGTCACCTGGGGTATGTCTCTATCAGTTTTGCACATCGAGAGACTGAAATTTTTTCACATTCCTCCTTGCAAAACAGCTCGAGCTCAGTGAGGTTGGATGGAGAGCATTTGTGAACAGCAGTTTTCAGTTCTTTCCACAGATTCTCGATTGGATTCAGGTCTGGACTTTGACTTGGCCATTCTAACACCTGGATATGTTTATTTTTGAACCATTCCATTGTAGATTTTGCTTTGTTTTGGATCATTGTCTTGTTGGAAGACAAATCTCCGTCCCAGTCTCAGGTCTTTTGCAGACTCCATCAGGTTTTCTTCCAGAATGGTCCTGTATTTGGCTCCATCCATCTTCCCATCAATTTTAACCATCTTCCCTGTCCCTGCTGAAGAAAATCAGGCCCAAACCATGGTGCTGTCACCACCATGTTTGACAGTGGGTATGGTGTGGTCAGGGTGATGAGCTGTGTTGCTTTTACGCCAAACATAACGTTTTGCATTGTTGCCAAAAAGTTCAATTTTGGTTTCATCTGACCAGAGCACCTTCTTCCACATGTTTGGTGTGTCTCCCAGGTGGCTTGTGGCAAACTTTAAACGACACTTTTTATGGATATCTTTAAGAAATTACTTTCTTCTTGCCACTCTTCCATAAAGGCCAGATTTGTGCAATATACGACTGATTGTTGTCCTATGGACAGAGTCTCCCACCTCAGCTGTAGATCTCTGCAGTTCATCTAGAGTGATCATGGGCCTCTTGGCTGCATCTCTGATCAGTCTTCTCCTTGTATGAGCTGAAAGTTTAGAGGGACGGCCAGGTCTTGGTAGAATCGCAGTGGTCTGATACTCCTTCCATTTCAATATTATCGCTTGCACAGTGCTCCTTGGGATGTTTAAAGCTTGGGAAATCTTTTTGTATCCAAATCCGGCTTTAAACTTCTTCACAACTGTATCTCGGACCTGCCTGGTGTGTTCCTTGTTCTTCATGATGCTCTCTGCGCTTTTAACGGACCTCTGAGACTATCACAGTGCAGGTGCATTTATACGGAGACTTGATTACACACAGGTGGATTGTATTTATCATCATTAGTCATTTAGGTCAACATTGGATCATTCAGAGATCCTCACTGAACTTCTGGAGAGTTTGCTGCACTGAAAGTAAAGGGGCTGAATAATTTTGCACGCCCAATTTTTCAGTTTTTGATTTGTTAAAAAAGTTTGAAATATCCAATAAATGTCGTTCCACTTCATGATTGTGTCCCACTTGTTGTTGATTCTTCACAAAAAAATAGTTTTATATCTTTATGTTTGAAGCCTGAAATGTGGCAAAAGGTCGCAAAGTTCAAGGGGGCCGAATACTTTAGCAAGGCACTGTGTGTGTGGAAAACATTTCATCACAGGTAAGACATAACTTGTTTATTAGGCCTATAGTCCGTTTGTAACTCCACTCACTACTTGTAACTTTATAGTCCATTTGTTTGTGTTGTCGGTCTTGGCTAGCTTAATGTTCCTGTAGGTACCAGCTAGCACTCACGTAACTGCTAGCTCCAACATGAAAAGGGGCACGAGGGAAGCCCTACAATGTTACTTTTTCCAAGTAGTGAGAAATCTTAGGACAGACAATGTTGAAAATACATTTCTAGACAAGTTGTACTATTCTTAAATGTAGTTTTGTAATTGACTAAAACAAGCAGACAAGAAAATTGCATTTGAAAAAGGTCAAGTTTTTGTTGAGCCAATTGTTGTTTTCCCACAAGCGGGTGGGGCTGTGACATTCTATCCAATACCGACTGGACCTATCAGAACCCCAAGGGCTACTATGATATCACTGAAGACAGGAGTTTTCCAAATTCAAACTATCATAATTATTGCGCCATCATTTATCCTATGATGACGTCACTCCCGCCTCCTCTAGCCCTATAAAAGTGTCCCCCGGTCTGTGTAAAAGTGAGTCGTAGTCTTCTCTATCAATCACAATGCCCAGAAGACATATCGCATCCACCAGCCGCCCTGTCTGCAGGCGCTGCAGCCGCCCCAGGGTGTCCCAGCGTCGCAGGCCGCCCCCAGGGTGTCCCGGCGTCGCAGGCCGCAGGAGGTGTTAGACAGGCCAGATAACCTATCTGACCTAACTGGCCCCTCCTGATTCTGCTGACCGATGGCTCCCCAGTAGTGTTGAAATGCTTAAATTAAAGATGGCCTTTTAGGGCTGAAATCCCGTTAACAGGATCAATATGACAACAGCCAGTGAAAGTGCAGAGCGCCAAATTCAAACAACAGAAATCTCATAATTAAAATTCTTCAAACATACATGTATCTTATACCATTTTAAAGGTAATCTTGTTGTTAACCCCACCAAAGTGTCCGATTTCAAATAAGCTTTACAGCGAAAGCACCACAAACGATTATGTTAGGTCAGAGCCAAGCCACAGAAAAATTAAGCCATTTTTCCAGCCAAAGAGAGGAGTCACAAAACACACAAATAGAGAGAAAATGAATCACTAACCTTTTGATGATCTTCATCAGATGACACTCATAGGACTTCATGTTACACAATACATCTCAGTATACATTGGCGCTTTATGTTCACTAGTTCCAAAAACATCCGGTGAAATTGCAGGGAGTCACATCATTTTACAGAAATACTCATTATAAATGTTGATGGAAACATAGATACACTTCTCCTTAATACAACCGCTGTGTCAGATTTCAAAAAACCTTTACGGAATAAGCAAACCATGCAATAATCTGAGTACAGCTTTCAGACAACAAAGCAGCCAAAAAGTTATCTGCCATATTGGGGAGTCAACAGAAGTTGAGTTTGATGATCATCAGAATGCACTCCCATGAATCCCAGTTCCACATTAAATGTTTGATTTAGTTCGATAATGTCCATCATTTATGTCCAAAGAGGGACTTTTGTTAGCTCGTTTGGTAAACAAATCCAGTCATGAAGCGCGTTCCCTAGTTGCAGATGAAATGTCAAAACGTTCCGTTCCTGTCCGTAGAAACATGTCAAACGATGTATGAAATCAATCTTTAGGATGTTTTTAACATAAAACATCAATAATGTTCCAACCGGAGAATTCCTATGTCTGTAGAAAAGCAATGGAACAAGAGCTAACTCTCTCGTGACCGCGCCTCAGAGCCTGGCTCAAACAGCCCTTATGAACCCCCACGTCACAGCAGAATCCTCAAACAAGTTTCTAAAGACGGTTGACATCTAGTGGAAGCATTAGGAAGTGCAACATAACCAATATCTCACTGTGTATTCAATAGGGGCTGGGTTGAAAATCGACCAACCTCAGATTTCCCACTTCCTGTTTGGATTTCTTTTCATGTTTTTGCCTGCCATATGAGTTCTGTTATACTCACAGACATCATTCAAATCGTTTTAGAAACTTCAGAGTGTTTTCTATCCAATACTAATAATACTATGCATATATTAGCAACTGGGACTGAGGAGCAGGCCGTTTAATCTGGGCACCTTTCAACCAAGCTACTCAATACTGCCCCTGTAGCCATAAGAAGTTAACAAAAACTTCAGATTTTGGCTTATTAGATGGTTAAGAATTTTAGGCAGGATAGGCTATAATTATCTACTTAGCCTATGTTAGGGATAGATACAACGCTGTATAGTGCCATAAGCAAACAAGAAAATCCACATCCAGATGCGCCGCTTCTCATGTCCGGTGATTTTAATGCACGGAAACTGAAATACGTTTAACCAAATTTTTACATGCATGTCACCTGTGCAACTAGAGGTAAGAACTCTAGACCACCTCGATTCCACAAACAGAGACACATACAAGTCTCTCCGTCACCCTCCTTTGGCAAATCTGACCATAAATCTATTCTCCTGATTCCTAATTACAAGTAAAAACTCAAACAGGAAGTATCAGTGACGTGCTCAATATGGAACTGGTCCGATGAAGCGGATGCTAAGCTACAGGACTGCTTCACTAGCAGATAGACTAGAATCTGTTCAATAACATTGAGGAGCATACCACATCAGTCACCGGCCTCATTAATAAGTACATCGACGATGTCGTCCCCACATTGACTGTACGTACATATCCCAACCAAAAGCCATGGATTACAAGCAACATATTACTGAGCTAAAGGTTAGAGCTGCCACTTTTAAGGAACGGGACACTAATATGGACGCTGCTAAGACACCCTGGACCCAGTCCAATTCACATACCGCCCCAACAGATCCACAGATGACGCAATCTCTATTGCACTACACACTGCCCTCCCACCCGGACAAGAGGAACACCAACAGTTGAAGTCGGAAGTTTACATACACTTTAGCCAAATATATTTAAACTCAGTTTCACATTTCCTGACATTTAATCCTAGTAAAAATTCCCTGTTTTAGATCAGTTAGGATCACCACTTTATTTTAAGAATGTGAAATGTCAGAATAATAGTAGAGAGAATGATTTATTTCAGCTTTTATTTCTTTCATCACATTCCCAGTGGATCAGAAGTTTACATACACTCAATTCGTATTTGGTAGCATTGCCTTTAAATAATTTAACTTGGGTCAAACGTTTCGGCTAGCCTTCCACAACCTTCCCACAATAAGTTGGGTGAATTTTGGCCCATTCCTCCAGACAAAGCTGGTGTAACTGAGTCAGGTTTGTAGGCCTCCTTGCTGGTATACGCTTTTTCATTTCTGCCCACAAATCTTCTATATGGTTGAGGTCCGGGCTTTGTGAGGGTGACTCCAATACCTTAACTTTGTTGTCCTTAAGCCATTTTTCCACAACTTTGGAAGTATGCTTGGGGTCATTGTCCATTTGGAAGACCCATTTGCGACCAAGCTATAACTTCCTGACTGATGTCTTGAGATGTTGCTTCAATATATCCACATAATTTTCCTCCCTCATGAAGCCATCCATTTTGTGAAGTGCACTTGTCCCTCCTGCAGCAAAGTACCCCACAACATGATGCTGCCACCCCTGTGCTTCACGGTTGGGATGAGGTTCTTCAGCTTGCAAGCCTCCAGCTTTTTCCTCCAAACATAACGATGGTCATTATGGCCAAACAGTTCTGTTTTTGTTTCATCAGACCAGAGGACATTTCTCCAAAATATATGATCTTTGTCCCTATGTGCAGGTGCAAATCTTAGTCTGGCTTTTTTATGGCGGTTTTGGAGCAGTCGCTTCTTCCTTGCTTATCGGCCTTTCAGATTATGTCAATATAGGACTCGTTTGACTGTGGATATAGATACTTCTGTACCTGTTTCCTCCAGCATCTTCACAAGGTCCTTTGCAGCTGTTCTGGGATTGATTTGCACTTTTCACACAAAGGTACGTTCATCTCTAGGAGACAGAACGTGTCTCCTTCCTGAGCCGCGTGGTCCTGTGGTGTTTATACTTGCGTACTATTGTTTGTACAGATGAACGTGGTACCTTCAGGCGTTTGTAAATTGCTCCCAAGGATGAACCAGGCTTGTGGAGGTCTACAATTTTGTTTTCTGAGGTTTTGTCTGATTTCTTTTTATTTTCCCATGATGTCAAGCAAATAGGCACTGAGTTTGAAGGCAGGCCTTGAAATACATCCACCGGTCAATTAGCCTATCAGAAGCTTCTAAAGCCATGACCCCATTTTTTGGAATTTTCCAAGCTGTTTTAAAGCACAGTCAACATAGCGTATGTAAATGTCTGGCCCACTGGAATTGTGGTACAGTGAATTCTAGGTGAAATTATCTGCCTGTAAACAATTGTTTGAAAAATGACTTGTCATGCACAAAGTAGATGTCCTAACCGACTTGCCAAAACTATAGTTTATTAACAAGAAATTTGTGGAGTGGTTGAAAAACGAGTTGTAATGACTCCAACATAAGTGTATGTAAACTTCCGACTTCAACTGTATGTAAGAATGCTGTTCATTGACTATAGATCAGCGTTGAACACCATAGTGCCCTCCAAGCTCATCACGAACCTCAGGACTATGGGATTAAACACATCCCTCTGCAACTGGATCCTGGACATCCTGACCGGCCACCCCTAGATGGTGAGGGTTTTCAACATCATATCTGTGATGCTGACCCTCAACAGGGGTGCTTGCTTAGTCCCCTCCTGTACTCCCAGTTCACCCACGACTGCATGGCCAAACACGACTCCAACACCATCATTAAGTTTGCTGACGACACAACAGTGGTAGGCCTGATCACCGACAACGATGAGACAGCCTACAGGGAGGAGGTCAGAGAACTGTCAGTGTGGTGCCAGAACAACCTCTCCCTCAATGTGAGCAAGACAAAGGAGCTGATCGTGGACTACAGGAAAAGGCAGGTTGAACAGGCCCCCATTAACATTGACGGGGCTGTAGTGGAGCGGATCGAGAGTGTCCACATCACCAACGAACTACCATGATCCAAACACACCAAGACAGTCGTGAAGAGGGCACGACAAAACATTTTCCCCTTCAGGAGACTGAAAAGATTTGGCATGGATCCCCAGATCCCCAAAAAGTTATACAGCTGCATCATCGAGAGCATCCTGACCGGTTGCATCACCGCCTGGTATGGCAAATGCTCGGTATCTGACCGTAAGGCGCTACAGAGGGTAGTGCGTACGGCCCAATACATCACTGGGGCTGAGTTTCCTGCCATCCCAGACCTATATAATAGGCAGTGTCAGAGGAAAGCCCATAAAATTCTCAGAGACTCTAGTCACAGACTGTTTTTTCTTCTACTGCACTGCAAGCGGTACCGGAGCGCAAGGCAAGTGGTAGCGGAGCGCCAAGTCTAGGACCAAAAGGTTCCTTTAACAGCTTCTACTTCTACCTCCAATCCATAAGACTGCTGAACAATTAATCTAATGGCCACCGGACTAGTTACATTGACCCCCCCCCCCTCCATTTGTTTTGTACACTGCTGCTACACGCTGTTTATTATCTATGCATAGTCACTTCACCCCTTCTGTATAAATTACCTCAACTAACCTGTACCCCCCACACTGACTTGGTACCGGTACCCCCTGTATATAGCCTTGATATTGTTATGTTATTGTGTTACTTTTTATTATTTTAATTTTATTTTTTAATTCTTCTTGAACTGCGCTGTTGGTTAAGGGCTTGTCAGTAAGATAACACGGTAATGTCTACACTTGTTGTATTCGGCGAATGTGACAAATTAAGTTTGATTTGAACACTGTGAATTAACAAATTCAATACAGTAACTCATCAATAAAGGGAACAGAGTGGAAAAATAGGATATAAATAAAAGTGATGAGCACATGGAAAGTGGAGACATTCCCTCACCTGTTCATTGAGTCCAACTGCACAGCTTGTCTGTTCCCTACAAGGGAACGGTCATAATGTACAATGGCCTGACTATCATCAGCAACAGAGCATTGACACCAATCTCAAGTAGCCTACCCCCTTGGTGCAAAATTAAGAAGATGCCAAATCCACCACCAGTAAAAAAAGAGAAGTGGGGGGGGGCAAGAGACTAACTGAATAACAGGTTGACTTATCCCACATCCTTTTACAGTGATGGATTCAAAAGATCTGATTTGAGGTCTGCTCAACAGGTGTTTCACGTCAGAAACACGTGTTGAATTCTCATGCATTGGCTCATTACATCATGAGTGTGTGTGTATAAAGAAAAGGGTACTGAGCCTCAAAAATGTCAATGTTTCTGAAGAGGCCTAATTTCAGAATGAGCAGTAGCTCTGTTGGTGTTGGACTCAGGGGGAGCATATGGAGGGGTCAGAGAGAGTTTGATCGAGAGCGAAGAGACTGAAGCTGCTGAGACGACCCACAAACAGATGAGCGGCCAGATCCCCCCCCCCCCTTCCCCTGAGATCTGAAGTAGATGAGACATGGTAGTGGAGCAGAAGATGGAGCTGAGTGTCATGGAGGAAAGAACATGGAGGCCAGACTGAAGGACAAGGAGGACCAGGCAAAGGACCAATGATTTGAGCTTTGATTTGCCAAGAAGGAAGTGGAGTAGCTGAAGACAGAGAACACAGCCCAAACAGCTGAACTGTCAGCCAATGGAAGCCAGAGTGAGAGTCAGTGAGCAGGATGTGAAGGAGCAGAAAAAGGAGTTGACATTACTTAGAGAGAAGGTGAGCATCACCAAGACTGAACTACAGCTCCAGAAGAACAAGGTGGAGCTGGAGGGAGAGAATGCAGCCCTGAAGGCCAGAGTGACAGCCAATGAGAGGGAGGTAGAGGAGCCGAAGAGGGAGAAAAGACAGACCAAAGGTGGCCTTCTCTGTTGGTTTGATTGATTCAGGAATTGTAGGACCATTCATTACTGAAACCCAACTGATCTACTACAAGAGAGTCATCACCAACATTGGCACGGCCTACAACCAAATTACAGGTCACTTAGAAGCACCAGTGTGAAGAGTCTACTACTTCAGATTCACTGCCTGGGGATACCGCAATTTGCAACGAGTAAGCCTGGGAGTAAGCCTGTACCACAAATGACCAAAAAGTTGTGCATAATATTGTGCACACTGACCATCAACATAATTATGTGCTGGAGCAGGGGGATGTGGTCTACATGAGTGTCCACTTAGGCATTGGGCTCTATGACAGTACTTGACAGGTTCAGGGAACAGAACCAGAAACTGTAATAGGAACAGAACCAGAACCTAGAACGAAATTGATCTATACTGTTTCGGAACTGAACCATTATTTTACAAGCATTGGTTAATAATGTTATTTTACGTTACTGCAAAAAAACGCAACGAAGTGCCTATGCAAAGCCCTAACGTATTCCAATATCTGCCTGTCTGCCGGCTGAAAATCTTTGCCAGTGTGTGTATAGGCTACCTGCCCCTCCCCTCCCTCCAATGCATAGTCTACTGTAGCTACAGACGTTACAAGCATGATTCAGAAATTAGGGAGAGAGATTTTTGATAAGAGAAGAATAGATTAACTTTTTCAAAGCTAGTTAAGGTTACTATAGTTTTCACATTGGCTTTATTATCAATAAAAAGGTAAGACGTGTTTTTATTTTGGTGGCGCTCTGCTCACACAAGGTTGTTAGCTAGCTAGCTCTTGTCTAGCTCTCAAACTCTGGTCGGAACAGCGGAACAGAACGAGAAAAGTAACGGTTCTGTTTAGAATGAAATAATTTTACTTTTAGGGGTTTCCTGCTCTTCCCGATGAGAGGGGAGCACCGTACTGTAATGCTTTAATGAGCTCCCCAGGTCCTCCTGGGGTGCAGTGGTTTAAGGCACTGCATCACAGTGCTAGCTGTGCCACTATAGAACCTGGTTCGAGTCCAGGCTCTGTCGCAGAGTCCAGGCTCTGTTCCTCTCTAACCAATAAAGAAGCATTTATAAAATACTGATATGTGGAGGGGTTGGATCAGAGCATGCCAGCAGCCTCTGGATTCACTGCTCCCTCCAGGACTGGGTTAGACAGCATGGTTAGGAGAGGGGACATAGGAGAGGAGACCAACATCAGAGTGGATAATATAGGTCTATGAACATTGTAAATAGTACTGCTTTTTATATACTAACCGCTGTTATTAGGGACAGACAAATCTGCGTAGGCTCACTCAAGGCACCAGAAGTTCCCGCTCAGCCCAGTCAAAACTGTTCGCTGCTCTGGCCCCCCAATGGTGGAACAAACTCCCTCACGACGCCAGGACAGCGGAGTCAATCACCACCTTCCGGAGACACCTGAAACCCCACCTCTTCAAGGAATACCTAGGATAGGATAAGTAATCCTTCTCACCACCCCCCCCTCCCCTTAATGATTTAGATGCACTATTGTAAAGTGGCTGTTCCACTGGATGTCAGAAGGTGAATTCACCAATTTGTAAGTCGCTCTGGATAAGAGCGTCTGCTAAATGACTTAAATGTAAATGTAAGTGATTTGCAAGACAAACACTAGTGGAATTGCACGAGCAAAATGTAACTAACTGCAGTTCTATTGATTAAATACGCATACAAAAACACTGTAAGGACATTAATATTTCCCTGCAAATTTTCGACCCTATATTTAAAAAATGTGCAGTACTGTATTATGCTGAGTAGAATGCTGCTAATTGAGATGCTGGGGTTCCACTCGCTGCCCAGGCAGGGGATACATGGTCCTACCTGCGTCCTTGTCCACTTCAGCTAAAACAGATAGTGTCATAAAAAGGAAACTGTTTCCCTATCTTGGCAATAGATGAAGTATTGCTGACAACTCACCACTGGTGTGGAAGGGGACGGTGCTGAACTCAACAGTTGGGGGGACAGAGCTATAAGCCTCACTAAACTGTAACACCTTATAGAACAGAAAGATTCTAAAAAAATAAATTGTAGACACCATATATAAACACCAAGTGTAGACACCATATAATCATCATCAGTAGCTGATCATCATCAACAATATACTTTTGTTTGGGGATGCTCTGAACACTCCATGCCATATCACACCTTCCGACAAGGTGTCCTTCAGTCCCTCCACTTTAGCCTCCCATTCGCGCAGGTTGTCACTCACGGGCTTTGCCTCCACCTGCATAAAAACAACTTTTCAGTGCTCACAGGTTATTTGAAGGTGACATGAATACACACTTGTTCCAGTGAAAACGTTTTTACAAGCACACACAGGTAGGATGATCTAATATCTGAAGATATGATGGGTACAGAAGACATAGCTGTAAACAAAGTTAGAAACTGTTAGATCTGCTGTCTGCAGTTTTGAGGTAATGTTTTCGTTGCTACACAACTTGTCAACGGTATGTGGCAATATTTCCTACAACAAATGCATGCTTTCCATGATACAATATTGCATTGGAGCTAGGCACACTTGAACACATTCTTTACAAGAGAACAATGGAGCAAGTTGATATGTTTCGAAGCTGTTGTCAGCCAATTTGGCGGGAAGAACTGCTTTGGATGGAGCCAGACAGCCGACAAATAGTCCTAGCCTAGGCTACATACTTCTCAACTTCACTTGATGTAGTGTACCTAAAACGACCCATTTATAGTACGGTAGTTCTAGATAGTATTACAGAAAGAGCTTAATCTTAAATCCCACTTTGAAGACAGAACAGGCATATCAATATTTCTGTATTGAAATAGTTTTGATATAAAGACCAAGGCCTTCTCATTACCGATTTCTTGGGGAATTTCCCATGCTACTGTATGTAGACCTATAGCATCTATGGCAGTGCTCTCCAACTCTCTGTTCCTGGAGAGATACCCTCCTGTAGGTTTTTGGAGTGAATATCTACAGGACAGCAGCTCTCCAGGAACAAGGTTGGCTAGCCCTGATCGATGGGGATTTCACTAATGACACCAACAACTAAATACAAAGTTGAGAATGTTTTATTTTTGGTACAGTTCACTCTTTCTCAATTAATAAGAAGCTGAGTGGTGATAGTTGGGGTTGATCAGAAAGTACAAAATCGCACAAAGATGCTTTGGATGAAGGGTAAAATGATCATCTCAGGGAAGGTAGGATGGGGAAAAGACAGTGTAGTTTGAGGCTTTTATTAGGAAGGGCAGGGGTGGTAATGGATGATCATGTGATGACTGATGGGCCACTGCGGCCTGTCCTCTCATGAAGCTGTGAAACCTTCAGGGCTACGGTAACCAGGGGTTCCAGCATCACCTGGCACACACACACACACATAGGTAATACACTTAGCTACATGGCCATGATGATATTATTAGAAACACCACAGTTTGGTAAGTGAGATCTAATCTCTGAATCATCGTTTGCCTGTTCTTAGACTTACCTGTGGGTCTCGGAAGATCTTGTCAGGGTCTTTCTCATAGCTGTCGATGTAGACCCGAACTGTTGCCCCCATACTCCCTGTTCCACTGAGCCTGTAGATGATCCGGGAGCCATCTGTGAATATTATCCTCAGGCCCTGCAAGAGAGAGGAGATGAAGATGAATTAGTCCAGTGTGACATGTAGGTCCACTTCTGCGTCCACGCCCGAAATATCCGCCTCCATTCCTCACTTGGTTTCTGCAGATGCGCCCGTCTACGGGATCCGTGTATTCAAAGTTGTCTGCCTTCTCCACCTGGTAGAGCTTCTCCCCCACAGCAAACCGCTGGCCCATAAAGGCCTTCCCCAGTATCCTCAGCTCCAGATCCTCCATCATCTGAATGGCTGCATCCAGGTCGACTTCCTCATAGTCATACCTGCCCAAGGCAGCACAGCAGAAGATGAAATGAGAAGCTTTGGCTACATTGCTCACGTGTTTCCTCTTTCTGAGGCCAACCCATCTGTCACTGTCTAAGAGAATCACACTGCCACTTTTTGACACTTGCTTTCATATCATAATGTGTTTTTTTCCCAGCTTGATTTAATTTTTCCAGCGTGTTATACAACTCTCGGTTTCACTCAGACTTGAGCAGTAGCCAAACCTCACTACATCTCCCTGAGAAAGTCTGTGAAGATTCAGAAGAAAAAAAACGTCCGCAAGGATATGCTTTGACCACCAGAGGTCAGTACCGTGATTCACACTGTCCATTGCTCACTTGGTAAAGAAGTTCCTGCCAAACGTCTGCCAGTGGTCCTTTATGATATCCTCCACACTCTGCTTCCTCGTTGCCAGGATTGACAGCCATGCCAGCACGGCCCAAAGTCCATCCTTCTCACGGATATGGTCAGCGCCTGACATGATAGAAACAGTGTAGATTGCTTGAGGTTCTTGCAGCGTTTGCCACGTTTCTTGTAACTACAACATAGTTCCTGACATTTTGACTCACTGATGAGATACCTGTGCCGAAACTCTCTTCTCCGCACAGTGACAGCTTGCCTGCGTCCATCAGGTTGCCAAAGAACTTCCACCCCATGGGGGTCTCATAAAGTTCAATCTTTGTTGCCCTGGCCACACTACGAAATACAGAGAAATGGGGGGATTTTGTTGTTTTGGTTATCATACATCATTATGGTTTATGATCATTCTGCACACATCTGTACATTCAACATTCAAGTTCGTTATCATTTGTTCATTGAGACAGGATGAAATGCAGTAATGGTCAATGGCTCATTTTCTCATTGGATAATGCCAGGCCGAGGCCTTACTTGTCCAGGGCAGCGCTGGTGGGCATGCTGCGGGCATAGCCTCTCACCCCTGTGTGCTGAAAGTAGGGGATGCTGAAGACATTGGCAGCGATGACAGCCACCGAGTCCGAGGGGTTGACGAAAAAGCCATGCTTACCCAGAATCATGCTACGGTCCTGGAAAACCAGACAGAGGTTAGAGGTCAGGCGACAAGAGACAGGTTGTCATTGTAAATAAGAATGTGTTCTTAACTGGCTTGCCTAGTTAAATAAAGGTTAAGTAAAAAAAAAAAAGAGAGGGTTTAGCAGCATGGTGATTTATCTAAATACAATTCAAAGCATCTAACCCTAAAGTTGTGATAGAAGTCTTCAGTCTGTCTGGGATGCTTGATGGGTAATATTTTAACATTGTATAATATTTAATTGTCTTGGATGAAAAACAAGAAAACGTTTCTCAGTAGATTTTCAGTTGTTGTGTCAGCATTGGCTGTTAAAGCACTTTAATATTTCTTGGGGTGGGGGGGTTCTAGTTGTTTTCTATATAAAGGAGAAATTCACAAATTAAAGATGATTACTTAAAATGGTGATCATTATTATAAAGACAGTCAAATTATTGTTTGATTTAGCACGCACACCGTCACCATCAAAGGCAGCTCCAAAATCGTACTGGCCACCCCTCATGGTCTCAACCAGGTCGGCTGCATAGGAGAGGTTGGGATCAGGATGCTGGCCCCCAAAGTCTTGCAGGGGGACACAGTTAATGGCAGAGTTCGCAGGGGAGCCTAGCTCCTCACACAGTATCCTCTTCACATAGGGACCCATCACTGAGAAGTAGACAGAGGTAGAGAGGTAGAGAGAGAGAGAGAGGTAGAGAGGTAGAGAGAGAGAGAGAGGTAGAGAGAGAGAGAGAGGTAGAGAGAGAGAGAGAGAGAGAGAGAGAGAGAGAGAGAGAGAGAGAGAAAGAGGGATAGAGTCACGTTTAATAATAAACACTTTAATGGGACAAGTGCCATGGGGTCCAAGAGACAGGATTAGAGAAATAGAGAATTTGAATTGGACAAGTCTAGTGCCTGATTTATAGTGTGGCTGTTGAAAGAGACTAGAATTAGGGGAATCGCAGTCTTTGACAGAGTAGAGAAACAGGATCAAGGTGTGGAATTCTGTAAGTGGGTTTTGGCGGTTATGGCGAAGACATGGCAAAGAATTTGAGAGTTAAATAGTGATCGCTTAATACTGTGATGGGGACATTTGGGGAACCATAGTGATAGAGATTTTTGAGAATTGGAAGGAAATTTTTATTGAAAGAGTATCCTTTCTCTTAATGGATTATTTAATGATATTGACCCTCTTCCCAGTCCTGATAAAAAATTTGGCAAGTACACTGTTAGCCCACATTTTAGATACCAGCGTATCCAATTACTCATCATCATCATAACTTTGGTCTCTCAATTTCAGAAGCTTTGAAGTCGGTTCAACATACACACATCCTTGGGTTGACCGGCTGATTGCTCCAAGCCACATAGACATGCACTTCTTATTGGAGAGAGGGAGTAGGCATGAACGTGGAACCTTGTTAAAATTCCATTCATGTCAAGATCTTCTGCGATGTGGCAGTCTAAGGACACCGGCTTTCCTGTGCAAAGGGGGGGGTCCCGCCTTTGGTTTCAGTGTTATCACAGGGGAGCTGTAACCCCTCTCTCCTTAAAGACTGGATCATGTAACGGATAGTGAGATACGACAGCTGAATTCTCGACTGGGCTTCTGCTTTCACAAATCGTGCTCTGCTCATCTTTACTGTGGCACCATGTGAGATTATATGAAACCTAAGCTATATATCAACATATGCGCTTGTGAAAACAGCATAACTATAGTATAGGTTTTGCTGTACTGTGCATCTGAACAGAGCAGTCTTCTTCTTACCTCCTAATCTTACAGAGTCAGTCGAGTGTGTCTCTGAATATTGCATATACTCCGACTACACGTCGACGTCGTAGCTGTGAAGTCTGGCACGCTAGATTACTAACCTCCATGCATGGCATCTAGCTGGATCTTGATGTGGTTCTCCCCAGAAAGCAGCTCCTTCAGTGCAGCGAAGTCAAAGATGTTCCTTAGCATGTTGGCATAAGACTCTACCGAGTCCACTATCTCCACTGTGGCAAGACAAAGAATCCCTTCAGTTGTACATCTCAGTAAGCAAAGTAGGGAAACAGTTCAAAGAATAAAAATAGAAGCAATGTTCAGCAGACAGATTAAGTCAACCCAGAAACTGTGTTGTTAAAAAGTCACATTGATCTTGCACTGCAAACTTGGACTGTCATGGTTTTCATTTGTTTTTTATAGTGCAAGTTTTATTTAATTCTGAGTTTAATAATGTGAGTTTTCTCTTATTGCCTACTCTAAAACAGCCAACATGGAACCAAACATCCAGTTTATTTCTCCAGTTCTCTTGAGCTCCTTAAACTTGGCCCCGGGGCGGCAGGGTAGCCTAGTGGTTAGAGCATTGGACGAGTAACCAAAAGGTTGCAAGTTCAAATCCCAGAGCTGACAAGGTACAAATCTGTCGTTCTGCCCCTGAACAGGCAGTTAACCCACTGTTCCTTGGCTGTCATTGAAAATAAGAATTTGTTCTTAACTGACCTGCCTAGTTAAAGAAAGGTAAAAAAATTATTTAAAAAAACAAAAATTAAAAACTTGGCCCCAAAAAAACATCTGGGTCAGATGGTTTAGACCCTTTCTTCTTTAAGGTTGCTGCCCCTATCATCGCCAAGCCTATGTCTGACCTTTTTAACCTTTCTGGGGAGGTTCCCATTGCGTGGAAGGTAGTTATGGCTTGTCCTTTATTTAAAGGGGGAGATCAAGCTGATCCTAACTGTTATAGGCCTATTTCTATTTTGCCCTGTTTATCAAAAGTGTTGGAAAAACTTGTAAATAATCAACTGACTGGCTTTCTTGATGTCTCTAGTATTCTCTCTGTTATGTAATCTGGTTTCCACTCAAGTTATGGATGTGTCACTGCAACCTTAAAGGTCCTCAATGATGTCACCATTTCCCTTGATTATAAACAATGTTGTGCTGTTATTTTTATTGACTTGGCCCAACGCTCTTCCCAATTCACATCAACAACATAGCTCAGGCAGTAGGAAGGTCTCTCATCCATTTATATGCAGATGATACAGTCTTATACTCAGCTGGAACCTCCCTGGATGTTGTGTTAAATGCTCTACAACAAAGCTTTCTTAGTGTCCAACAAGCTTTCTCTGTCCTTAACCTTGTTCTGAACACCTCCAAAACAAAGGTCATGTTGTTTGGCAAGCAAGAAGAATGCCCCTCTCCCCACAGGTGTGATTACTACCTCTGAAGGTTTAGAGCTTGAGGTAGTCACCTCATACAAGTACTTGGGAGTATGGCTAGACAGTACACAGTCCTTCTCTCAGCACATGTCAAAGCTGCAGTCTAAAGTTAAATCTAGACTTGTATTCCTCTATCATATTCGCTCCTCTTTCACCCCAGCTGCCAAACTAACCCTGATTCAGATGACCATCCAACCCAAGCTAGATTACGGTGATGTAATTTATAGATCGGCAGGTAAGGGTGCTCTTGAGAGGCTAGCTGTACTTTACCATTCGGCCATCAGATTTGCCACCAATGCTCCTTATAAGATACATCACTGCACTCTATATTCTTCTGTAAACTCGTCATCTCTGTATACCAGTCGCAAGACCCCCTGGTTGATGCTTATTTATAAAACCCTCTTAGGCCTCCCTCCCCCCTATCTAGCACCTCCGCCCAGCTGCCCACTGCATTGAGGCTAGATAACACGGTCACCACCGATAAATCCATGATTATCGAAAACTTCAACAAGCATTTCTCAACGGCTGGCCATGCCTTCCGCCTGGCTACTCCAACATCGGCCAACAGCTCCGCCCCCACCGCAGCTTCTCGCCCAAGCCCTTCCAGGTTCTCCTTTACCCAAATCCAGATAGCAGATGTTCTGAAAGAGCTGCAAAACCTGGACCCGTACAAATCAGCTGGGCTTGACAATCTGGACCCTCTATTTCTGAAACTATCCGCCGCCATTGTCGCAACCCCTATTACCAGCCTGTTCAACCTCTCTCTCATATCGTCTGAGATCCCCAAGGATTGGAAAGCTGCCGCAGTCATCCCCCTTTTCAAAGGGGGAGACACCCAGGACCCAAACTGTTACAGACCTATATCCATCCTGCCCTGCCTATCTAAGGACTTCGAAAGCCAAGTCAACAAACAGGTCACTGACCATCTCGAATCCCACCGTACCTTCTCCGCTGTGCACTCTGGTTTCCGAGCCGGTCAAGGGTGCACCTCAGCCACACTCAAGGTACTAAACGATATCATAACCGCCATCGATAAAAGACATTACTGTGCAGCCGTCTTCATCGACCTTGCCAAGGCTTTCGACTCTGTCAATCACCATATTCTTATCGGCAGACTCAGTAGCCTCGGTTTTTCGGATGACTGCCTTGCCTGGTTCACCAATTACTTTGCAGACAGAGTTCAGTGTGTCAAATCGGAGGGCGTGCTGTCCGGTCCTCTGGCAGTCTCTATGGGGGTGCCACAGGGTTCAATTCTCGGGCCGACTCTTTTCTCTGTATATATCAATGATGTTGCTCTTGCTGCGGGCGATTCCCTGATCCACCTCTACGCAGACGACACCATTCTATATACTTCCGGCCCGTCCTTGGACACTGTGCTGTCTAACCTCCAAACAAGCTTCAATGCCATACAACACTCCTTCCGTGGCCTCCAACTGCTCTTAAACGCTAGTAAAACCAAATGCATGCTTTTCAACCGATCGTTGCCTGCACCCGCATGCCCGACGAGCATCACCACCCTGGATGGTTCCAACCTTGAATATGTGGACACCTATAAGTACCTAGGTGTCTGGCTAGACTGTAAGCTCTCCTTCCAGACTCATATCAAACATCTCCAATCGAAAATCAAATCAAGAGTCGGCTTTCTATTCCGCAACAAAGCCTCCTTCACTCACGCCGCCAAACTTACCCAAGTAAAACTGACTATCCTACCGATCCTCGACTTCGGCGATGTCATCTACAAAATTGCCTCCAACACTCTACTCAGCAAACTGGATGCAGTTTATCACAGTGCCATCCGTTTTGTCACTAAAGCACCTTATACCACCCACCACTGCGACTTGTATGCTCTAGTCGGCTGGCCCTCGCTACATATTCGTCGACAGACTCACTGGCTCCAGGTCATCTACAAATCCATGCTAGGTAAAGCTCCGCCTTATCTCAGTTCACTGGTCACGATGGCAACACCCATCCGTAGCACGCGCTCCAGCAGGTGTATCTCACTGATCATCCCTAAAGCCAACACCTCATTTGGCCGCCTTTCGTTCCAGTACTCTGCTGCCTGTGACTGGAACGAATTGCAAAAATCCCTGAAGTTGGAGACTTTTATCTCCCTCACCAACTTCAAACATGTGCTATCTGAGCAGCTAACCGATCGCTGCAGCTGTACATAGTCTATTGGTAAATAACCCACCCATTTTCACCTACCTCATCCCCACACTGTTTTTATTTATTTACTTTTCTGCTCTTTTGCACACCAGTATCTCTACCTGTACATGACCTTCTGATCATTTATCACTCCAGTGCTAATCTGCAAAATTGTAATTATTCGCCTACCTCCTCATGCCTTTTGCACACAATGTATATAGACTCGCCTTTTTTTGTACTGTGTTATTGACTTGTTAATTGTTTACTCCATGTGTAACTCTGTGTTGTCTGTTCACACTGCTAAGCTTTATCTTGGCCAGGTCGCAGTTGCAAGGTAGGCTAGTTGTTCTCAACTAGCCTACCTGGTTAAATAAAGGTGAAATAAAATAAAAAAAATAAAAAAATCTGAGATATCTACTGCAGCCCTCATCCTCCACATGCAACGCCCGTTTTGCCAGTCACATTCTGTAAAGGTCCCCAAAGCACACACATCCCTGGGTTGCTACTCTTTTCAGTTCGCTGCAGCTAGTGACTGGAACGAGCTCTAACAAACACTCAAACTGGACAGTTTTATCTCAATCTCTTCATTCAAAGACTCAATCATGGACACTCTTACTGACAGTTGTGGCTGTTTTGCGTGAAGTATTGTTGTCTCTACCTTCTTTCCCTTTGTGCTGTTGTCTGTGCCCAATATTGTTTGTACCATCTTTTGTGCTGCTATCATTTTGTGCTGCTGCCATGTTGTGTTCCTACCATGCTGTTTTGTCATGTGTTGCTGCCTTGCTATGTTGTTGTCTTAGGTCTCTCTTTTTGTAGTGTTGTGTTGTCTCTCTTGTCGTGATCTGTGTTTTGTCCAATATTATTATTATATTTTTTTAATCCTAGCCCCCATCCCCGCAGGAGGCCTTTGGCCTTTTGGTAGGCCATCATTGTCAATAAGAATTTGTTCTTACCTGACTTGCCTAGTTAAATAAAAGTTAAATAAAAATAAATACAATTCTCATGTCAGGTTATGAGTGATGTGTTTGTGCTCACCTGTGAAGGGTTTGAACTTGTTCTCCAGATCAAACGTCTGTTTGCTCAGGGTAGCCAAGTCTACCCGGATCTCTGGGCAGATGGCATACTCCTCTATGGTTCTGCTGATCTGGAAGATTCTGTTGGTGACTGCATCCTGGGCTGGGCCTGGGTTGGGTCAAACAGAAGCAAGACTTAATGCTCTAGTATCCTCTGAATACACATTCAACTTCATGTCTTGTGTTACACAAGGGCACTCATTTGTGTTGATCTTAATTGTGCTGCTCTCGTCTTTTCAATTGTTAATACAGACTGAAATGGTATCAACTGTGTCAAATATCTGCATCACTGAGCATGATACGTGTGAAATGTCTCTATCTCATTTTGTAACACTCTTGGCTAACCCTTTCCTCCTATTCCCTTTTCTCTAGTTACAGTACCTCCGTTAGCAGTGTTGAACTTGATGCCAAAGTCTCCTTCGCGTCCCCCAGGGTTGTGACTGGCTGTGAGGACGATACCGCCGATGGCCTTGTACTTTCTGATCACACAGGAAACCGCTGGCGTGGACATGATCCCATGATGACCAATCACGAGCCGTCCAACCTGCCAAGATGACACAGGTCAGTTGTGTATGCCAAAGCAGGGGTGTTGTAAAGTTGACTTTCAGGTTAGCGCATCTGTCGCGGTTGGTTACATATTTGAGCAGTTATTTTGAAACAAGCCACTATCGCTTGGAGTTGAACACGTCTTATGACTGAAAGCCTCACGTTGACGGTATAGATTTCATTTGATTCCATATTTACTTCTGGATTTTAACATGAGAAGTCCATAAGCTATGGTTGCTGGTGGTTATACTTAGGACGGCCATAGAAATGACAGCGGTGGAAACACATTAGGTGCAGGTGTCATCATGTGCAACTTCCTTTTAATCCCCCTAAAAATACCCCCATCTGCAAAAGCGTCCTAGGTTCTCTAATTTATGACCCAGCACCTCGGGGCCACATTAGTGCTGGCACTGGGACAACAACAAAGCTAGTTTAAATACACATCTATTTCAAGACAGTGAGTCCTTAGTTAAGAAAGTTTGTTTTCCATACCAACTTCGAATAAGTATTCAACAACTGTGAAAAACGTGGCATATGTAGACAGTCTTTCTTAAAACAGTATGTGATTCAAAGATATAACACAACCAGTTGTTAATTTGTTAATTTCATCCGGGCATATTTTCAGACACCTTTAATCCGTTACTAATGTTTGCATGCCCTGGATAGGCCACGTGGTGTCAAATAGGTAGCACCACCAACCAGTGATTTGGAAAAGGTGACACTGATACACAGTCGCCCACGTAGTGACAGGTTACAGTGACAGGTAACACTGACCCCGTTCGCAGCTGCCATCTGAACAATGACCTCGATGGCTGTTTGATTGAAGTAGCGTCCATCTCCCCCAACTACCATTGTGGACCCCTGGCGGTCTAGCAGATCGATGGAGGAATATATACTCTGGACGAAGTTCTGAAGGTAGTTCCTTTTGGACTGGAAGACAAACACCTTCTTTCTCAGACCACTAGTACCTGGTCTCTGGTCTGGGTAAGGGGCTGTGGGTAGAGTCAGAACTTGCAGTGGACTATCATCCATTGTTTCAATGTGGTACAAAAAACAAAATAACAAAAAACAAGGAAAGAGGGGTAACCTGTTGTGTAGATGTGATCCCCTGACAGTTAAAAAGGGTGTACAGGCGTAACGGGAGGGAAAAGTCTTAGCCACTCCCAGTATTTCACAGGCTGGTAGGGGGTAGTTATGGGTCCAAAAATAAACCAGGCAGGCTAATGTGTGTGCAGAGACAGATGGTAAATGAAGACGCTCCTTAGTTTGCACATTTACAGGGGGATCACTGTCAGGGCTGCAGCAGACCCTGTGTGGTCCTTCCAGGCAGTAGGTGGGAGTGCCATGTGGTTTAGGCTCTGTACTCTGCAGCTATGCTGACAATGATATTTGAGAGGTGGATGTTGTCTCCAAGTAAGAGATTCCCCGAGCACTGATTCCGGGGTCAGTTTTGATTTGAATTGACTTGCTGATGCACAGGATTGAGATGTGGTGGTAATACTAGTTGCAGACCAGTGTGAAAGGTCAACTTCTTCTCTGAGTGTAGAATGCATTGCCGCTTCATAGGGCTAATGTCGGATATTGTTTTGCTAGTGCTGCATCGCCAGCATTACGGGGGTCTTTCTTTCCACTTGTCTTGTGACCCTCCAGTCAGACAAAACAATATTTTCAGTTGAAAGTTGATTTAAAGTACAGGTGCACAATTTTGGGGGGGACAAACTACTTGTGCTATAGGGCTCTGCTGCCCCACGATGTCCTCTCATTAGCTTGGTAAGAAAATATCAATTCTAGGTCTGATTTCAACAGAGATCGGTGAGATATCGGCAATTTGTTTCAGGTCAAGGCTGAACAGTGTATACAGGGGAAGTACCTGTCGGACCATGTTGTCATACCCTCGCCGAAGGCCATCCCTGTGTTTACATAAAGGGGCCAACTTGTTCGAGCCACTCCTGGCACTTTGTGTCATTGCGAAACAAGACACAAAGTACAAGGAGAGGAGTGTTAGCTAAATAGACTGGTACCCAGGCTAAACTTATTCTGCCAATCATGACACTCCCATCCCTCCCATAACCTCTGATAAGTCCATTCAAGTACATTTTAATTGAGTAGTAATAATACACTGTGTAAAGGCTTGAATAGGGAGGGGTTTTAGGGTACAGTATATTTACAGGTATAGCTACTAACGGCTATAGATAGACGTGGACATAGATAGGCATATAGACATTCCAATCTTTCAACTGGATAGCCATGTTTCTGCTGATTAGCTAATTAGAAATCAAATGATTTGTGCTAGTCTTTCGGCATAGTCGAAATACCGTTGTAGTCTTTCGAGGGAAATTATTCAGAACCACACCCAGAAGTGTCATAAATATGATTTATGTAACAAAAATACAGTATTTACAGTACAGATGTGCTGAGAGTCAATGTGACTAAGATCCTGGTGATAACTGCTGTCATTAAGGTGGATGCCTGTGTGCTGTCCATCCAATTCCTCACCACTTCATACCTGGTTATATTCTGACTTAAGATTGGCACGTTTAACACAAATTTGACATGAAAGAATTATGTATGTTTTGCATATTTACGAGGTTTGTGCGCAGATCACAGGTATGAATACCGCCCACCATTAATTAATAGTTTCCAATGCTTAAACAAGAACTCTATAGGATTCCACAAATGCATGTAACAATAGGAGGATGTTATCAATCAATTTAGCCCAAAAATTAGAACGCTAAACCTGAGTATAAAAATGTTTGACAGTTCATTTGGTTCCTTGTGTCCCAAAGCCTTTAATGCTGAAGAGGAGAAGCGAGTTCTTTTTAGATTAGCTATAAGATAAACAGTGGCTTAGAGTCTATTTAATCAACGTGGTCCCACTGTGCAGTCGACAGAAGAGACCTGACTAAACTGGCCTCCTAAATCTCCTTAAGGCCTTGTTGTCAGGGACTGTCAGTCACATGTATCTTTGCCAAAGCTTGGTTAATGTCTTATTTCTGTCCATACGTCTTGTGTTTGTTCTCAGCGGAAGTTGCCTGTTTCTGAGGAGGTTGAGGTGGCTGTAGTGGTGGGGGTGGAGCGAATGGAGATCTGAGTGGATCGGAAGTAGTAGGAGGCCCCTCTGGTGGGCTTCCAGTGGATTCCCCTCCTACACTCTGAACGTCCCTTGGATCTCACGTGGATGTATCTCCCGTTCAGATTGGTGTCTCCACAAGCGTTGAACCACCAGCCACCTGAGAAAGCCCAGAGGATTCGTTCAACTTGATGCTGGTGTGAAAAACAGCAAACTCCATTCAAACTAATGTTCCATCAAACCATATTCTTCATAAATTAGAAGAAAATCTTTCAATAAATAATTTAATTCAGAACAAACCCTGTACTTGAGCCTTACGATAAACCATGCATCCATAAAATGTTGTCCTCCCCAGTCCCCACTACTGTACCTGTGTAGGTGTAAGCGCAGTGTGAGTCTTCAAGGTTGTCATTGTCCCGGTCCTTAGTGGAGAACTTCATACCGGTATGGTTGCTCATTGCATCAGGCAGATTTCCGGATGCCTGTGAGAGGTGGATAGTATAGTGGGCCTCTGGTCCATCCAGAGAGAAGTTGTATTCGATGAAGCGTTTGCCCTGTTTCCAGTCCTGCAGTTGGATGTTCAGGAAAGAGTCACCTTGACTAGCCAGGGAGTGGACCTTCTTCAGACCCAGCCAGAACTCCCCTGGTAACACAGACAAATCAACACGGCTCAGTGCTGTACACACACACACACACACACACACACACACACACACACACACACACACACACACACACACACACACACACACACACACACACACACACACACACACACACACGAGGTGATGTGCTTTAATAAAAGCACTGAGTACTCTGGCCTGATACACTGGTCATGAGAAAATACACGTTGCACCTCACAACTCGATCACTCACCGTGAAAGTCTCCGAATCCGTTTTCAAACTTTTCCCAATTCTGATCGAAATTCACGGACCCATCCTTCCTTCTCTGGATTATAGTAGCCCCTCCATCTGCGGAAAGGAAGTGGGAAATACTTCATCAATAAATATACATGAGTACACAGCATTGGCGCTACTCGTTGTCTGTCTTACCTTGATCCATGTCACAGTAAGCCACGAAGGGCTCAGATTGGTTAGGCTTGATGGTGTACATTCCACTGGCTCTCTCGCCCCTGGTAAATAGTTCACCGCATTCTGATGGGAGATCTGTAGCACACAACCACACTCACAGTCCATCAGCAGCACTAAGGGGTGATGGATCAATCCCTCAAACATTGTGTTTTGTAGGGCCCCTAAAACGGTAACTGTTGCCAAAGAATGAGCTAAAGGGAATACAAAAATCAACAAATGATCATGACTCTTTTAAGCCACCTTACCTGTCATGTCGAAGCTGCCATTTGCAGAGGTGTTGGTCAGATACACAGTGAGGTCCGGCGTGAAAGACTGGAAGTTGTCAGATGGTTTCTCAATGGTCTCTTGCATGGAAGGGTTATAGGTGAGCTAAAAATGTGAAGGAATAATGTTGTGCTATAAAAATGTAGTGAATTGCCTGCTGTCATGATTGGAAGACTGTAAGGCTCAAGCTACATCATTTGTTGCACTATGGCAGCAACTACCTTCTCCTCCAGATTCTTGATCTTGCTCCTCTGCTGAACAAGCTGGTCGCTCTGCTCTCTCACAGCCTTCAGCAGCTCAGAAATGCTTCTCTCCTGGGTGTGGATCACATCCTGTGGGACACATGATGGGACAGGGTAATTTCTCCAGACATATTTATCATTGGGTACAATATGTCTATCTGGTAGTATTGTGCTGTTACACTTCAAGAAAAATGGAGTAGGCTAATCGCTACTGTGTGTAAAAGAACCAAAGGCGACTTTAGTTAATTTACCTTCTTGAGGTTTGTTGAAGTGTCTGAAAATCATGTCAAAATTCCCCGTAAACTTTACCTTGGTTTCTTACCATACCAATATTCTACATGGATATTTTGTGAGTTTTTTGAGAATGTTAATCAGCTTTAACCCCATGCTCAATTCAAAACAACATTTCTCCATGGGTTAAGGTCGGTTTGGGGTGACTCACCTTCAGTGTGTTGATCTCAGCCAGCTGCTCGGCGGGCACCAGGCCCTGAGACAGGCCGCTCAATTTCTCCTCCAGCCCGCCCACCATGCTTTGAAGCTGGCTACGCTCCTGCAGTATGTTCTCCACCTTGGAGTTGATCTCCAGCGATAGGCTCTTGATCTCCTCGTTGTTGGCCTCGAGTACTACCGTAGTCTTCTTCAACTCCTCCTCTTCCTCCTTGATCTCGCTGGCCAGCACAGAGAGCTGGTTGAAGGAGTGGTCGAATATGTTGAGTTTCTGGAAGATGTCATTGATCTGGCCCTTGGTCTTGTGGACGAAGTCCCTGAGGCTGTGGCCAAGCTGGTGGAGACCATTGGCCAGGAGACGCACGTCGTCCAGAGCGGCGAAGCGGGAGCGGGCCTCGACGGCGGGAACCTGAAGGAGGGGAGGGTCTTCAGACATGGGCTCCTCCTTGGTGCAGAGGACCATTGTCCAAGAAGCCACAAGTACGAACATAAAGATTAGCGTTAGCTTCATGATGTTGGTTGTTTCTGTCTTTAGACCGTCTCGTGTTGTTGGTAGAGCTGGCCAGCCGGCCACTTGAGTCCCCTCTTCCCTTGAAAAGACGCCACAGGACACAGTACTGGGAAACTATATAGGCTGCCTTGGATGAGGTAGATTATTAACAGCCTTAGTCTCAACTGAATTTGCTTCTGCAAATATGGCTGCAGCATCCACGAGTCCAGTTTACAAAAGAGTTTAACCCTTTGATTATAGGCTTTGTTTTGAAATGACTGGAGTCAGTTATTTCAGTTATGTCAGTGTTCTATTCTGAAATTCCAAACAAAAGAACTGATTGGGCAGCTGTGTGTGATGCAATCAATTGGAATGTTCAGTTGAAAACACATTGGTGTGCCAGCCTGGTACCAGCAGCCACCAACAAATGGCTATTCCAAAATGTCCACTTCAGTGTCCCAGTCGGTGAATCATCATGGATGCCCAAATAAATTGTTGTTGGTTCTCAATGGTGGGGCCAAAGTCCCAAAATATATTTGCACTTGGAACAGTGTGCACTATTATCAACAACATCTGTGCATAAAATGTTACATCTGATTTGAGTTTATTTTCTTCCTTTGTATAGACATTCATATCATTCAAGTTTGGAGAGTCGCAGGTAATGAAGGGTCTGTTTGTCTCTCTCAGTGAAAGAGTTACTAATGAGGCTGGGTTGTAATCTTCTGATGACCCAGTTGTGTAACATGTCCTACAGGTGTAGGATCTTAATTGTATCACTATGATGTTGCTGATAAATGTCCTGCACCACAGGAAATGCAGATGAGCTTCAAGATGTACATAAATTCAATGACAACCCACACTAAAACAGTTATATTAACATTGCTGCACTTTTCATGTATCCTCATTTTGACCAGCTAATAGCCTAACCACAGATCAAGAAACATTATTGACAAAATGTTAAAATCCTGTTGCTGCCGGATAATTGTCCTATAGTTTTGCAATATTTTGTTTAAGCTATTTTTTTTACCCGAGAAAAGGTCAATGATGTATAACTAAGGTTGGAAATGTAAGCAATGTAAATATTTTAATGGCAGCCCTCTGCAATGACTGAGAATGTACGGTCAACATTTCACTCTGAGATCACCGTGACATATTTTTGGTGCGTCTGATTAAATCCCCATGGGAGCATATCAGAGTTGCGGACATTCCTTTCTACTTGTGCATCTATCCTGCAAAATCGGGTAATCATTCTACTGATCATTCCACTCTACTGATACAGCTGATACTGCTACATGTATAGTAGTGGTGATATCCCAGCTAGCACACAACATTCTGAGAACCATATATTTCTTAGAGCTTGACTAATTCCATGGATAGAGAACATAATATCATAGCTTCTAATCTCACTGATGCCGTGCCACAATAAAAAAGATATATGTTTGCATGATTACTGCCTAAGCAAATTCTTTCCATGTGTCCTATCTGTGCTTGAAACATATCAGTGTAAGGTTAATGGAAGTTATTCAAAACCCTCAAAATAACCTATAATTTACATTCTTAGAGCGTTAATAAAACCTCTCAGGAAAACTTTTAAGGAACCAGATAAAAATGTTCTCAGAACCTCCCTGCAACCTAAAAAATAAATGTTCCAAGAACAGGTGTAGTTTTCACTTCTGTTCTCAGAACAATTAATAAACATTTAACATTCCGGTAATTAAACATATGGCTTCTGTTCCCACAACCAATGTGAAACCAAAAACAAACGTTCCCACAACTTCCAAAGATCCAAATGTGCTAGCTGGGTATTGTGTGATTTTCTTTATTTTTATACAGTTTATTCTTCCTTAGTCAGCATCTCCACAGCATGTCCACAAACATTTCATAGTGATACAGAAACCTAAGGTAGAAAAGGCTGAGTGGAGTTCCCACATTCGTGTTTTAGTTTTAGGAAGCTAGGTTGAATTAGCTGTTTCCCTGAAAACCACATGCTTCTAGTTGTTGGCAGCTCCGCTAAGGGTGGTGATGCAGGAGCAGCTACTCTCCCCAATCAGGGTGGAATTTTGCCAACATTTGTAAAGCGTCGCAACTATACAGTGTAGCAATTTTGCATAGCTAATTGTGGTCTTGCGTTCTGTAAACAGTAAATTAGGCTTCAAAATTGACTCATTGAGGAAAACCTGATTTGACCAATTGATCTTTAAACTCTAATATGTATTTGATGTTTAATAGATTTCCATCCAAATTGGAAAAATAGCTTTTTAGATAAAATATTTCTCAAGCAAGAATTTTGCTATGACTGTTTGGGAGTGGTCTAAATGGGGAGGGGGAAACTGAAATCTAGCTGTTATTGGCAGAGAGGTTTTGAACTCCCTTTGTTATTGGTCTATTAATCAATTTACCGTATGATGATGTCACCATTGAAAGCCAAATCTCCCGTCCATGCAAACCTGCTGATTAGAAAGTCCTGCGTAGACTGTATTATCAACCAGCAACTATTAGGAAATAGCACTAATCACATATACAGTGTTATTCACACGGTTACAGTGTTAGTTTCATCAGAATTTTGACTGCACTGGGCCTAAAGATTCAGTAAGTTTGACAGTTGATAACTAGTTGTTTTCCTTTAACTGTATGTGGCCAGGAAATTGGCACACTATATGAGTGTACAGGGGAATTTTACACAGAGACAGGTGAATATTACATATATTTGATCCTTGACATATAAACTCAGCAAAAATGTGTAAATATTTGCATGAACATATCAAGATTCAACAACAGACATATAAACTTAACAAGTTCCACAGACATGTGACTAACAGAAATGGTATAAGGTATCCCTGAACAAAGGGGGGGGGGGGGTCAAAATCAAAAGTAACAGTCAGTAGCTGCATTAAGTACTGCAGTGCATCTCCTCCTCATGGACTGCACCAGATTTGACAGTTCTTGCTGTGAGATGTTACCCCACTCTTCCACCAAGGCACCTGCAAGTTCCCGGGCATTTCTGGGGGGGAATGGCCCTAGCCCTCAGCCTCCGATCCAACAGGTCCCAGACGTGCTCAATGGGATTGAGATCCGGGCTCTTCGCTGGCCATGGCAGAATACTGACATTCCCATCTTGCAGGAAATCATTCACAGAACGAGCAGTATGGCTGGTGACATTGTCATGCTGGAGGGTCATGTCAGGATGAGCCTGCAGGAAGGGTACCACATGACGAAGGAGGATGTCTTCCCTCTAACGCACAGCATTACGATTGCCTGCAATGACAACAAGCTCAGTCCGATGAGGCTGTGACACACCGCCCCAGACCATGACGGACCCTCCACCTCCAAATTGATCCCATCCAGAGTACAGGCCTCGGTGTAATGCTCATTCCTTTCCTTTCCTTTTTCCATCACCCATTGTGAGACAAAACTGCGACTCGTCAGTGAAGAGCACTTTTTGCCAGTCCTGTCTGGTCCAGAGACTGTGGGTTTGTGCCCATAGGCGACGTTGTTGCCGGTGATGTCTGGTGAGGACCTGCCTTACAACAGGCTTACAAGCCCTCAATCCAGCCTCTCAGCCTATTGCGAAATGTCTGAGCACTGATGGAGGGATTGTGCGTTCCTGGTGTAACTCGGGCAGTTGTTGTTGCCATCCTGTACCTGTCCCGCAGGTGTGATGTCCGGATGTACCAATCCTTTGCAGGTGTTGTCTGCCACTGCGAGGATGATCAGCTGTCCATCCTGTCTCCATGTAGCGCTGTCTTAGGCGTCTCACAGTACAGGCATTGCAAGTTATTGCCCTGGCCACATCTGCAGTCCTCATGCCTCCTTGCAGCATGCCTAAGGCACGTTCACGCAGATGAGCAGAGACACTGGGCATCATTCTTTTGGTGTTTTTCAGAGTCAGTAGAAAGGCCTCTTTAGTGTCCTAAGTTTTCATAACTGTGACCTTAATTGCCTACTGTCTGTAAGCTGTTAGTGCCTTAACGATCTTTCCACTGGTGCATGTTCATTAATTGTTTATGGTTCTTTGAACAAGCATGGGAAACAATGTTTAAACCCTTTACAATGAAGATCTGTGAAGTTATTTGAATTTTCGAATTATCTTTGAAAGACAGGGTCCTGAAAAAGGGACGTTTCTTTTTTTGTTGAGTTTACTTTACAGCACTTTCTATGTCCAGTTGAAGTCAGAAGTTTACATACACTTAAGTTGTAGTCATTAAAACTCATTTTTCAACCACTCCACAGATTTCTTGTTAACAAACTATAGTTTTGGCAAGGGTTAGGACATCTACTTTGTATATGACACAAGTCATTTTCCAACAATTGTTTACAGACAGATTATTTCACTTATAATTGACTGTATCACAATTCCAGTGGGTCAGAAGTGTACATACACTAAGTTGACTGTGACTTTAAACAGATTGGAAAATTCTAGTAAATGATGTCATGCCTTTAGAAGCTTCTGTTAGGGTAGGTAATTGACATAATTTGAGTCAATTGGAGGTGTACCTGTGGATGTATTTCAAGGCCTACCTTCAAACTCAGTGCCTCTTGGCTTGGCATCATGGGGAAATCAAAAGAAATCAGCCAAGACCTCAGAAAAATAATTGTAAACCTCCACAAGTCTGGTTCATCCTTGGGAGCAATTTCCAAATGCCTGAAGGTACCAAGTTCATCTGTACAAACAATAGTACGCTTGTATAAACACGATGGGACCATGCAACCGTCATACCGCTCCGGAAGGTGTGAAAAGTGCAAATCAATCCCAGAACAACAGCCAAGGACCTTGTGAAGATGCTAGAGGAAACAGGCACAAAAGTATCTTTATCCACAGTAAAATTTGTCCTATATCGACATAACCTGAAAGGCAGCTCAGCAAGGAAGAAGCCACTGCTCCAAAACCGCCATAAAAAAGACAGACTACGGTTTGCAACTGCACATGGGGACAAAGATCGTACTTTTTGGAGAAATGTGTTCTGGTCTGATAAAACAAAAATAGACCTGTTTGGCCATAATGACCATCGTTATGTTTGGAGGAAAAAGGAGGAGGCTTGCAAGCTGAAGAACACCATCCTAAACGTGAAGCACGGGGGTGGAAGCATCATGTTGTGGGGGTACTTTGCTGCAGGACGGACTGGTGCACTTCACAAAATAGATGGCATCATGAGGTAGGAAAATTATTTGGATATATTGAAGCAACATCTCAAGACATCAGTCAGGAAGTTAAAGCTTGGTTGCAAATGGGTCTTCCAAATGGACAATGACTCCAAGCATATTCCAAATTTGTGGTAAAATGACTTAAGGACAACAAAGTCAAGGTGCTGGTGTGGCCATCACAAACCCTGACCTCAATCCTATAGAACATTTGTGGGCAGAACTGAAAAAGCGTGTGCGAGCAAGGAGGCCTACAAACCTGCCTCAGTTACACCAGCTCTGTTAGGAGGAATGGGCCAAAATTCACCCAACTTATTGTGGGAAGGTTGTGGAAGGCTACCCGAAACGTTTGACCCAAATTAAACAATTTTAAGGCAATGCTACCAAATACTAATTGAGTGTATGTAAACTTCTGACCCACTGGGAATGTGATGAAAGAAATAAAAGCTGAAATAAATAATTCTCTACTATTATTCTGACAATTCACGTTCTTAAAATAAAGTGGTGATCCTAACTTACCTAAAACAGGGAATTTTAATTTGATTAAATGTCAGGAATTGTGAAGAACAGTTTAAATATATTTGGCTAAGGTGTACGTAAACTTCCGACTTCAACATGTAATTCCTAAAATGCTTCCAGTCTCAGTGTGCCTAAGTAACCACAAGGCCACAGATTTGGTCACATACAGTACATATACATAATACTTTTGTGGGTGTGGATTCTAGTAAAGAAGTTGTGATTGGTCCTTCTTGTTGAAAAGGCCAGCTGTGTTTAAGGGTCTGTGAACTTCCCATCAAGGGGAGGCATCCACATCATAGAGGACTACACCAACACAGTCAATATGTAACCAATATGTAACCACAGTGGCCTACAGTAGCATAGAGTTACATAATGCACATCAAATTAGGAGTCTGCTGGGACTGTCAAACCCAATGGCACCTACCTATTGATTGTGTATCACTTCCAATAGAATTTCTATTTTCAGTTTTCTATTTTCACACTATGCTATTGATACTGACTAAATGTGGGTTGAAAAGTTACCCACAAATATCATCACAGTAACACTTTAACCTAAAGCCTCAATTATAAAGGCTCATATAGTATATGCTTAAAATAAGTTATGGAGCATTATATCTGCAGGTGTTAGGTAAAGTGTTACCAGTATCACATGTAAACCTTGTAAAAGCAACAATCTCCCCGATCGAACATCTTCTACACCGGCTATTCCCAAACTGAATAACAGTCCATTTAGATTGTCCAACGGGGCTATGCATTTGGGTGAGGTGTTTTTCTCGCCTGAGTAGCCTTGTTTCATTGCCAAAAATAAAATTAAACCATCTACAGTAGAGTTCAGCGAAATAACAACACAATGTCAAATACAGGTAGCCTAGTCAAATAATTTACATCCTAGTCAAATAATTTTCTACTTCCGGGTTGGAGCGAGCGGTCGCATCTACACTTCGGTCCGCAGGTAGTATAACTTTTCATTACATTTCATTATAGTACAACGGTTTGATTTGTCTAATCTTAGCAATTTCTTCTTAGCTAGCTACATAGCCGTCTTTGTATCAAAGATAATTGCGTAATTATCGTATTTCGTCATCCTAACGTAGTCTACACTGCTATCTGCCCAGCAGCTAGCTAACGTCCACCGAATACCAGCACTGTAGAAACTATTACTCTCAACTGAACGACTTGATTAGTGTAGTGTTAGCTAGCTACATAGTTGTCTTTGCTGTCTTCGTATCCAAGATAATTGTGTAGTTTAGAGTGTGTAGACTTAGAGTGATTATCTTAATTTACCGAGGTTAGCTAGCCAGCTATTTGTCGTCCTTAACGTAGGAGATACTGCTAGCTAGCTAGCCAACAGCTAGCCAACGTCTACCGAATAGAACTTCAACAACCCGGTCAACATTCTGCTTCGCTCCACAGGTAGTATCACATTTTCATTTCACTTCATTACAGTACAACGGTTTGATTTGTTTGATCGTAGCTAGCTAGCTACATAGCCGTCTTTGTATCAAAGACAATTGTGTAGTCTAGAGCGATTTTCTAGGTTAGCTAGCCAGCTATTGTCGTTCTTTTAACGTAACGTAACGTAATCAACACTGCTAGCTAGCCAGCTAGCCCCCGAATAGCAGCACTGTAGAAACTATTACACTCAACGGAACGACTTGATTAGTGTAGTGTCAACAACGCAGCCACTGCCAGCTAGCCTACAAAGTCAACAACGCAGCCACTGCCAGCTAGCCTACTCCAGCAGTACTGTATCATTTCAATCATTTTAGTCAATAAGATTCTTGCTACGTAAGCTTAACTTTCTGAACATTCGAGACGTGTAGTCCACTTGTCATTCCAATCTCCTCTGCATTAGCGTAGCCTCTTCTGTAGCCTGTCAACTATGTGTCTATCTATCCCTGTTCTCTCCTCTCTGCACAGACCATACAAACGCTCCACACCGCGTGGCCGTGGCCACCCTAATCTGGTGGTCCCAGCGCGCACGACCCACGTGGAGTTCCAGGTCTCCGGTAGCCTCTGGAACTGCCGATCTGCGGCCAACAAGGCAGAGTTCATCTCACCCTATGCCTCCCTCCAGTCCCTCGACTTCTTGGCACTGACGGAAACATGGATCACCACAGATAACACTGCTACTCCTACTGCTCTCTCTTCGTCCGCCCACGTGTTCTCGCACACCCCGAGAGCTTCTGGTCAGCGGTGTGGTGGCACCGGGATCCTCATCTCTCCCAAGTGGTCATTCTCTATTTCTCCCCTTACCCATCTGTCTATCGCCTCCTTTGAATTCCATGCTGTCACAGTTACCAGCCCTTTCAAGCTTAACATCCTTATCATTTATCGCCCCCCAGGTTCCCTCGGAGAGTTCATCAATGAGCTTGATGCCTTGATAAGCTCCTTTCCTGAGGACGGCTCACCTCTCACAGTCCTGGGCGACTTTAACCTCCCCACGTCTACCTTTGACTCATTCCTCTCTGCCTCCTTCTTTCCACTCCTCTCCTCTTTTGACCTCACCCTCTCACCTTCCCCCCCTACTCACAAGGCAGGCAATATGCTCGACCTCATCTTTACTAGATGCTGTTCTTCCACTAACCTCATTGCAACTCCCCTCCAAGTCTCCGACCACTACCTTGTATCCTTTTCCCTCTCGCTCTCATCCAACACTTCCCACACTGCCCCAACTCGGATGGTATCGCGCCGTCCCAACCTTCGCTCTCTCTACCCCGCTACTCTCTCCTCTTCCATCCTATCATCTCTTCCCTCTGCTCAAACCTTCTCCAACTTATCTCCTGATTCTGCCTCCTCAACCCTCCTCTCTTCCCTTTCTGCATCCTTTGACTCTCTATGTCCCCTATCCTCCAGGCCGGCTCGGTCCTCCCCTCCCGCTCCGTGGCTCGACGACTCATTGCGAGCTCACAGAACAGGGCTCCGGGCAGCCGAGCGGAAATGGAGGAAAACTCGCCTCCCTGCGGACCTGGCATCCTTTCACTCCCTCCTCTCTACATTTTCCTCCTCTGTCTCTGCTGCTAAAGCCACTTTCTACCACTCTAAATTCCAAGCATCTGCCTCTAACCCTAGGAAGCTCTTTGCCACCTTCTCCCTCCTGAATCCTCCTCCCCCCTCCTCCCTCTCCGCAGATGACTTCGTCAACCATTTTGAAAAGAAGGTCGACGACATCCGATCCTCGTTTGCTAAGTCAAACGACACCGCTGGTTCTGCTCACACTGCCCTACCCTGTGCTCTGACCTCTTTCTCCCCTCTCTCTCCAGATGAAATCTCGCTTCTTGTGACGGCCGGCCGCCCAACAACCTGCCCGCTTGACCCTATCCCCTCCTCTCTTCTCCAGACCATTTCCGGAGACCTTCTCCCTTACCTCACCTCGCTCATCAACTCATCCCTGACCGCTGGCTACGTCCCTTCCGTCTTCAAGAGAGCGAGAGTTGCACCCCTTCTGAAAAAACCTACACTCGATCCCTCCGATGTCAACAACTACAGACCAGTATCCCTTCTTTCTTTTCTCTCCAAAACTCTTGAACGTGCCGTCCTTGGCCAGCTCTCCCGCTATCTCTCTCAGAATGACCTTCTTGATCCAAATCAGTCAGGTTTCAAGACTAGTCATTCAACTGAGACTGCTCTTCTCTGTATCACGGAGGCGCTCCGCACTGCTAAAGCTAACTCTCTCTCCTCTGCTCTCATCCTTCTAGACCTATCGGCTGCCTTCGATACTGTGAACCATCAGATCCTCCTCTCCACCCTCTCCGAGTTGGGCATCTCCGGCGCGGCCCACGCTTGGATTGCGTCCTACCTGACAGGTCGCTCCTACCAGGTGGCGTGGCGAGAATCTGTCTCCTCACCACGCGCTCTCACCACTGGTGTCCCCCAGGGCTCTGTTCTAGGCCCTCTCCTATTCTCGCTATACACCAAGTCACTTGGCTTTGTCATAACCTCACATGGTCTCTCCTATCATTGCTATGCAGACGACACACAATTAATCTTCTCCTTTCCCCCGTCTGATGACCAGGTGGCGAATCGCATCTCTGCATGTCTGGCAGACATATCAGTGTGGATGACGGATCACCACCTCAAGCTGAACCTCGGCAAGACGGAGCTGCTCTTCCTCCCGGGGAAGGACTGCCCGTTCCATGATCTCGCCATCACGGTTGACAACTCCATTGTGTCCTCCTCCCAGAGCGCTAAGAACCTTGGCGTGATCCTGGACAACACCCTGTCGTTCTCAACTAACATCAAGGCGGTGGCCCGTTCCTGTAGGTTCATGCTCTACAACATCCGCAGAGTACGACCCTGCCTCACACAGGAAGCGGCGCAGGTCCTAATCCAGGCACTTGTCATCTCCCGTCTGGATTACTGCAACTCGCTGTTGGCTGGGCTCCCTGCCTGTGCCATTAAACCCCTACAACTCATCCAGAACGCCGCAGCCCGTCTGGTGTTCAACCTTCCCAAGTTCTCTCACGTCACCCCGCTCCTCCGCTCTCTCCACTGGCTTCCAGTTGAAGCTCGCATCCGCTACAAGACCATGGTGCTTGCCTACGGAGCTGTGAGGGGAACGGCACCGCAGTACCTCCAGGCTCTGATCAGGCCCTACACCCAAACAAGGGCACTGCGTTCATCCACCTCTGGCCTGCTCGCCTCCCTACCACTGAGGAAGTACAGTTCCCGCTCAGCCCAGTCAAAACTGTTCGCTGCTCTGGCCCCCCAATGGTGGAACAAACTCCCTCACGACGCCAGGACAGCGGAGTCAATCACCACCTTCCGGAGACACCTGAAACCCCACCTCTTTAAGGAATACCTAGGATAGGATAAAGTAATCCTTCTCACCCCCCCCTTAAATGATTTAGATGCACTATTGTAAAGTGGCTGTTCCACTGGATGTCATAAGGTGAATTCACCAATTTGTAAGTCGCTCTGGATAAGAGCGTCTGCCAAAGGACTTAAATGTAATGTAAATGTAATCCAATCACATTAACCATTAGTCTCTCACAGGAATTCCACTAACGGTCCGTATGCAGCCAAACGTAGCTGCTGCTCATTCTGATTGCTCGAAAATTGATAAATGGTTAAAGAAAAGTAAGGCCCGTGTCCATAGAGACACATACCTGCTCTACTGGTAGTACTGCTACTACCAGCAGTACTACACCTGCACCTGTCAATGACACAAGTTGTTCTGCTTCCATGATCACATCCAATTCTAGCATCAGTAATTCTACTTTTGTTGCTAGCCCAGCTAGCAAGGACACTGACAGTTGTGAATCTGATGCAGCCGAAAAGCTACTGCCCCCTTACCCGGGAAACCATCGAACAACAGACAGGGGTGTTGGACCATCGAAGAGGTGCAAATATGATGAGAACTACATTGATTTGGGGTTCACTTATATTGTGAGTTGTGCCTTTCCTCAGCCACAGTGTGTTAAATGTGCAAAAGTACTATCTCACAACTCGATGAAACCTTCACTCTTAGGCAGACATTTAGAAACAAAACATGCCAATATGAAAAATAAGCGACAGGAGTTTTTTGAGTGAGAATTAAGACAACTTTCGAGTAGTAACACATGCATAAAAGCAACAGATACCATTAATTAAAAGGGGCTAGAAGTGTCTTATGTGGTGAGATACTGAGTGGCTAGGACAGGCAAACCCCATACTATTGTGGAGAACTTACTTCTTCCTGCTGCTGCGGATATGGCTGGGACAGTACTGGGGGAAAAGGCCCAAAAAACTATACAGACAATGACTTCATCAAACAACACTGTTTCAAGAGGCATCAGTGACATGGCAGGAGATGTTTTGCAACAATTACTGCTTCGCATACAAGCTAGTGAATTATATGCGTTTACAGCTGGATGAGTCAACAGATGTGGCGGGCCTGGCACAACTCCTGGTATTTGTCCGTTACATTTATGGGGGGTCAATTAACCTCTTAGTGATCCCTTCACACGCCAATCCGGTTAAGTGGGATAGATTTGACAACATCCAGTGAAATTGCAGAGCGCCAAATAAGGAAGACACCCTCTTCTGGAAACCAGGACAACAGGTGAGGATATTTTTAAAGTACTGGACAGCTTTGTGACATCAAATGGACTTTGGTGATCAAGATCTGTTGGTATCTGTACTGATGGCACAAAGGTCATGACAGGGAGACATAGTGGAGTGGCAAGCAGTTGCTCCTGACGCCACTTGGGTACACTGCAGCATCCCCCGAGAGGATCTTGCTGTCAGAAGGTGGGTGTAGCTGGTATATGAAGTCAGGCGCAGGAGAGCAGAATGAGTGAGCAACGTACTTTACTTAAAATAAAGGCACAAGGTAAACATACACTTGACCAACAATAAACGGTAATCAATTACGCACGGGTCTAAACAGCACCCGTTGAAAAAACAGCCAAAACGTACCGAATGAACATAGAAACAATCATGCACAAAAACACGGGGGAAACAGAAGGTTAAATACATGAACATGTAATTGGGGAATGAAACCAGCCGTGTAGAAAACAAAGGCAAAACAAATGGAAAATGAAAGGTGGATCGGCGATGGCTAGAAGACCGGTGACGTCGACCGCGTACAGCGAACGCCGCCCGTACAAGGAGAAAGTCTTTGGCGGAAGTCGTGACACTTGCTGCCATGGAAATGCCTGACAACTTGAAAGACGTTTTGGACACTACAGTGAAAATGGTTAACGTTGTTGAAGCAAGGCCCCTGAACTCTTGTGTATTTTCTGCATTATGCTTTTACAACATACGCTGGTTATCAAGGGGCAAAGAATTGAAACATTTTTTTAAATTGAGAGACGAGAACTTTTCTTTACTGACCATAATTTTCACTTGTCTGACCGCTTGCATGATGACAGGTTTTTCACACAACTGGCGTATCTGGGTTATGTTTTTTCTTGCCTGAATGATCTGAATCTATGATTACAGGGATTCTCCGTAACTATATTCAATGTGCGGGACAAAATCAAGGCTATGATTAAATTGGAGCTCTTCTCTGTCTGCATTAACAAGGACAACACACAGGTCTTTCCATCATTGTATGATTTGTTTTGTGTGCAAATGAACTCAAGCTTATGGAAAATGTCAAATGTGATATAGTGAAGCACCTGAGTACGCAATTGCAACAATTTAATCAGAAGCCACTGCTAGATTTCTGGATTGGGCTGCGCTCAAGAGTATCTTGCCTTGGCAAATCGCGCTGTTAAGACACTGATGCCCTTTGCAACCACGTACCTATGTGAGAGTGGATTCTCAGACCTCGCGAGCATGAAAACTAAATGCAGGCAGACTGTGTGGGAAATGATTTGCCCCACTTCATAAGACTCTCTCCAATACAACCCAACATTGCAGAGGTTATGTGCATCCTTTCAAGCACACCCTTCTCATGAACCTGTGGTGAGTTATTTACAATTTGTGATGACCAACTAAGGTTTAATATGTAAGATGGCTAAATAAAGAGCAACATGATTTATGATTATATTATGTTATTATTTGTGCCCTGGTCCTATAAGAGCTCTTTGTCACTTCCCACGAGCCGGGTTGTGACAAAAACTCACACTCATTCTTATGTTTAATTGATGTAGGCTTACAATGATGGCAAAAAAACAACATTTGAGAGTGCGCTGACCCTGGTGCTAGAGGGGGTACGCAGCTGGAGGTTGAATGTTTGAAAGGGTCCTGGACTATGAAACGTTTGGGAACCACTGTTCTACACCAAACCTTGGGATATTGTTCATATAGATATATATTTTTTTTAAACTACTAACCTTAGTTACAACTTTATGTGATGATCACCTTTCATCACTAGAGGGCATTCTCGGCAAATGAACAAGATAGGCAAAAGGGGAAATTTTACATTGAAAATACATGTACAGTAGACAGAACAAGGATTTGTACAGGTAAAAACAAAACCTCTACATAATTTGCTGTCTTGGTACAAATCAAAAGATAATGATCTTCAACGAGCCTACATTAGCACTTAAAAGGGATAGTTCACCCAAATGACATATTGGTTTCCTTACCTTGTAAGCAGCCTATGGACTAGGTATGACAGCAGTCCATGCTTTGGTTTTGTTTACCTGGCCACTGTTTCAAATGCTAACGTTTTAGCATTTCTGGCACAAATCCAATGCAAGTCATTGATACTTACACGGAGTGTACCAAACATCAGGAACACCTTCCTAATATTGAGTTGCACCCCCTTCATCAGAGTATGGACTCTTACATACAAGGTGTCGAAAACGTTCCACAGAAATGCTGGCCCATGTTGACTCCAATGTTCCCACAGTTGTGTCAAGTTTGCTGGTTTTCTTTTGGGGGATAGACGATTCTTGATACATAAGGAAAACTGTTGAGTGTGAAAAGCCCATCAGTGTTGCAGTTCTTGACATAAACAGGTGAGCCTGGCACGTACTACCATGCCCCATACAAAGGCACTTAAATGTTTTGTGTCTTGTTGAATGGGACACACACAATCCATATCTCAATTATCTCAAGGCTTGAAAATACTTATTTAACCTGTCTCCTCCCCTTAATCTACACTGATTTAAGTGTATTTAACAAGGGACAGCAATAAGGGATCATAGCTTTCATCTTAATTCACCTGGTCAATCTATGCCATGGAAGGAGCAGGTGTTCTTAATGTTTTGTATACTCAGTGCATATTAGCATTTTCACACTTCCTGTGCAAATCATGTCCAAGTACCTTCCAATGCAATCAATTTTTAAATACTTTAGGATGAATTCTTCTCTTTATACTGTAGCTGCCATAACCAACTAACGCAGCTCTGAGTTTTCTGTTGTGTACACTGCAGTATGTGGTCAGTCAGCAGTGCTTTTGTCCAATAAAATGTTTTTTTTCTGCCCTCAGTAAAACCACAATCCCTTTCGGAGTCAGTGGTCTGTGTGTGTAATGGAAAATGAGCCTTTCTCCGCTAATTCCTTTTCCATCCGTGTTATGAACACTGTGAATGTGAAATGCTGTGGTTATGGCTCTGAAGGCATCTCTTTCTGCTTAATGGAATTCTGAATGTTATTTTGAGCAAGTCAATAAGATGTGTCGTTAGTTTGTGCACAGGCTGCAAACTTGTTGAAATATTTCCTTTTTTTTTAGGGGTAAATTCTTCCTCTATTGCTGCTTGGATTATATTTATCTTGGCCTAAGAAGATTGCCCCACTTCACAAACAACACACACACACCTCTTAATTGCTCTAGCAAACAGTAGCTTGGTGGAAGGATGGGTCATAGGGCTCCTTGGTGGAAGGAGGGGTCGCAGGGCTGGTTTTTGACAATAATGGCCTTACGACAAGGGGACGATTGTAGCATTGTGAAGAGGGGGTAGACAGGATGGTGGTCAAGAGGGGAAAGGGAACTCATGAGGAATAAGAGGTATGTCTTTGTGCATTAACCCCTGTGAATTGCCCCACACTTCTCTGCCTTGTTATTTTCTTGATTATAAGGGCGGTCACAGTCAACATAACAGAGGAAAAGTTTGCACCAGTTGCCTGTGTGTATGTGTGTCCATGCATATGAATAATATAATATAATAATAATATATGAAGTGCCATTTGCTGAGTTAAAAAATAACTGTGTGTGTGGTGTGTGTTGTGTGAGTATTTTCATGTATAAAAATGCATTACTTGAGTGAAAAAATAACTGTGTGTCTGTGTGTTTTGAGGGAACACTGCACACAGTACCCTCACTGACTACCTAGGGGAGTTTATTTTGAAAACCCACTACCAGCTGCCAGGGTCTGGGGTGAGCTGCTTTAAGTAAGGGGCCCCACCTGCATGCTCCTATTGGTCGATATCCTATGACATGGGTGTGGCCGCTCTGTGTGGGCCCCCACCCGCAGTCTCATTGGACAGAGGGAGAAAGTCATGCTCTGAAACCCCTCCCCACTCTGCTCTTTACACACAACAACAAAGCTTGTGCTATGAGAGGATTCTAAAGAGGTATTTGCCAAACAGCCACCGCATCCCACTCTCCCTGATGGTACCTCCTTCTAGGAGAGAGACAGACAGGCAGGGCTGAGATGAGAGAGAAGTGACTGGAGAAGTACTGGAACTCAGACTGGAGTGGATACTCTGACACCCTCACATCAGGTTACAGTGGAGAACACCAGAATTGTTAAAGGTAAGAGAAAGTTGCTTTTTCTTCTATTTCTCTGCTAGTTGAATGTACTGTTATTGATCGTGGGTAGAAGTTGGTCATTCAAATAAGAATGGGTTGTTTTAATCGTAGAACTGAATAGATAGGAAAGTGTTATTTAATAGTCTGAACAAATCAGGCATACAGGTTGGATTTGGTGCACTTAATGACCATCTGATAGACATCTGCACTCTTAGAAAAAAGGGGTCTTCAGCTGTCCCCATAAGAAAACCCTTTTTGGTTCCAGGTAGAACCCTTTTTTGGTTTCCAATTAGAACCCTCTGTGGAAATGGTTCTACTGGAACCAAAAGGGTTCTATCTGGAACCAAAAAAAAGGTTATTCAAAGGGTTCTCCTATTGGGACAGCCAAATAACCCTTTAAGGTTCGAGATAGCACCTTTTTTCCCCCTAAGAGTGTGACCTCTAAAAATCGATTGTCTATCACACATGCATTACCTCTCAACCCCTCACACACACACATATAAACTCACTCACTCACTCACTCACTCACTCACTCACTCACTCACTCACTCACTCACTCACTCACTCACTCACTGTTTTGGCCCAAGCATTTAAAATACAATGCTGTTTTTCCTCCCTGCGTGAAAGCCCCACTGGCAGCTTTTATCCTATGGACTTTTGTCCTGCACACGGAGTGGAGATTGAGACCCTGTTGCTGTTGGAGAGACACCAGGACAGAACAAACTGGATGGAGCGATAGAGAGAAAGTGTGTGTGCGTGCATGTGTGTGAGACACAAAGACACAGAAAGAGAGAGTTGGGAGGAGAGAAAGAGGGGTTAGGTGGAGGGAGTTGTAGAGGGAGTCATAGAAGTTGGCTTTAGTTTCTAAACCAAGTCCAAATAGAAGACAAGGAATGAGGTTGTGTGCTGGAAAAACCACACAGTCAGCATGTCCATACTGGATGAAGAAAATATCCCTTTTTTAAAGAACAGAACAGAGAGAGAGGGAGTTAAAGACAGACATGCTGTACACATACATGTAAATGGTTATTGAGAACACGAGAAGGGCCCACAGGATGCCATAGGATATCCAATTCATCCAAGTCACTGCCCCCTCCAGTTGTAATGTGTGTCCCAAATGGCAGTGTATTCCCTATATAGTGTACTACTGTCGGCCAGAGCCATTCTCGAGTCCACAGCACTTTGTAAGTAGCACTTTGGGTTTGGGAAAAAGTGCATCACAAATAAACTGCATACACGTCACCACCACAGTTAACGAGAGAGAGAATCATCTGATCTTTGCAGAATAATCCGTCCAGGAACAGCTGAAAAAATTGGTAGTCTTCATGTTCACGTTCTACAACATTCTTCACAAACCTTATATCAGAGCCCAATTCCCAAGGCTGAAAACTATGAACTCTTTGTTTAAGTGTAGCAGCTGATGGAGCAACGTCAAGGTAGCCTGGTCCCAGACGTGTTTGTGCTGGCCAATTATGGTCATTGTCACATCGATAGGTGTTGGCAATACAGCACAAATAGACCTTGGACCAGGCTAACTTCGAGGTGTTCCAGGAACAGCAATCCAAACAATGTGTGTATGTGCCCATCACATGTCAGTTGTTTGTCCCTCAGCCCAAACTAATATCTGAAATGTGATATTCTGCAGCAGAGGCCTCAATGTTTTAGAACATATCTTCTTGAGGCCTCAATGTTTTAAAACATGTCTTCTTGGTGAGGCTACCGTTTTAAGTGTCATGTGTTCAAATTTAATTTGTCGTCAAGAATGCTGTGGACGGAGATGTCTGGATTGCAAAGTTTATAATGATGTGAGGAGGCTGTGTGAGGAAGAAGGCTGCATTTATCCCCAGGACAGGGCAGTGGTGGGAACAGGAAGAAACAAAGCCCTGAAATTGGCCGCAAAAATATTGAGACGTCCTTGTTCTAAGACCTTGATCTAGAAAAGTCCCGAAATTATGAAAATAGTGAAAGCTCCAAGTACTCTAACCTGGTCTTAGATCTGCTTGTGCTGCTATGGTCCATAAAACTTGACAAGGTAACAAACAGATCTGGGATCAGGCTAAAAGTACTGAAGTTCATTTATTTGAGGTAGCTTACTGTAGGTTACAGTTGGATGGGGCTTATGTGGGGAAAGTGTATATTTTTCCTTCTGTTTCTCCCAAATGGCTTTCCTGTGAGGTAGGCCAGTCGCTCTAAGCAGTGACAATTAAAATTTGTGCCATGGAAATGTGGAGAGGTTTAGGGTAGGACTGTAACCGATTGTGCTATATTCTATCCTCTGTGGTGAGACGGTGGGGAATAAGTGTGTGTGTGTTTGTGTGAGTGAGTGTGTAGCTGTCTCTCTCTAAAACTGTCTCTCTGTCTGTCTCAAAATTACCATAAACGTACCTACTGATACCCTATTAACATGAATGTAAACCAATCAGGTACTGTGTTTGCACTATGGAGGACAATCTCAAGACAAATAACACAACTCGTATCAATGCCTGCCTGTTTTATCATGATGCCGTTGAGAGATTGAGATGATCATAGCAACAGCTGCTGGAGTGTTGATGTGACTCAACGCTGGAATGTCTAGCTATATGTAACGGACATGAGTTGGTCATGGTTGCTCATGGTCACGTGATAAGGTAGCCCTCCTGCGACTTAAAAATCAGTGTCAAGCCCTTTGCCCTAGAGAGAATTTCATTTTGGTCTAAATGGTCTAGACGTTGGTTTCTCCCGCGGCAGTCCTGGGTTCATATCCTGCCAGTTACATGTACATGACAGTAGAAGTTATGGTTATGTCTGTAGCAATACACCACAGTTAAAGTGTTGTATGTAGCGATGCACCATAGTGTGGACAATTCAGGGGGTGACGTACCGTTAAGCCAAGAGGCTTGAACCTCTTATCGAGGTTGCTAGGTGTTGGGTTAAAGGGGAATTTCACCCTGGGGAAATCTGGGCTTGTTTTCATCATGTCTGAGGCATTTCTAGGACAGCGAGATGTGTTTCATCTCACTGATTCGTATTCTGGCCCCTGACCCTCCCCCACAAGGCATTTTTTTTTAAAGGAGGGCAACACTAACAACACAATCCTTTGGGCAAAACTGAAAGAACTGTCCAGATCGCAATGGCTTCAAGTGATCCCTCTTATCAACATGGAGCACTTTTTGATGTAATATTAGCTACATGGTGACATTCAATCATACGTGTTTAAAACGGAATATAGAGAAGAGTATTCAAAACAAAGAGTTGGATAGCTAACGTTTAGCTATAGCTGATGCCAGCACCAAGAGAGCAGATGACAAATACAGTGCCTAGCTATGTTATTTTTCCTGCAAGCCACCTAGCAAGCTAGCAAAATGTAGTTTATCTACTGAAACCCATACTGTATTGCTGGCTGACATACTACTGTGTTACAGTGGGGAGAAAATAAAATTGACTTTTCTGTTTGCTAACTTAGCTATTTAGCTAGCTAAACAACTACTGGTAGCCATATCTATGACTAAAAAATAGAAGAGATTTACAATTGGAGATATTTTGTATCGTCATTGTAAAACGTCTTCTCTTTTTAGTTGTAGATTTGGTTACTAAACAGCAAGCTACAACATTACAACCTGCCAACTAAACCTAGGTTTACCAGCAAACGTTACCAGGCTGTATCACATCCGGCCGTGATTGGGATTCCTATAGAGCGGCGCACAAGTGGCCCAGCATTGTCAGGTTTCGCCGGGGTAGGCCGACATTGTAAATAAGAATTTATTCATAACTGACTTAAATAAAAGGTAAAATAAAGTTACATAAAGGTCAAAAAAAAAAAAAATCCAAACAGTTTACTAGCAAACAGTGAGGAGAAACAATAATACAGCAATTTACTGTTTTCTGTTGTATTTAGACAATGTGCCACGCTGCCATCTTGTCTATTTCAAGTCTTCTCTCATTTACCAAGACAGGTCTGTGTCATCAAGACACCCACTTGTCTAGATCAATGAGAGAAGACTTGAAATAGACAAGATGTTGACAAAACATCTTTGAGTAAATCACAATACATTGTGTAACAATCTGTAGCTACATTTCTCTGTACTTGTGTGTCTCTACACCTGAGACACACTCGGACACACTGAACCTCACTGTTCATACAATTTATTTGGCATGTTACTTTTACCATATAACATTCTTGTGGAATACCCAGTTCTCTTGAGTTAGCGTTAAAAAGCGTACACTCAACTGTATTTTAGATTTTGACAAATAAACATTCTTTGGATATCTGAATGCATCTGTTTGATGCATCAGAGTCCTTTACAGCTTATATGAATATATTTTGTGAATCCATAAAGGCAGACACATTTTGAAGATTAACAGAAAAGATCTATATTTATTATATTTATTGTTCTACACCAGGGCTCTCCAAACCTGTTCTTGGAGGTTTTCACTCCAATCATAATCTAGCATACCTGATTCTAATAATTAACTGGTTGATAAACTGAACCAGGTTAGTTACAACTGGGGTTGGAGCGAAAACCTAGAGGTGTTCTACATGGTATTATGCTGAGCCATACTAGCTGCGTTTACACAGGCAGCCCAATTCTGATATTTTTCCCACTAAGTGGTCTTAATCACATCAGATCTTTTTCAGAACTGATCTGTTTGTTTTTTCACTAATTGGTCGTGACGAAACAGAATTGAGCTGCCTGTGTAAACACAGCCATAGTCCTTTGTCTGGCTTTGGTACACTGGCAACGGGGTTCAGTATTTTTTTTTATTTCACCTTTATTTAACCAGTAATCCAGTTGAAAACAAGTTCTCATTTACATATGCGACCTGGCCAAGATAAAGCAAAGCAGTGCGACAAAATCAACAATACAGAGTTACACATGGGATAAACAAATGTACAGTTAATAACACAATAGAAAATCTATATAGTATGTGCAACTGAAGTAAGGAGGTAAGTCAATAAATAGGCCATAGTGGCGAAGTAATTACAAATTAGGAATTAACACTGGAGTGATAGATGTGCAGATGATGTGCAAGTAGAAATACTAGTGTGCAAAAGAGCAGAAAAAAATAAAATAAATAAATATGGGGATGAGATAGGTTGTTGGTTGGATGGGCTATTTACAGATGGGCTGTGTACAGCTGCAGCGATCTGTAAGCTGCCCTGACAGCCGATGCTTGAAGTTAGTGAAGGAGAAGTCTCCAGCTTCAGTGATTTTTGCATATCGATCCAGTCATTAGCAGCAGAGAACTGGAAAGAATGGCGGCCAAAGTAGGTGTTGGCTTTGGGGATGACCAGTGAAATATACCTGCTAGAGCACTTGCTACGGGTGGGTGTTGCTATGGTGACCAGTGAGCTGACAAGGAGGAACTTTATCTAGCAAAGATTTATAGATGACCTGGAGCCAGTGGGTTTGATGACAAATATGTATTTGTAAGTCGCTCTGGATAAGAGCGTCTGCTAAATGACTTAAATGTAAATGTAATGTAGCGAGGACCAGCCAAAGAGAGCATACAGGTTGCAATGGCGGGTAGTATATGGGGCTTTGGTGACAAAACGGATGGCACTGTGATAGACTGCATCCAATTTGCTGAGTAGTGTTGGAGGCTATTTTGTAAATGTCATCGCCGAAGTCAAGGATTGGCAGGATAGTCAGTTTTACGAGGGTATGTTTGGCAGCATGAGTGAAGGAGGCTTTGTTGCGAAATAGGAAGCCAATTCTAGATTTAATTTTGGATTGGAGATGCTTAATATGAGTCTGAAAGTCTAGCCAGACACCTAGGTATTTATAGTTGTCCACATATTCTAAGTCAGAACCGTCCAGAGTAGTGATCCTAGGCGGGCGGGTGGGTACGGGCAGCGATCGGTTAAAGAGCATGCATTTAGTTGTAATAGCATTTAAGAGCAGTTGGAGGCCACGGAACGAGCGTTGTATGGCTCGCCTGGAGGTTTTTTAAAACTTCTTTGGGATAGGGGGCAGCATTTTCACTTTTGGATGAATAGCGTGCCCAGAGTAAACTGCCTCCTACTCAGTCCCAGATGCAAATATATGCATATTATTATTATTAGTATTGGATAGAAAATACTCTGAAGTTCCTAAAACTGTTTGAATGATGTCTGTGAGTATAACAGAACTCATATGGCAGGCAAAATCCTGAGAAAAAATCCAAACAGGAAGTGGGAGATTTCCCACAGGTTTGTAGTTTTTGAACTCAGCCCCTATCGAATACACAGTGGGATATGGGTTATTTTGCACTTCCTAAGGCTTCCACTAGATGTCAACCGTCTTTAGAACGTTGTTTCAGGCTTCTACTGTGAAGGGGGGGCGAATGAGAGCTGATTGAGTCAGAGGTCTGGCAGCAGCCTCGATCTCAGTCACGTGCATTCACATGAGAGGTAGCTCTCGTTCCATTGCTTTTCTACAGACAATGGAATTCTTCGGTTGGAACATTATAGAACATTTATGATAAAAACATCCTAAAGATTGATTCTATACTTAGTTTGACAAGTTTCTACGACCTGTAATATAACTTTTTGAACTTTTCGTCTGGACCTGAACGCGCGTTTGGATTTGTTTACCAAACGCCCTAACAAAAGAAGCTATTTGGACATAAATGATGAACTTTATCGAGCAAAACATACATTTATTGTGGAACTGCGATTCCTGGGTGTGCATTCTGATGAAGATCGACAAAGGTAAGTGAATATTTATAATACTATTTCTGACTAATGTTGACTGCGCAACATGGCGGATATTTCTTTTGGCTGGTTTGGGCTCTGAGCTCCGTACTCAGATTATTGCATGCTATGCTTTTTTCTGTAAAAAAAAATTGAAATCTGACACAGCGGTTGCATTAAGGAGAAGTGTATCTAAAGTTCCATTCATAACACTTACATTTTCATCAGCATTTATAATGAGTATTTCTGCGAATTGATGTGGCTCTCTGCAAAATCACAGCATGTTTTTGAACTACTGAACACAACACATCAATGTAAAATGAGATTTTTGGATATAAATATGCACTTTATCGAACAAAACATACATGTATTGTGTAACATGAAGTCCTATGAGTGTCATCTGATGATGATCATCAAAGATTAGTGATTAATTTTATCTCTATTTGTGCTTTTTGTGACTCCTCTCTTTGGCTGGAAAAATTGCTGGGTTTTTCTGTTACTTGGTGGTGACCTAACATAATTGTTTGTGGAGCTTTCGCTGTAAAGCATTTTTAAAATCAGACACTGTGGCTGGATTAACGAAAATTGTATCTTTAAAATGGTGCCTAATACTTATGTTTGAGAAATGTGATTTATGAGTTCATGTTGATTTATATTTGGCGCCCTGCAATTTCATTGCCTGTTGGCGAGAGGTTCCGCTAGCGGAACGAGCGGAACCCCAGTCCTAGACAGGTTAACACAGTGTCCAAAGAAGGGCCAGATGTATACAGAATGGTGTTGTCTGCATAGATGTGGACAAAGAATCACCCGCAGCAAGAGCAACATCATTGATATATACAGAGAAAAGAGTCGGCACGAGAATTGAACCCTGTGGCACCCCCATAGAGACTGCCAGAGGTCCGGACAACAGCTCTCCGATTTGACACACTGAACTCTGAGAAGTAGTTAGTGAACCAGGCGAGTTAGTCACTAGAGAAACCAAGTCTGTTGAGAGTCGAAAGCCTTGGCTGCACAGTATTGTTTTTTAGCGATGGTGGTATGATATCGTTTAGGACAGTGGCTGAGGTGCACCCGTGACCAGCTCAGAAACCGGATTGCATAGCGGAGAATGTACGGTGGGATTCGAGATGGTCGGTGATCTGTTTGTTCACTTGGCTTTCAAAGACTTTAGAAAGGCAGGGCAGGATGGATATAGGTCTGTAAAATTTGGGTCTAGAGTGTCTCCCTCTATGAAGAGGGGGATGACCACGGCCGCTTTCCAATCTTTAGGAATCTCAGACGATACAAAAGAGACAAAAGTTGAACAGACTAGTAATAGGGGTTGCGAAAATGGCGGTGGATAATTTTAGGAAGAGACAGATTGTATAGCCCAGCTGATTTCTTGGGATCCAGATTCTGCAGCTCTTTCAGGGCATCAGCTGTCTGGATTTGGGTGAAGGAGAAGCGGGAGGGGGGGGGGGGGCCTTGGGCCAGTTGCTGCGTGGGGTGCAGAGCGGTTGGCTGGAGTTGGGGTAGCCAGGTGGAAAGCGTGGCCAGCCGTAGAGAAATGCTTATTAAAATTCTCAATTATGGATTGTCGTGGATTTATCGGGGGTGACAGTGTTTCCTAGCCTTTCCTAGCTGAGAGGAGGAGCTCTTACTCTCCATGGTCTTTACAGTGTCCCAAAATGTTTTGGAATTAGTGCTGCAGGATGCAAATTTCTGTTTTAAAAAGCTAGCCTTTGCTTTCCTAACTGACTGTGTATATGGGTTCCTGACTGAAAAGTTGCATATTGCGGGGAGTATTCAAAGCTAGTGCAGTGTGCCACAGGATGTTTTTGTGCTGGTCAAGGGCAGTCAAGTCTGGAGTGAACCATTAGCTATATCTTAAGATGGCGAGAAAGGCACTTTTGAAGAACATCCAGGCATCCTCTACTGACAGGATGTGGTCAATATCCTTCCAGGATACCCAGGCCAGGTTGATTAGAAAGGCCTGCTCGCAGAATTGTTTTAGGGAGCATTTGACAGTGATGAGGGGTGGTCGTTTGACCGCGGACCCATAACGGATGCAGGCAATGAGGCGGTGATCACTGAGATCCAGGTTGAAAACAGCAGATGTTGTTTATGTAGATTGTACCTGGTAGGTTCCTTGATCATTTGTGTGAGATTGAGGGCATCTTGCTTAGATTGTAGGACGTCCGGTGTGTTAAGCATATCTCAGTTTAGGTCACCTAACAGTACAAACTCTGACGATAGATGGGGGCAATCAATTCACATATGGTGTCCAGGGCACAGCTGGGAGCTGAGGGGAGTCTATAACAAGCGGCAACAGTGAGAGACTTATTTCTGGAGAGATGGATTTTTAAAAGTAGTAGCTCGAACTGTGTGGGCATAGACCTGGAAAGTAGAACAGAACTCTGCAGGCTATCTCTACAGTAGATTGCAACTCCGCCCCCTTTAGCAGTTCTATCTTGAAGGAAAATGTTGAAATTGGTGATGGAAATTTCAGAATTTGACGGGCTGGGGAAGCTGAGACTCTTTGTGCTTATGGCGAATGGTCTGGTCCTGTATGCGATGAACGACTAGCTGGATAAGACTCTGCCAAAAGTTGTGTAGGGCTTCTTAACCACCAACTGTTTGGTCCTCTTGCAGAATATTTGCTGGTACTGCATGTCTCCTGGAAAGACATGGTTGTTGTGTTAGCATTTTACACATTTTGTGGAAGGTACGTAGGGCAACATGCCTTTGTTGATGTCAACCGAATGGGACCAACCTGCTTTTAAAAGGAAAGATCAGTCAACAAAGTGAATGGGGTGGGGAGGGCTGAAGATTTGAAAAGTCTATATAGTCTGTATAATCACAACCCTGCGCAACAAAACCCTCTTTCTTATCTCAAAAGTGTTGCCCAATGACAGATCATTCTTGTCAATAGTAGCCCTTTGTCTTTATATATATATTTTTTTAGAATCTGCAGAGAGATGAATGATGTGGTTGTGTCATTACTGTTGTAGTCTTGATATTATACCTTTCAGTGTCCCTTGGTGGTTTCTGTCCGATAATGTTGTTGTGCTCCATAACCACAAGATGTATCCGTTCCCCCATGCTTGTGTAGCCAAAATGACCTTCACCTTGTGCAGAGCTGGGGGTTGGAAGCACATGATGGTGGAATCAGAATCTGTACCACCTACAACAAAATACAGAACGATACACTATTTAACCACCCCACTAATTGTATTGACCTCTTTTAGACTGGCTAGTTTACAATAGCTAACATCGCGTAATTAGCGTCACTAAATAGGCAGCAAGATTGCTATCCAACTGAGACTGGCTGTGAACCCAACATAGACTATTTCTACACATTCATCATTGTTAGCTATATCGACAATTATATTTTTGGTAACGGAGTGTTTTCCAGACCCAGTCCACCTGGTCGTGCTGCTGCTCCAGTTTCAACTGTTCTGCCTGTGGCGAGGGAACCTGAGACCTGTTCCCCGGACGTGTTACCTTGTACCGGACATTCTGTTTTCATCTCTCTCTCTCTTAACGCACCTGATGTCTCAACCTCTGAATGATTAGCTATGAAATGCCAACTGACATTTACTCCTGAGGTACTGACCTGTTGCGCCCTCTGCAACCACTGTGATTATTATTTGACCCTGCTGGTAATCTATGAACTTTTGAAGAATAAACTGGCCTTAAATGGTCATGTACTCTTATATTCTCCACCCGGCACAGCCAGAAGAGGTCTGGCCACCCCTCAGAGCCTGGTGCCTCTCTAGGATTCTTCCTAGGTTCCTGCCTTTCTAGGGAGTTTTTCCAAGCCACCGTGCTTCAATATCTGCATTGCTTGCCGTTTGGGGTTTTAGGCTGGGTTCCTGTATAGCACTTTGTGACATCTGCTGATGTAGAAGGGCTTTATAAATACATTTGATTGATTGATTTGATGGCTACCAGATTGAGCTACTCTTATTTGCTAACATTAGCTAGCTTACGTTAGCTAAAGTCAGTCAAAGATAGAACGAACCAACAAACATGTTTACTCTGCTGAAGATAGTTACCAGTCTAGCAGTGACTCCCATAGCATTGATTGATTTGATTGAATAGATGGATACCACATTGATCTACTCTTCCTTGCTAACATTAGCTAGCTTCTCTCTCAGCAGACAAAACATTAAACAGCTAGCAGCAAAGTAGATTGGTCACGAAAGTCAGAAAAGCAATAAAATTAATCGCTTACCTTTGATGATCTTTGGATGTTTGCACTCATGAGACTCCCAGTTACACAATAAATGTTACTTTTGTTCCATAAAGAATCATTTTATATCCAAAATACCTCCATTTGGTTGGCGCATTATATTCAGAAATCCACAGGCTCGAGCGGTCACAACGGGGCAGACGAAAATTCCAAATAGTATCCGTAAAGTTCGTGGAAACATGTCAAACGTTTTTATAATCAATCCTCAGGTTGTCTTCACAATATATAATCAATAATATTTCAACCAGACCGTAGCTTTTTCAATAGAAGAGAGAGAAAATGTCAGCTCCAAGCTGCTCGCGCATACACAACGCTGCTGGCACCCAGCCATCCACTGACGCGATGTGATCTTTCTCGCTAATTATTCCGAATAAAAGTCTAAAACTATGTCTAAAGACTGTTCAGACCATGTGGAAGCCATAGGAAAAGGAATCTGGTTGATATCCCTTTAAATGGAGGGAAGGTATGCAATGGAACAGGGAGCTTTCAAAATAGAAGGCACTTCCTCTTTGGATTTTCCACAGGTTTTCGCATGCAATATCAGTTCTGTTATACTCACAGACAATATTTTGACAATTATATGCATATTCTAGATTCTGGTCCTGAGAAGTAGGCAGTTTCATTTGGGTACATTTTTCATCCAAACATCAAAATACTGCCCCCTACACTCAACAAGTTAAAGATAGAACGAACGAACAAACAAACAAACATGTTTACTCTGCTGAAGATAGTTACCATTCTAGCAGTGACTCCCATAGCATAGGCGCAATTGATTGACAGTGTGAATAAATATCTCAGGAAGATAGATTGTTAAAAGAAAACTAATTTTTGCGCTTGTTTGTAATGAGGACAGCCAGGCACAGAACACCACACAGGCATGACAAACTTTACTGAATAACAAGTATTGTCCCAAAAAATGTGTTGTTCGTTCAATGTACACAGTCTCCTAGTCCGAATTTGCGGGCACACCCCGTCTACCTTGGTGGGCAGTATCTGCATTCGCTATGAATGCCGGACTTTGTGGTTCACTATGAGCAGACAAATACACAGGAAGTCAAAACTTCCCGATTCTACCAGTGAAATGAAAAGGTGCTAGTTCTAGCTTGTGGTTTGGATAATTGTGACGTTTATGACAAAAGCAGAATGTTATATAGTAATGTCTATATGCCATGGCAGAGCCAAAGTGAAATTCCCCTTTAAGGTCGCTATGTCACCCCCTTCTTTTGGGGAGAGCATGTATCAATGCTTCTCTATATGTCCCAATGCTTCTCTATAAGTCCCTCACGGGTGTCATTCCACTTTTGACACCAATGCAGCAAATTTGGTGGTAGCCCCGTCCAGGACTCAAACCCAGGTCCATCAACTGTCAACTGTCAAGGTCTGAACCTCTTGACGAGATCTGTAGGTTTTGGGTTAAGGTCCTTACAATAGTAACAGTTATGTATGTATACTGAACAAAAATGTAAACGCAACAAATAAAGTGTTGGTCACATGTTTTATGAGCTAAAAGATCCCAGAAATGTTCCATATGCACAAAGAGCTTATTTCTCTCAAATTCTGTGCACAAATTTGTTTACATCCCTGTTAGTGAGCATTTCTCCTTTGACAATATAATCCATCCACCTGACAGATGTGGCATATCAAGATGCTGATTAAACAGCATAATCATTACACAGGTGCACCTTGTGCTGCGGACAATAAAAGACCACTCTAAAATGTGCATTTGTGTCACACCACACAAAGCCACAGATGTCTCAAGTTTTGAGGGAGTGTGCAATTGGCATGCTGACAGCAGGAATGTCCACCAGAACTGTTGCCAGAGAACTGAATGTTAATTTCTCTACCATAAGCCTCCTTCAACGTTGTTTTAGATAATTTGTTAGTACGTCCACCCGGCCTCACAACCGCAGATCACGTGTAACCACACCAGCCAAGGAACTCCACATCCGTCTTCTTCACCTGTGGGATGGTCTGAGACCAGCCACCCAGACAGCTGATGAAACTGTCTGTAATTAATTTGTGGGGAAAAACTCATTCTGACACCCATGGCTCCAGCCCTGCCCACACCCCTGCCCAGTCATGTGAAATCCATAGATGAGGGCCTAATGAATGTATTTCAATTGACTAATTTCCTTATATGAACTGTAATTCAGAAAAATCATTGAAATTGTAGTATGCTGTGTTTATTTTGGGACGTTAAACGGGTGTCCTGACTCTCGGAGGTCATTAAAGATCCCATGGCACTTATCGTAAGAGTAAAACCATCACGGTTACCATCACGGTTACCTAATAATCCCCAGTTTACAATTGGCTCAATCATCCCCCTCCTCTCCCCTATAACTATTCCCCAGGTTGTTGCTGCAAATGAGAACGTGTTCTCAGTCAACTTACCTGGTAAAATAATGGATAAATAAAATATATTTTTGTCAGTATAGCTTTACACCACAGCGAAGGTTTTACATGTAACTGCTAAAATAATGGAAACACTCAAGTAAATGAGGGCTACAAAGTATATTTAACGCATTGAATGCTTCAACACACTGAGTTAATTAAGCAAATAACATCCAATCATGCTTGGGTCATGTTTAAAAATACTGGGAAGGTCGTTAGTTTGGCCAATATTTTGGCTACCATGGCTTTGAATGACAATGCCCCCATCCACAGGGCACGAGTGGTCACTGAATGGTTTGATGAACATGAAAACAATGTAAACCATATTCCATGGCCCTCTCAGTCACCACATATCAACCCAATTTAACACTTATAGAAGATTCTGGAGCGGCACCTGAGACAGCGTATTCCACCACCATCCACAAAACACCAAATTATGGAATTTCTCCTGGCAGAATTTTGTCGCAACCCTCCAATAGTGTTCTAGACACTCGTAGAATCTATGCCAAGTTGCATTGAAGCTGGTGGTGGCCCAATGCCACAAGACACTTTATGTTGGTGTTTCCTGTATTTTGGTAGTTACCTGTACGTACAGTTACCAACTCATAAGACAGGTTGTTTTGATTGACATTTCCAACAAGAAAAATGGGCTTCCTCTCTTTCCTTCCTAACATGTCACTGTCTTTCCCTCCTGAAGATATTAGTGCTGTCAAAAGTCAACTTTGAACATAGATGCACGTGTCCTATGCTGTACAGTGGTACTCTGCCGTCACGGCTCCATGTCTTCAGACTAAATATCAGCGATGCGGGCAAGGCTTAGCTTAGTTAGGTGTTGTAAGACTTCTTTCATCTCTGTGAAAATGCCTCTGGCAGGACAATGTATCTATCATCTCTATGTCTCTATCGACCATCGCCCTGTAATTCTTTCACTTGTTTATATCGGGGCAATTGGTGCCAGCAGTGTGTAGCTACGGGAATAGAACAAGTCACAGGTGGTGTGTGAATTGTTGTGGGTTACATGGCACAGGTCATGTGCTTGTGTGTGTGTAACAAGAGCTGTATAATCTCAATACATACCATCGACACAGGATATGTACTGTACTGTAGTATGCACATGTATGTGAGTGATCTTTGTGAATCTATGCTTAGTATGTATGAGCATGTGTAGTGTGTGTGTGTGTGTGTGTGTGTGTGTGTAGTGTGTGTGTGTGTGTGTTACTGTGCTTATCAGGGTGTGTGTGTTGGTCTACTTTTCCAGCGGAGCTGTTCAGTCAGTGTTTTTTCGTCTTCTGTTTACTGCATAGCTGACATTGTTTGGGTCTGTGGCTGCGTGCGGCTGTCACTGTGGTCCCCCAAGAGGCCAGAGAGTCTAGCAGTCACTGAGCCTGGTGGTCAGGAGCGAGAGGGAGGGGGTTAGGGTTTGAGAGGGGGAGATGGGGGAGGACAGACAGAGAGAGGGTGGGGGTTAGGGTTTGAGAGGGGGAGGACAGACAGAGGGGTTTGAGAGGGGGAGATGGGGGAGGACAGACAGAGAGGGGGAGGGGGTTAGGGTTTGAGAGGGGGAGATGGGGGAGGACAGACAGAGAGAGGGTGGGGGTTAGGGTTTGAGAGGGGGAGGACAGACAGAGAGGGAGGGAGGAAGGGGAAGCTTGGGATGAGGGAAGAGAGTAAAAGAAGAGCGAGAGGGATATATATGGATGGTCAGGAAAGAGAAAAAGTAAAATAAGAGATGGGGAGAGATGAGGCAAGAGGGGAGAAGGTAGGATAAGGAGGGAGACAATTAGAATAAGGAGGGATACGTGTAGGATAATGAGGGAGAAGGTTGGATAAGGAGGAAGAAGGTTTTAATAAGGAGGGAGAAAGTTGGATAAGGAGGAAGAAAGTTGGATAAGGAGGAAGAAGGTAGAATAAAGAGGAAGAAGGTTAAGATAGGGAGGGAGAAGGTAGGATAGGGAGGGAGAAGGTAGGATAAGGAGGGAGAAGGTAGGATTACTTTTTATTTTCTTTATTTGACCTTTATTTAACTAGGCAAGTCAGTTAAGAACAAATTCTTATTTTCAATGATGGCCTAGGAACAGTGGGTTAACTGCCTGTTCAGGGGCAGAACGACAGATTTGTACCTTGTCAGTTTGAACTTGCAACCTTCTGGTTACTAGTCCAACGCTCTAATCACTAGGCTACCCTGGAGGGAGAAGGTAGGATAGGGAGGGAGAAGGTTGGATAAGGAGGGAGAAGGTAGAATAAGGAAAGATAGTAAAGAGGAGAAGAGAGGGGACAAAGTAAGAGGAGAGAAATATATGAGAAGAGAGAGAAAAACTTGAGAGAAAAGTGGGAGGCCAAGAGAGTAGAAGAGAAATGAGCCAGAACAATGGCTGTCTGTATTTATTTTTATATGTAGGAGTGTATTGGGTTCCATGGCTACTGGTCTCAACAGTCTCGGAGTTATTTTGAGATCTGTATTTGGAATAAGGGCTATAATCAAGAGAACATCAGGTCTACCGCTGTTGTATGCAAGCCGGGAGGGTTCACTCTGATGTGTGAGTGAGAGAGAAAGAGAAATAATATATGAATGAGATGGAAGTGAAGGCTAGTGCCACAAGTTCATAATAAGCTGTCTACTCGAAACCCTAGGGCAATTTTTCATTTGGAAATACTAGAACCTAAGCACAAGACTACCAGTAGGGCCATAATGCAATAATGATGTATTGGAAGGTCACAGAAGGTTATGTAATAACTACATTTGTAATTAGCGATTATTGTGTGTAAATTTCCATAGCTTAAATATACCACGGCTAAGGGCTGTTCATCGGCATGACGCAAAGTGGTATATTGGCCATATACTCAAACTCCCAAGGTGCCTTATTGCTATTATAAATCGGTTACCAACATAACTAGAACAGTAAACAAGTATTTTTGTGTCATACCCATGGTACACTGTCTGATATACACACGGCTGGAATGCTGCTACAGCCAATCAGCATTCAGGACCCAAACTACCCAGTTAATAATTTCAATTTAAGCATGGATACCTTTTTTTTAAAGACCTGCACTCTGCTCTCACCAGTATAATTTGAATTCAGTTTAAACTGCAAGTCTTTCTTTTCTTTAAAGAGTTCTAGTTATTCCGACTCAGATGTGATCTTAGATGTGATCTCCCTATTTTGAATCATGGAGAAATGAATTGTGGTTAACATGCTTAAGGTAATCAGCAAGTTGATCAGCAATTTCTCACCTCTTCCTTTGTCCCGTTTTCACTCTCTTGCCAGTCAATCACCTGATTTACACCACAAGAACAGAGTCACAACACCTGTAGAAGTTGGCAAAAGGGAAGACACTCAGACTGGCACTCAGACTACCAACAACCAGATAATGTGCCAACAAACAATGCTCACAGCTGAAGCCTGCAAATGATGGACAAACAAAATGGTAACAGCCTTTAAAAACATATGAAATGTATCAACAAAAATTGGCAATGTTTTTTTTAATTTGTTGGTTATCTATAACTGTAAGTTAGATTATTCCTAAATATATGGTTTATGGTATGATCCACATTCTATAGTGCTTATTATGTGTCAATACTATGGCAACAAGTATTGAAACACTGCTATTACTCTTTTAGGAAATGGGCCCAAAGCCCCAGAGAATAGGGTGAAGGGGAAGCCTCCTCCGTACTCGGTGGAGACGCCCTATGGCTTCCACCTGGACCTGGACTTCCTCAAGTACGTTGACGACATCGAGAAGGGCCACACCATAAAGAGGGTCCCCATCCAGCGCCGGAGCAGGGGGCAGAGGCCCAACACACTCCCCAGACACCTCAACCTCTCTGGGCTTGGCTATCGGCCTACCCCCTGGGGCTCCACTGGAGCTCTGGCCCCCAGGTCTCGCCTAGCCGACCCCCACTATGGCTCCTGGGCTTATGATGGCAGGTCGTCAGCCTCCTCTGGAAGGTATAAGTCTGTGGCTGAGATGGAGGCCAGTATCCGAGCCTTTGATGAGCAGCCCTTGGGGGAGCACATCAGGCCAAATCTCCTGCGGGCCACCAGCCTACCTCTCACCGTTCTGCTGAGGAAAGATTCCGAGTCAACTGAAAACACGGCCAGTCTCCGAAGCTCCAGAGACCGTCTCGGAGGAAGGGACATGTCCACAGAAGACAGCTTCTACTCCCTGGACTGTTCATCCGACTTTCGTTCAAACCAAGACTTTTCTGGAACCCTCCGCCGACTCACCGAAGCCCTGGAGCGCGTTGGCGAGCTGGAGGAGGAGGTCCAGGTCATCCCGGAGCTCAAGGCACAGATCTGCATCCTGCAGGAGGAGAGGGAGAGGTTCCGTCTCGGACTGAATCCCCGACCCAGATCCCAAACCCTGGTCAACGGGGCCAAAAACCCCTCTTATGCGACCTCTGATCTCAAAAGACCCAGGAAAGAAAGTAATCTCTTCACCCACAACAACGATGTCACCGATGACGACTCTAACCAGACAGACGAATGGAGGACGAGCACAGACCTAGATGAGCTACTTACAGTGACATCCCTGCAAGCCAAAGTGGCCATGCTGGAGCAAAGGCTTCATGAGAGCAGCTTGGACCTCCAGAACGCCACCTTGCTGCTGAGAGAACTGCAGGAGGAGGGCCGGAGGAAGGAATTGAGGATGAAGCAGCTCACCAGAAACACCGAGGGCTGGGTGAGAGCGGAGAGAGTCCCAGTGGACCAAGATGATGAAGAGACCGATAATTACTCGAGGTGGTCTTTAGCAGGTGCTCATGGTGCGTCCAGTCGAAAATTGTTTAATGAAGGAGAATCTTTGTCGACCAATGCAGTGTCCATCGGAAGAAATAGACAAAACTCTAGCACTCAGATCGAGGGCCTTGGAGATCATCACATTTGGGTTTCAGCTAGCTCTTCCATGATGGAGGCCCAAGCTGGTCAACACAATTCAGAAATGGCGCTCCATGGCTTTGACAGAGAACCAGGCCTGGCAGTAACCACGGAGCACATGCCGCAGAAAGAAGGCTCCCCAGGTGGCATGGAGCAACCTGTGGCAGCCCTCCACGTGAAGAGGATCCAGGTTCTCCTGGAACAGCAGTGGGGGTGTCTGTGTGGGGGGACAGCAACAGAGGAGGGCAAGGCCCTGGAGCACCCAGACCCCAAGGTCAATTCGCTACAGGAGGAGATGATGAGTCTGGTTCATACCCTTTCCTCTTACTACAACAATGGATCTAGTGACGGAGAGGCTTTTCAAGGAGGTATGGTTTATCGTCACAGAAATTTGGGTTGATTTCCAGAACTAGCATGCTCAATGGAGAATCTCCATTGAAAGTGCGTTCTAGTCCAGGAAAAGCCTGGACAATAATGTACAGTCTACATGAACCATGTTTCCATCCACAGTTTTTACGTGAGTAAAGTCATATCGCACTAAAAAACAAAAATCACGACCGCTGTGATGGAAACAGTAAGTTTTGTCACAGAAATGTAAATGCCGACAGATCATTTCTTTATTCGACATGGCGGGATCTTTTTGTGGTGTCGGTAAAATCAATTATGCGAGAAATGGCGTTGGAAACGCCTTCATGTGCAATGTGTGTGGTCCCCAACTACGACGCAGGAAACCATTCAGTTTATTAGGCTACAGAGGAAATTAAATAACGTATGATGATCTTGATCTTGATGCTCTTTCCAATAAATATCTCGGTTCTTATTCTATCTAGTGACATGATAGATGCTTGACTGCCGTTTGACAAAAACAAATATTAGGCTATCCATGATACTCTCATCATGTATACTAGGCTACCCACACAGACTAGCTGTTGGCTAGAGCGCACGTGCCAAGACCATAGTAGGCACATTTGCTATTTAACACAGTTTTTGTGACAAAAATCTGGGTATAGTTGAAAATGCTATGGAAACATGAAAACGTAAGTGAAAAAAACAACAATTGTGTGTGTACTACGTCATCACGCAATAATTTTATATCCACAACAAGTCCGTTTGTTGGAAACACATCACTGGTGGGAAAATGTGCATACTTTCTTCACGCATTTTTAAAAACAATATTCGCAAGAAAATCTGTCGCCATTTGGATGGAAATCTAATCTAGTGACTGGCGCTCTGATTTTTTCCCAATGTTTATTTTATAGTACAGGGCTCTTTTCTGTCTTTCATAAGTTATTAGATATATATATATATATTCCGACTCATTGGAATGAGTCTAACTGTAACACAATCCATTCCCAGTGTTTTTGTTTTACTCCATTCACGTCATGTCAGCACATTTCACTCATAGCTTTGAGCTATTTCTCCATCTATCCTGAAAGACCAGGTCCGATACGCGAGTCAATGGCGGAAATTCACCGTGCGCAAATTCCATTGCCAATTTCAAAGAGACCACTTTCAGACAACTTTATTTTCCTTTCTCAAATTCAGACCCACAATTTGCTATGCAGTGTACATTGATGGTTGTAGTTAGTCTGGCTTTATTGCATTATAGTTGTTTTTTTATTGATGACTGTAACTCTTCCTTAATGTTTGTACTTAAGGATTTTCATTTTTTGCCATACTGGAATGCCCTGACTCAGTCCTAGGAGACTGAACCAGCACCAGTACTTCCCATTTCTTCCTTTCTTCTAAAATGAGAGCAGTTTGTCATAATTACAGGGAAACTATTTCGTTCTCATGCAAAGAACAATTCGAAGCTGCTATGGAAAGAACTCACCAGACCCATTTGTTTCATTAAAGCAGGGAAATGAACCGAAATGCAGTTTATATATAGTTATCATCCAACTTAAAAAAAAAAAACTCCACTCAAAAACAATATTTTTCAAAAGATGAAACAACTAATACCAACAGTTTTTGACTAGAGTTTCACTTGAATTGATCGTTATCAATGCCTCCCATTGTGATTAGGCTACCAACCATGTAAAATGGAGTATGTCTACAGACTTTCTATCTCATTGTCTATGTCTTGTTGGCCTCCTCATCGTCCTCTTATACTGGGGTTGGTCCCACTTAGCAAAGCATCTACAATTCTGTAGCTTTTTATAAAGGGTTCATTTAGCCTTCAGTTGTGGTTGTTGTGGTTGTTTAGCTGTTTTTGTATTCAAAGTGGGAGAGTGTGATTTAACAGCTCCGGCCTTAAAATACAATCGTCCTCGTCTTTTTCTCTCTTAGCCCCGAAATCTATCATGAGGAGAAATGGCGGTGCTCAGATGTCAAAGAACCTCCACTTTACGGGTGTGCACAGCGGGTAAGACACAAGGCTCCTGCTGTTTATTGTTGACAAATAACTAACTTGAGCATCGCCCTTTGAATTTATGACCAACTTATGGCTAACCCTGTGCAGCAACACTAATTTTGTACTGTCTGCGTTCAGCTACAGTATAAAAACCATCATGATGGCTATAATGGGCAAAGCACATTGGTTCATAATGACACTGTAGTGTCTGAATATTTTTTGCACATGTGTTTAGCTTTGAAACAACACCAAATGAGGATTTGGACAGTAAGAGCCATGAGAATGAGGACATCTCCGACCTACAGCAACAGCCAAAAGGACAACTCCACCCTGGGGAGATGGTAGAGAAACCTGCAGAACATGGTGGTTCCAACCATGGAGACCAGAAAGAGGGAGACCCAAGTCAAGAGATGATGGAAGGAACCGATCCAATGGACCAGACTACTCAATATGTACAACCAGACTCACATACAGATAGTGGTGAAAATCTGAAAGCTGGAGAACCAGAAAAACAGGCCAAGATAGACACCAACAAAGAGGAACCTATGGAGGCAGAACCAGACCCAAACAGAGATTCCAAACATGAACTGAAAGACAGGTGAAGAGAACTGAATATATATTTATATATTATTTTGTTCATGAATTATACAATTTGAGGATTTGCCCGTTTTTTAAAAACTTACCTTTATTTAACGAGGCAAGTCAGTTAAGAACAAATTCTTATATTCAATGACGGCCTAGGAACAGCGGGTTAACTGCCTGCTCAGGGGCAGAACAACAGATTTGTACCTTGTCAGCTCGGGAGTTTGAAATTGCAACCTCCGGTTACTAGTCCAACGCTCTAACCACTAGGCTGCCCTGCAGCCCCAGTTAACATTTGGACATATTTATTTGGCATTTGTCATATTTTGAAGAGTGACCAATTTTTTTTCTTCAGACTATGTAAAAAAAAACACAATATTTATTATAATATATTGATGTTAGTGAGAGTATATGAATATTGCTGGCAATCCAACTCATGGGACTAATGATTGTCTTTCCTCATAGGGACACTGTAGATGGAGAGTTCATAGCAGCGTGTAATTTCCTCAAAGATCACATGGACAACATGGATAACCCCAATGATGAAATGGTACGCATGGTACAGCAATACACTTAAACATAGGCATATAGGCACAACTAATCACACAAGTGTTATTCGAACGCTTCTGTGAATATCTGTTGAGATAGACGAGGCACTACCAAACAGTGTCTTAAAAGGTGAGCACAATTTGTGACCGCATCCTTTTTCATTTATTGAACGGAAGAGGATAGCTATGCACCTCCTTTCTTTCTCTTATTTCACCTGTATTTAACCAGATAAGTCAATTGAGAACCAATTCTCATTTACAATAGTGACCTGGCCAAGAGGCATAAACATCGCAACACTGAACAGGACAACACAAAATAACACAACAAATAAATAAGAACACAGTATACCGAGGAAAGGTAAGAAATGTTCACGTTGGGAGCAGATGAGTCCAAGGCAACACAGCAGACTTAATGATCAGCAGATACATTGATCAGATAGCAGCTCAGTTAATATGTTTTTGAAGGAGTGTGGTGGGATGGATGTGTCAAGATTGAGGGTCGTTTGCAGCTCATTCCAGTCATTGGCGGCGGAAAAATGGAAGGAATGACGGCTAAAGGATGTGCGGGCTTTGGGAATGACCTGTGTGATATACAGTGCCACATTTAATTGTGTTACAAAGTGGATTCAATAGTATTTTTTTTGTAAAGAATCTACATAAAATACTAACGTCAAAGTGGAAGAGAAATTCTAACAAAAAATATAGTTGTTGCATAGTTGCACTGAACAAAAATATAAATGCAACATGTAAAGTGTTGGTCCCATGTTTCATGAGCTGAAATAAAATATCCCAGAAATGTTCCATACACGCAAAAAGCTTATTTCTCTCAAATGTTTTGCACAAATTTGTTTTCATCCCTGTTAGTGAGCATTTCTCCTTTTCCATGATAATTCATCCACCTGACAGGTGTGGCATAGCAAGAGGCTGATCATTACACAGGTGCACCTTGTGCGGGGAACAATAAAATGCCACTCAACAATGCCACAGATGTCTCAAGGTTTGAGGGCATGTGCAATTGGCATGCTGACTGCAGGAATGTCCACCAGAGAATGTAATGTTCATTTCTCTACCATAAGCTGCCTCCCATGTCTCTTCAGAAAATTTGGCAGTAAGTCCAACTGGCCTCACAACCGCAGACCACATGTATGGCGTCGTTTGGGTGAGCGGTTTGCTGATGTCAACGTTGTGAACAGAGTGCCCCATAGTGGTGGGGTTATGGTATGAAAAGTCCAAGGCAACACAGCAGACTTAATGGGCAAGCATACGCTACGGACAACAAACACAATTTCATTTTATCGATGGCAGTTTGAATACACAGAGACGCAGTGACGATATCCTGAAGCCCATTGTCGAGCCATTCATCCACCACCATCACCTCATGTTTCAGCATGATATTACACAGCCCCATGTCGCAAGGATCTGTACACAATTCCTAGAAGCTGAAAATGTCCCAGTTCTTCCATGGCCTGCATATTCACCAGACATGTCACCCATTGAGCATGTTTAGGATGCTCTGGATCGATGTGTACGATAGTGTGTTCCAGTTCCTGCCAAAATCCAGCAACTTTGCACAGCCGTTGAAGAGGAGTGGGACAACACTCCCCAGGCCACAATCAACAGCCTGATTAACTCTATGTGAAGGAGAAGTGTGGCGCTGCATGAGGCAAATGGTGTTCACACCTGATACTGACTGGTTTTTTTAAGGTCTCTGTGACCAACAGATGCATATCTGTATTTCCAGTCATGTGAAATCCATAGATTAGGGCTTAATGCATTTATTTCAACTAACTGATTTCCTTATATGAACTGTAACAATAGTAACATCTTTGTTGAATTTATATTTTTGTTCAGTGTATTTAGCCTTTGTTTAGCCAAGCCTAAATTATTTCAGCAGTAAAATGTGCCAATAATAATTATGCTGTGGAATATCTATTAAACCACCCAGACACATCAAAGATAGAGTCGTCTTTCTGAACTGAGCTGCAGGTAAGGAATGAAACTGCTTAGGGATGTTACCATGAGGCCATTGGTGATTTTAGAACAGCTACAGAGTTGAATGGTTGTGATGGGAGAAAACTAAGGATGGATCAAAAACATTGTAGTTACTTCACAATAATTGCCTAAATTACAGAGTGAAAATAACAATACAAATATACAGAATAAAAATATTCCAAAACATGCATCTTGTATGCAGCAAGGCACTAAAGTAATACTGCAAAAAAATAACACAGCAAATACACTTTTTGGGCTAAATGCAAAGCCTTATGTTTCGGGCAAATCGAATAAAACACACCGCAGAGTAATTGCCTCCTTATTTTAAAGCATTGTGGTATGCTTGACATTGGCAAATGCTGGAGAGTTTTCCAGAATGAATATAAACTGAATGGAGCCAAGCACAGGCTATATCCTTAAGGAAAACCTGCTTCAGTATGCCTTACACCAGACACGGGGAGAGTAATTCCCCTTTCAGCGGGACAATAACCCACAACACAAGGCCAACACTACGTTGGAGTTGCCTACCAAGAACATAGTGAATGTTCCTGAGTGGCCATGTTACAGGTTTGACTTAAATCTGCATGGAAATATATGGCAAGACTTGAAAATGGCTGTCTAGCCATGATCCCCGAAATCTTGACAGAGCTTGAAGAATTGCACAATTCAGGTGTGCAAAGCTCTTAGACACTTTCCCAAGAAGACTCACAGCTGTCATTGCTACCAAAGGTGTTTCTAACATGTATTGACTCAGGCAGCTGAATACGTATGCCATGACTTTTAATAATCATAAAAATAAATTCAAAACATTTTTCTTCCACTTTGACATTACAGAGTCTTTTGTGTAGATTGTTGACAAAAAAGACAATTAAGTCCATTTTAATCCAACTTTGTAACAGAAATCCAAGGGGTCTGAATACTTTTGCAAGGCACTGTATCTACAGTACCAGAGCGCAGGATGCTATTGGTAGTGGGGGATGTTGAGGAGTGAGCTGAGGTAGAGGTGGGACTTGCCTATGAGGGACTTGTAAATAAATTGGTAGCAGTGAGTCTGGCGTCGTGTACTGTATGTAATGAGGGCCAGTTGACCAGGGTGCAAAGGTCACAGTTAAGAGTGTTGAAAGGGGGACTGGTAACAACCCACTGGGCACACACTGGTTAAATCAATGTTGTTTCCACGTCATTTCAATTAAACCAATGTGGAATAGACGTTGAACTGATGTCTGTGCCCAGTGGGAAAGCGGTTGGCGTGTGGTAAATGGCGTCTAGTTTATTGAGGGAGGTTTTAGGGGCGAGCCTGTAAACTACATTGCATTGTCCAGGATTGGCAGGATGGTCATTTTTACAAGGATGCGCATGGCAGTGTGGGTGAAGGATGTTTTTGTTGAAGTAGAGGAAACCAAATTCTGGATTTAACTTTAGACCTAAGGTGTGTGACGTGGGTATGGAATGAGAGTGATCGGTCCAGCTATATACCAAGATATTTATAAGTGTCGACATACAGTACTCTAGCTCAGACCCGTTCAGGGTGAGAATGTTAGGAGGGCAGGTAGGTTCCGGTTGAAGAGCATACATCATTTTGTTGGTATTGAGTAGTAGGTCAAGGTCAGATAAAGCATGCTGGATGTTGTTAAGGCTACGTTGTAGGGTGGTCAGCACGGGCACTTTCATTAGTGCTATTGGCCTCAAACTCTCTGCTATGTGCATTTTCTCTTGGAAATATCCAAGCATTATGAATAGATGTTGCCCTCAGATACAGATCTAGGACTAGCTTACCCTCCATTTTGGGGAGAAAAACGGTCAAATTTCATTTGCTCCCCAGAGGCGGGCTTTGGTGGTGCTGTTCCGAGATTGGTTCCGGGTGGCGGCTGAAGAGGACTCCTTGGCCAATACCGTGTCTGTGTACCTCAGAGAGGTGAGGAAGGCCACGCCCTCGCTCCTCCCCTTCCTTGTTAACATGGCGGACGACAACGGCAACACAGTGCTGCACTATAGCGTATCCCATGCCAACTACCCCATCGTCAGCCTGCTACTGGACACAGGTTGGTACCACTGTGTGTGTGTTATTACACAGCTATGGGGCAATCTAAGGTAAGACAGTGAGTGAGTGAGTGAGTGAGTGAGTGAGTGAGTGAGTGAGTGAGTGAGTGAGTGAGTGAGCATAAACACTTATTGTATGGAATTATGTGTATCTAAATGGTTATACATTTGTACTTACTATTCCATATCTAACAGGTTGACATTGTGTATTGAGCATTCCAATACACCGTATGTGTGTGTTTGTCCTTCCCCATACAGGTGTGTGTGAGGTGGACCTCCAGAACAAGGCAGGGTACACAACGGTGATGCTGGCCTCCCTAACGGCCCCGGACGGCTCTGGGGACATGGAGGTGGTCCGCAGGCTCATGGAGCTGGGGGACGTCAACGCTCGAGCCAGCCAGGTCACTACCTCTATAACTGCCAAGTACACACCTCATACTTCCTCCTAACACTCTTGTATGGCACATAATATACTATACGATCAAGTATCTTGGTATTCCAAATGTATAACTGTGTGTTGTCCAAACGGTTCCATAACACAAAGCAATAGACAAGAATGGCTCCAACAATCCATCGTGGGTGTTACAGAGTTAACATTATGATTATAGCTATGGAACATCAAAGTAATGTACAGTAAATTGGACCTGTGCAGTGAGTACTTGTTTTGAATAATAATAGATTTCAATTGTCATGCCGCAGACTATAAACTATAAACCATATGAATCCGCACCAAGGGCCAGTGGTCTGTCATTCTGCTCACAGAGAGGGTAAAAGGGCTTTTTGATAAACAGAGGCTTATAGCTCGGCTTTGGAGAGAGGAAATATTGAGTTGACCTTTACAGCTTGCAGCCTGGGTTAGGATGAATCACCTCTGTACCACTGAGAGCAGCGGGAGAAACCAGTAGCTTGGTTACACCAGAATGAACACTGTGCTCACCATTGTTCCAGAGCAGCATTCAGTCTGGTTTAACCAGGCTAAGGTACTGGAGCAGGAATGCCCTTATGTTTCTGGCATGGCTACAGAAGACTGGAGGTTATCGTGAGCTCTCTCCCGCTGCCTGGACCTCTGTCCTCTCATCTCCTCTCACATACAGAGAGAGCTTCAATCTTCTCCATGATTGATCAAAAACCAAATGACACAAGAACCATAATAACATGTCTTAACGGACCCATGGGCCGCGCCTCGGGCTGTTGTGGTGGCTGTATTACTGCCACTCCGGTCGTCATGAGTCATGACCGCAGTAACATTCCACGTGACCATCACGGTAATCTTCTCTTCTGCACTCTGGACATGCGTTGGTAGTACTCAACTCGCTAACAACCACCGGGTCGCCAATGGCCTGGTACTCAGGGCTCTACTGTCCCTCTACCCACTCTGACATGAATGCAAAAAAACCACATCAAAGTCTATTATCATCAAAACAGTATCATGCTTTTAAAATTCAGCTCACTGTGATCAAATTGAAGAAAGAAGTTTAGCAACAGGTTGAAACGGAGTGGAAAACATGGTCGCTGTGGATGTTGTTTCAAAGCCAAACACTACGAAATGGACAGCGCTTTCTAAGGTGATGATTCATTTAAAACACCCTTATGCATATTAAGTGTTTATAAATACCCATAGGTATGTTTTGATTTCTAAGACATTCTAAGGTTTGCATCATACCCAACTAAAGTTGCCAAATAACTCAAAATCTAGCATATAGGACCTGTTTCAAATGATCACTTTTAGGCTAAACATATCCACATCATATGCGCACTCTCTCCAGAATGGGATTATATATCCTTTCTATTTTATTCAGCTAAAATCAATTATATTCTTCTTAATATAAAATCATATAATATAAAATAATGGTACGGGACTTATAAGCATATCTTGCCTGCTAAATGAACCAGCCTACAGCCTATGGCACGGCGCATAGCCAGATATAAAGTAGGCCAACTCATTTTCTGTTCTTTTGAAATACATTTTCTTCACATCACAATGTCTCTTTAGACCTGCCTAAAATAAATCGTGGATTTATTGTGATGGTGTATAGTAAATGGATTAATTCAACTTTGTCAAATGTCCCAAAGACGTGCATCAGCGGCTTGTATGCGCAGAGACCCGGAGACGCTAAACGTGTATATGTTCATTAACGATCAATTACCATGAGACCGGAAGTCTTTTGCATAACAATAACCTGCGGACAACATTTCATGACCACCATAGGCCAAGCCTGCATACTTTGTTTCTCTCTCTCTTTTAAACACACAGTAAAATATTCTCCCATAAGACTGGCCTAAAGATGAACCATCCCACCAGGAATTTGTCACAACTTCCTTATGGCCAGTCAGTTTTTAGCTCGGCATATTGAGATGATTCTCCGCTTGGCCCTCCTCATTCCTCTTCCCCATCTCTCTCCCTCCAGGGGGGTCAGACAGCTCTGATGCTAGCAGTGAGACATGGCAGGGGCCCGATGGTGCGTCTGCTGCTACGCTGCAGGGCAGACCCCAATGTCCAGGACCGCCAGGGGGCCACGGCCCTCATGTGTGCCTGTGAGAGGGGCCACACACACGTCGCCTGGCTTCTGCTGGAGAGGGCCGAGTGTGACACCAGCCTCACAGACCAGGTGAGTGTTGGATGAATAGACTAGAGAATACACAAACCCAAGTGCATAGACGCACACACTACACGCATAGTGTGTAGTAGCATCTTAAACAGGTTTTGCCCTGTGCAGTAGGTCAGGATTTGGTATCTGGTGCTAACAGGAAGTCTATGCCTGCAGTATGTCACTGGCTCTCATTGTGCCTGTTGGACAACTCAGGAAGAGAAACAGATTAACAGTGCTATGCACTTTATCATACACACAAACACAGATATGGATGCTCACACACACACCCATACAATCCCCCACCCCCCTGCAGGCCCTCAGTTACTAACCACGACTTCAGGAGTAAGCAATACATCCAACACCCAGACCATGCGCCACCTAGTGGACAAGTATACAAAATACACCCCTGGGGGGGATAAGAGTGCCTCCAAGTATTGCCATTATAAGATTCAATGTGAACAGGATGTCAGCCCTCTTTTCTCACTAGAATTAGCGCCTTTGCTGAAAGAGCAGCTTAGGCTATTTGAAGCATTTGAAAGCCCAAATACCTTGGTTGCGTCCCAAGTGGAACCCTATTCTCTATGGGCCCTGGTTAAAAGTAGTGGACTAAATAGGAAATAGGGTGCCATTTGGGGGGCATCCCTTGACTCAGCGATTAGCTCGTCGTAGCCCAGTGAGGTTTGCCTCTACAATAGGCTTCATTAATCCACAGAGAGCTAGCAGAGCGTTAGCCAGGCAGGTCACGCTTAGCTCACTAAAAAGAGGAGCGGAAAGCTCTCACGATGAAGGGCCTACTGCCTTGAATTGACACTATCCTAGATGCAAAAGTGTTAATTGTATAAATTCTAATTCACCCGGGAATGTGCATTCAACCGTTCTCTCTCATTTAGTCTATATCACTGTCGTTTAGCATGGTTACATACCTTAGTAGTGTGTGCCAAACCTTTCCTCAAGTACCCCCACCCATTCCACTTATTTGATGTATTCTAGTACGAGCACACCTGATTAAATTGGTTAACTGATCATCAAGCCCTTCATTAGTTGAATCAGCTGTGTTAGTACTGGAATAGATTTTTTTTAAATGGAGGTACTCGAGCAGAGGTTTGGAAAACACTGCCTTCGCCCATACCTCAAGTGTTGACCTTCTCTGCTTTCTTCCCCCTCTTTTCCTCTCTTCCTCTTCCAGCGTGGTCGCACGGCCCTCTTCGTGGCCCAGCAGGGGTCCTACGGTGACATCACAGCCCTAATCCAGGCCCACCACACACATGCTGGGACATCTCTCTGAGACCTTGACCCCCCTGTTCCCGTGGATAGGTCAAAGACACAGATGCCACAGTGCAAGGAATGTCCAATCCTAAATGGCAACTTATTCCCTACTGTATATAGTGCACTTTTGACTACAATCTAACTAGCTAAGTACATCTAAAAGCTATGGTAGAAAACTGTGTCGGTAGCCTTTTGGCTGTCGCTTGACTTCTCCAACACTCACCACTTACTGTGCTCAGCATGTCATGTTAGCATTTCTCACTGACTTCAAGTACTAGGCTCTGGCCAAGAGTAGTGCACTCACTACACAGTAGGGAATAGAGTGCCATTTCAGACACAGCCGAAGATCCCTCACCTCTGCCCGTCTGATTCGGAGGTGGCCCGTGTCTCTTCTCATCTCCGTCTTGGGCCACTAAGGTTCAGGTTGGGAGGTCAATATCATTCACTATTCCCAACCATGCTTGGAGTTAGCTCTTCAGTCCACTTCCTGTTCCTGGACAGGAAAACATTTGATTTTAAGACTCTTGTGTGCCAGTGGAAGTGTTATTGTGGCAGGTGTGCACTGCTCCAAACTTGGAGTGCGATATTGTCTGCTGGTTTTAGTCCTTGCCTATTAAAATTGATCCAGGTGTCTATTCATACCTGGGCAAATAGCAAAGTGGACTCGTCAGCCGAGTTCCACAATGGGAGATTTAAAAACATTTAAAAAACAGCCAAACTGAGGCCCTTGAGACCTCGAGCCTTCTATCCCCGTGTTATTTTCGAAAATGCATTATTACAGTATATGCTGGACCACCAATGGGTGGATGGGTTGATTGCTCTGCTGGTACTGTATACGTTTCAGTGTCGTTATCCCCTGTATGGCATTAGGGGAGTGACAATGTCCTATCTGTGTGTCAACGCCTTTACATCTCTTCACATGGCCTTTATTCTGTGATTGTACGGTGGGGATTCTATTTTTAATATCTATTATTTTGACTCCGCCTTACACCATCTCTACCATGTGCAACAGGGAAGAGAGCAACTGTGTTGGATAATATAGAAATCTCAGAGAAATCAAATCTAATTGGTATTCAGGTCTGCACCACTACCCTCTGGGCATTTCATTCAGCTAGAGATAATTATTACAGTAAATAGGCAGTACATTTACATTGATGCTTGTCTGGATTGAACTGTTTCCCACTATCAGCAAATTGTTGCATGTATTTTAAAATATCAGTGCGCTATACTGGTAAAGTTTGTTTCCTTATTATCAAAATCCATTATAGACAAACCAGACAGTGGATTTCTCTACTCATTTTGTATGCATTACTCTTAAAGCTAAGCAAAATTGCTGACATATGACAGTTTTAATTAAATGTTTTTGCCAATGATTTTGTATTGATATGGGGCAAAACACATGACATCCATTGTACTATGTAATGACATAAATGGCCAGCAGATGGCGCTACTTTTCCATTCTGTTATAACTGCATGCATGCAATGAATGCTGTCCTGACTGAATGTCTTTCAATTCAGACACGTACATTCTGTATGTACGGGATTAGGAGGTATACAATCCCTTTGTAATATGACACACAATTCTTTCTGGTGAGTGCTACTCATTGGTAGCAGTGCGTCTGGATAAGGTGAGTCCGCCCCCATGAAATGCCAAAATGCTTTTAGCATTTACGAAAAGCTCCAATCCATTACTAGTATTATAATAATCATACAAGCATTCAAAGTAATCCACCTTGCGCTTACACTTTGAAATACAATGCCTTGTCAGCCATAATAGATTATATGAATTCTTGGTACTGGACCAGTAGGTCTCATTCTCTATGCTGGTATGTGTATGTATGTGTGAGGCTTGGCTGCATGGAAATTGTGTGTGAGAAATAAGACTGAGATAGAGGCAGTGTGTGTGATAGTGAAAGAGAGAGTGTGTGTGCACGTGGTTGGCTTTATCGCCATGGCAGCAAAGCCCCACAATTCCCCACGGGATCCCCAGGATGCCTGTTGCTGTCTGTCACACTGACCCCACGCCTGCAGTGTTGCATCCCCATCACACAAAGAAGAGACTGAGTCAGCAATATACTGTATCTATTACAGCCACACACACACACGCCCGCTCGCACATAAGCATGCAAGCACACCAACACACAACCACACACACTTCTATCCCTGTTACGGAATCAAACAACAACTGCAAAACCACATAAATATAAAGAGAGAGACATACTGTATGTCATTTATATTCATACGGTATCAGGTGTGTGTGTGAGGCATCACTGTCACAGTAGGATAAAGAGCTCCATCCTCTCCCTCATCCCCAACCAGTGTTCACGGGGCTCGGATTTAAGGTGTCCATCTGGGCTCTAGTCAAGAGGACCAACATCTGTGACGTATCCCTGTCTGGCCCAAAGTTCAACTGGGCTCCCTATGCATCCTGCATGATTTCCTGTTTAAATGGGGATCATAAAGGAACTATGCAGATGAATGGTGATTTTAACTTTTCGGGCTGTCAAATGGCTGCCTCAAAAGTTAGCATCCTCTTGGAATGAGACAATTTTTGCGAGTTAGCAACGATACGGAGTCTGTGACTTGGTTTGCTCGCGGCCGCTCTCACTCCCTGCTCTTGAATACACACCTGAAATGTCCAGTGTCTTCCGCCAGCTACGCCATTTTAACAGAAGGCATCGCAAATGGACTACTCTATAACTGCAGTGCAGACGCAGTCCACATAAGACCGTGCCAAAAGACCCAGAGATTCTTGGTCAGTTTAATGTATGTGTGTCTCGATAGATGCTCTTGACAGAAATGATGTCTGTAAACATATGAAGATACAAATATTAAGAGAAGGGAGATGGGAGATTTAAAAAAAGACACAGGGAAGAGATTTGCAATAAAGTTTTATATATCAATATATAGATATTTAAGAACAACTTCATGAAATAATAAAAAGGTGAGCGAGACCGTTTTTTGTCAATTCTGGGTACAGATGTTCTTATTTGCATGTTACAGAAGTTGCTTGAAAAGAACCCATCTCCCACAGCGAAACAGCAGTACAACAAAAAAGAGAGAGAAAAAAAGGCACCAGAAAACAATCGTTGATATTATAAAACGCTGGGGTTGAGAAACAATGAGATACGGGAAGATATTGAGGAGGAACCACGTTGTATTACTTGTACTGATAAATAAGTACACATTAGGAAAGAGAAAATGTTATCAAATGAAGCAAGACCAAGTAACAACACAAAACACTTGGGCGGATAATTCATATTTCGTACAATCAGGGAATGCAGTGCTCTTTTATACAAATAAATTAATATACTGTCATCAACACTTTATTCTTATCTAAAATCTTATGTACATATTTTTCTTTTAAAGAATTGTATAATACTTTATCAAAAACTGGTTTGCAATATGAAAATGTATTTACAAATCATGATTTCAAAAAACACCCTCGCAGCTACTCCGGTCCCAAAAACATACATACTCACATGCACTCATTCTGACACACACACACACACACACACACAATACAGAAGGCATTCTGAGAGGGCTGGGCAACAAAGTGTACAAAACGTTTCCAATATGGCTGTGAAATGAACACAAATACTCGCACACATGCATAAACACACACACAGGCACACACACATATCCACCCCCACTACACACACCTATTCAATCTGGCTCTTACCAAATCCTATTTCATCCCATCACCGTGATCGACAATACTACAATGGAGGGGACTCAGAAATATCTATTTTCTGAGCGGATCCCCAATGTGCGGGACAGGACAAAGGGAGAGGTGGACAAAAGACAGTTGTGTTTACTGACAGGAGAATCCAACCTGACTGAACCTCATTACTGTTTAAGCACGTGTCCCAAATGACATCCTTTTCCCTACATAGTGCACTACTTTTGACCAGAGCCCTATGGGTCCTGGTAAAAAAAAAAAAAAGAGTAGTGTACTATAAAGGGAATAGGGTGCCATTTAGGAAGCAAGCAAAAAAAAATCTGTCACAGTGATGTCGGCCACCAGAATAGCTGACGGGCCTTTTGTCAGCAGTCGACCTCCCACTGACTGAGTGCCTCCTATATGAAAGCTCACATTGACATCTTCTCAAAGAATGAAGACAGGGGCATGGATGTTTGTGTTCGCGTGTCTGGTGTGTGTGTGTGTGTGTGTGTGTGTGTGTGTGTGTGTGTGTGTGTGTGTGTCTTTGGGGTGAGTGTAATGCTTGTGTTTGTGAAGGGCGAGTGAGTATGCAGTGTGTGTAATGCTGTGTGTAATCTTCCTAGTAAAGTGAATGTTTCTGTAGTTCTGTCCAATTTATGGAGTTCTGCCCTTGAGCTGTTCTTGTCTATTAATGTTCTGTATTATGTCATGCTTCATGTTCTGTGTGGACCCCAGGAATAGTAGCTGCTGCTATCTCAACAGCTAATGGGGACACTAATAGAATACCCCCTGTGTGTGATCTCTTGAGGGTGAGTGACTCTGTGTGTGTGTTGTACTGACAAAGAGAGTAGATAAAGGGGAAATAAAATCAACAATAACAGATGACAAATTCACCTGTGGCCATGGAAAACAGCTAAAAAGAGGAGAGGAGAATAATAGCCTAAACGATTCACCTCAGTACAACAACCCTCTAATTGCTTTTCTCAAACTGTTAGCTAAGCATTAGCCTGGTAGCCATTAGCCATATCTGGTTCTGCTTTAGCCTAGTTAAACATTAGCCTTCGAGCTAGCTAATTCTGCTCTAGCCAACTCTTTTCTCATTATCATACCTAAAGGCTGGTTTTTAGTCCATCTATTGACATGTTGTTGCAGTGATATCATGAAAATTTTATTTACAAACTCGGTTTGTTTGTATAAACACAAAGTTGACATCATGAGCATTATATTGCCACGTGATAGTGACTTACATTCTATCTAAGCTGCCTTTCTCCTGAGAAGAGATTAATAGTAATAGTTTGTTTGATTTCTCATACTCACACCTAGTCTGGAATTAGATTGACTAGATAGGCAGCTCAGCTAAAGTCAGTTTAATTACAGGTTGAATTAAGCTGGCTACCAATTGCTAACCAGGATTCTTTTGTTGTTGAGAATCTTTGGAGTCTTCACTCCCAACGGCAAAGAGACAAGGGTGCTCCATAGCTAAACTTAACATATGCTCTACAAAAAATACAGTCATCCATCATATTAAATGTATGTATATTCTGTATGCTAATGCAAGCTAGCTAGCTGTCAATCAGGCATTTGGAATTTATTGTCATGGCTATGTAGCGCCATTGGCTCTATCTACTCGTGACAATGGACACTGTGGCAGGGTCAAAGTAGAACCGTTTTCACCGTTGTGATGATCTACAGACAGTCAGCCTGAGTATAAATGAAATGTAGATTTGACCAGCAATACTTGCCGCATCCTAATTGTCTAGAGACATGTCGTAGACACACACAAAAGCCTTAACACGGATACTGTTAGCCACTAGCTAGACGTCTTCACTGGGCATAAAAATCCAGCCTACAGTTAATTACTACAAAGGCTTCTCTCGCTAAGCCTTACGCTTTCTTTTGGATCCCAAAGCTGCCACAAAACTTTCTCAACGACCCTTTGCCCTGCTTGCCCTCTTGTAGCCTTTTAGGTTCAATAAGGATAACGTCAAAGGATAACTGTAGAGAGTAGGTACACACACCTAAGTGCAAACACACACACACAACAACAACAACCTCTCTCAAACCTTTCACTCCACTCCAAGACAAAAGCCCTGACCAGAATAACAAAACACCATGACATCTTTAGTAATCGTGAGGTGAACAATAAAACGTGTTGAATGAATAGCTTAAAACTATACAGATTGTCCCATCAACTAAGGTGCTGCCCTCATTTTAAACCTCCCCCTAAAAAGCCAGAGAATGAGGATCCACCAGGGATATAAAATGGAGAGCATAGATATATAACATCAAGGGCAAAATGACTCTCTTGGAACTCCTCTCGGCCTTAAACGTGAGACAGATAGCACAGCTCAATACTGCTGAAATTGATCAAAAGTGGATGAAAAACATCCAGAATTGGTGTCGACTCAGTTGCAACTCAAGTCCAGTGATCTAAATTCAATTGATTCATAGAGAATTCAAGAACTGAATTGACAGGAATTCAAACCGAACCAACCCCAACTCTGACATAACATAAATAAACCTTAGAAAGTGTCAAACTGTCAATTTTGTGTGATGAATTCGCACAGCATGGTCCCGAATGGCTGGATGTGACGAGAACATCATATGTCCATCCTTTGAACAGACTCAGTGAGTGACCCCTGACCTTAGTACTGTGTGTGTGTGCATGTGTGTATGTGTGTGCGCCTGAGCAGCGGCCATCTTGAAAATTAACCCCCTGAGCAGCCATTTAGTCTAGTTTCCATCCTCCCACTTTGCCTCACTTAGCCGTAGTGGACAGCATAGGCTGCTCCGTGTACCAGTGAGTCCCCGGGTCGGGCATACTGCCACCCAGTGGTAGAGCGATAAACTGAGGGCATGTATTTCCACCCCCGCCGACTACGCCACACCCCACTCCAACTGGGTACGGGTGATGCCCGTGCTGGCCGCTCATGCCATTGTCCGTCCGTCCGATGTGAATCTCATCCTCTTCGCCCTCGCCTGTGGTCTTGCGGTAAACGGGGTTGTCAAAGTTCATACTCTTGGTAGAGTTTACACGATAGTTCCGCCAAACCAGGTAGACGCCAGTGCAGAGCAGACCGAAGACCACTGTGGCAACAATAGGAACTGCATGCGTTTAACACACAGTGGCAGGGGGAAGGGATGGGGGGACACGGGGAAGATGGAGGAGTGTTAATGTTGTCGGACCATGAGCATCGTGAGATGACAGGCACAGAGTGGAAGTATAGCAAATCAAGACATGCGGGTGGACAGAGGGGGAGGGGACGGAGCGAACTGGCCTTTTGCTGGGGATTTCTGTGCTTGGCTTGGTGGATCAATTGACATTATCATCAGGGAATAATCTCATAACTTCGAAGAGCATGGTTTGTAGGCAGGTAGCCATATAGTTGTCACAGAACTTCTCGAGCCAACTAGGGTATGTGTACCCGTGACCCCAAGCCAAGCCAGATGGGAAATTTCTGAGAGATCTTAGCAAAACTGAGCTTGAGGCAGATTTCATGAAAAACAGTGGGAATTTGGACTTTTGGGTTGTGAAGTACGGTTTGTAACAGAGGAACCACAACTGTCCAGCACGCTTCCAGCAAGCTCATAAAACTGAGAATTTACCAGGGGCGGCAGGGTAGCCTAGTGGTTAGAGCGTTGGACTAGTAACCGGAAGGTTGCGAGTTCAAACCCCTGAGCTGACAAGGTACAAATCTGTCGTTCTGCCCCTGAACAGGCAGTTAACCCACTGTTCCTAGGCCGTCATTGAAAATAAGAATGTGTTCTTAACTGACTTGCCTGGTTAAATTAAACATAATCTTTTGGTGTTGTATATTTGACTAATACATTTAAGTATTGAGCGAGAAGTGTGTCTGGAAGCTAACATGACTTAATTTGCTACTTCAATATAATCTTTATATTATATTTATATACTTAATGCAGAGGAGAGGCATTGCCAGGTGAAGGGGGGCAACCCAAAAATTGCTGGGTTATTTAGACTGATTGGCTAATTCCCCGCTGACCTGTATGCCCATCACCCTTGTCATTAGAAGGGCAGGAGAGACTGGCATTTCCTAAATGCCTTCAATATGCCATCAGCGCCCCCAGAAAAGAAGAGTAGCATAGGGTTGTGTTAAAAAAGAAATAAGCGTTTCTTATTGGACAAATCCATGTACTCCCCCACTGTTTCAGTCAGTATTATTCCATTTGGAATGCGTGTTTTCTGACTGCCTGCAATAATATATCCAAACAAAACCCGCCTGCCACCATGGTTGTTTTGGTTGGAACGCACCCAACACACAATAAATGAATGGATATGCAGTGGCAGAATGTCAAGACACAGACACACAATGGTTTCTGAGTGGCCATGTCTCGAGGCATGGTCCCTCTGGTCCAAACTGAACCAGGATCAGTGGATAGTGTAGACAATAGACTAAATATAGCAAGCTTGGGTTCAAATACTATTTGAAATAATTGTAACTACTTTTATCTATGCCTGATTGAACATTTATGGCTTAATGGACCCTACATCTGGCACTCTAGGCAGGCTAGGGCAAACACTCAAAGTATTTGAAAGATTTAAAATACTATTTGAACCCAGGCATAGTAGGGAGTAGACTAAATATAGCCGGTCAGACAGGAGAAGCAGCCCCTGTGGGGGTACAGATAGAGGACATGTACTTACCTATAGGGATGACTACTCCCAGAACTGCCACTGTCAGGTTCTCCCCCAGGAGAAAATGCTCACTTCCAGCTACAGAGGATGCGGCATGGAGGCAAGAGAAAGAGAGAGGGACATAGGAGTGACAGAGCGAGAGAGGGACATAGGAGAGAGAGAGGGCCATAAGATAGAGAGAGGGGAGAGAGAGAGGAGTGGGGGAGACAGATTTTTTTTTTTTACAGAGTAAGGATGACAAAGGAGAGAGAGAGAGTGAGAAAAACCGATAGGGAGTGTCAGAGAAGAAAATAAAAGTGGGAGAGAGAGAGAGAGAGCGTGGTTAGCCCTGCTATTAGGTGTGTGTGCGTTTGGAACAGGGTTTCCATTAGGAAAATGTGGCACCAGACAACGTGACCGGGAAGATTGTAATTTACCGGCCATTTGAGAAATTTACCAGACCCATATGGATTGGGTTTGTAACCCATTAGGGTGTCCACCCACGGTGCTCAGCAATCCCATTTTGACTATGGTAATTCATCTTAACAGAACATGCAACTCCCTGTAATGAAATAGCCGATAAAACGTCAGTTTCTAACATTTGCCAAAATGAAATTCGCAGGAAAACATCATTCTAAACAGCGCACCTGATGAGAGCGGTTCCATATGTGAGAGAGATGAAAATTTAGAAAGAGTGGGAATCTAAAGATGAAACAATTTAGGAAAGGGACCATTTGGGGATGTTGGATTTCTGATTATCTTAATTCACCACGTCACCCCCACTAATAAGCTTGAGCTTCTAAGTCATTTTTTCTTTACCTCACGCAGTAAGTCAGCGAAGTCTGTTTTAATAACATCCATTGCGAATTATATTATATTAAAACTACAGTTCCCCAGAGTAGGCTATTGAATTTTCTTTCAACAATCTCCCCCTCAATAGTCACCCATCCTCGGTGTGAAAGAGCAATGGAAGTTATAGGCCTACTGCTGCATTGGCCAATAGGCTGTGAGTTCCATGCTCTCGTTTCTTTAGCTGCCAATGAATCACGGCGTATCAATGTGTCCATATGGCAGAGGCTGGAGATCTCAAATGAGTTGCATTTTTTTACTTTTAGATTGGTATCAATTTAATTCAGATTTTTTACAATTAACCACATGACAATGATTTTGAGAAACGAAAAATGCGCATATGAAAATCATAAATGGCACGCAGATCGGTAGCAATGGTAGGATAATTGTAAGCTTCCCGGAGCTTGAAATTCATGTGCCGCCAAAGTCTAAATAAAAATATTTGCCTCCACGTTTCTATGGTTGGATTTTTGGCAATAAGCAACTTTGAAGCAAGGCAAGACATCATCATAATATGAAAAAAAAAAACATTCACGTTTCAAACCATTAAGTATGTTTTCAGAACGCATACTGTCTCCAGCTCAAATTACAACGCGGTGTGTGACTCTCTGATAGCCTGTCGCCTGCACTTGAATGGTGAATGGGGAGGCGAGCTTCAATTACCAGTTCAGAAAACAAAATAGTAGCTCTTTTAAATTGTGCACCAAAACTGTTTTTAACAGGCGATTGCATTTAGAATTGTTGCGCAATGAATGGGCTTTTAAAAGCATATGTTGAGGAGCTGCAGGAGAAATCCCACTCAAAATAGGCTCTATATGCTGTGCGTGTGTGATTGTTGTGTTGAATAAATAACATACATGACAACTAGCGAAAATACACACACAGGCCAATTGAATTTTAAAAAAGTATGCAAAATAACCTATAGATCAAACGTATTTCCATCGACTGGTATTTCTATCAATTAATAAAAAGCATTATTTTGCATTGGGCAACACTTTTTTGGGGGGGCTTTTGCCAGGTAACAGAAACCCTGGTTTGGAAATGAAGCAGTATTTGGCAGGAGACAAAGAGGTGGTGGAAGAGGCTAAGCTTCATCAGATAACACTCTGGCTGTGCCCAAAATGACACCCTATTCCCTATATAGTGCGCTATATGCCCTGGTTAAAAGTAGTGCATATATGGAATAGAGTCCCATTTGCTCCCATAATGTCCAGGAAATAGATGGTTTCTGAAACATGATCATGTAAAATTCAGGTGAACTGATCATTGTATCGCTGTAAACTGCTGGAAATACACTTCCATGCTAATAGCTGTAGGTAATTACTTCAAATAATGTCCCCCTCTCCCTCATTGTCCTAACCAGTTCCAAATCTGACAGGAGGGCTAGAACATCAACAGGTCTACAAAGAGCTGGTTTCTGAAATATTAAATATAGCGATCTTGCTCAAGAACTGTAGGTAATTACTACAAATTCATGTCAATTAAACATAGTACACACAGATACATATCAGGTACACAGACAGACCCACACACACACACACACACACACGGCCACTTGATGGCACTTACAGTGGTGAGAGAGGTTGCTGTCCTCCTTGATGACATTAGTGTCCCCAGACCCTACTGTGGTGGAGGTGGTGTGATCCAAACGCCGGCCATCTTTCTCCTTCACCTCTGCCCCAGGTTTGGCGATGAGGAGGAGTTCTGGGGTGCTGGAGGGGGCGGGGGTGAGGTGGCGGACCCCGGCATCTGCCTGGGACAACCCAGAAGTGGAATGGGAGTCCTCTTTGTCCTCCTCGATACTTGCCGTGATGATGGCTACCGAGCCAGTGGGGAATGGCGACGGTGTGGTAATAGTCTCATTTGCTTAAAGAACAAGAAAATACAATTAGTTACATTACACCCTTGTATGTATGCCATATCAACTATATGTAGCTGTTTTACAAGATTAGAACAGTAAGATCATCATAATAGAGTTTTACTCAATCAAACCTCAACTATGGAAAACTCCCGATGGTGCCGGAAGTACACTACATGACCAAAAGTATGTGGACACCTGCGCGTCCAACATCTCATTCCAAAATTATGGGCATTAATATAGAGTTTGTCCCCCCTTTGCTGCTATAACAGCCTCCACTCTTCTGAGAAGGATTTCCACTAGATGTTGGAACATTGCTACGGGGACTTCCTTCCATTCAGCCACAAGAGCATAAGTGAGGTCGGGCACTGATGTTGGGCGATTAGGCCTGGGTCGCAGTCGGCATTCCAATTCATCCCAAAGGTGTTTGATAGAGTTGAGGTCAGGGCTCTGTGTCGGTCAGTCAAGTTCTTCCACACCAATCTCGACAAACCATTTTTGTATGGACCTCGCTTTGTCATGCTGAAACAGGAAGAGCATTCCCCAAACTGTTACCACAAAGTTGGAAGCACAGAATTGTCTAGAATGTCATAGTATGCTGTAGCGTTAAGAATTCCATTCACTGGAACTAAGGGGCCTAGGCCAAACAATGAAAAACAGCCCCAGAACATTATTCTTCCTCCAAACTTTACAGTTGGCACTATGCATTGGGGCAGGTAGCGTTCTCCTGGCATCCGCCAAACCCACATTTCTCTGTCGGACTGCCAGACGGTGAAGTGTGATTCATCACTCCAGAGAACGTGTTTCCACTGCTCCAGAGTCCAATGGCGGTGAGCTTTACACCACTCCAGCCAACACTTTCCATTGCACATGGTGATCTTAGTCTTGTGTGCGGCTGCACGGCTATGGAAACCCATTTCATGAACCTCCCGACAAACAGTTATTGTGCTGACGTTGCTTCCGAGGCAGCTTGGAACTTGGTAGTGGGTGTTGCAACCCGAGGACAGCCAATTTTTTATGCGCAATGTGCTTCAGCACTCTGTGAGCTTGTGTGGCCTACCACTTCACGGCTGAGCTGTTGTTGCTCCCAGATGTTTCCACTTTACAATAACAGCACTTAACAGCTGACCGGGGCAGATCGAGCAGGGCAGAAATTTGACGAACTGACTTATTGGAAAAAGTGGCATCCTATGGTGGTGCCATGTTGAAAGTCCATGTCTGTCTATGGAGATTGCATGGCAGTGTGCTCGATTTTATACAACTGTCAGCAACGGGTGTGGCTGAAATAGCCGAACCCACTAATTTGAGTATGTCCACATACTTTTGTATTTGAAGCGAGCCATATTGCTGTATGGGGCTGAATGGCACCAAAAAATTGGATCATAGAGAAAAAAAATGACCGGAACTATCAAAGGATCATGGTCGATGTAGTCATTTTAATCCTGCCTGAGAGACATGTGCAAAGAGCGTGCATGAGGGCGAGCCTCCTCGTCGCCTACCGGCCTGTGATTAGTCTGTCAGCATGTGGTTCTGTGTTACGACAAATGTAATAGTCAGAATGGATCAATATTTAAATTAAATATTGTAGCGAACTTAAAAATAATTCACACTGGGGACCGAACTTGATCATAATAAACCAAAATTGGCGTCTAAAAATACATTTTCTCCTTTCTGGCGATCGTAATTTACATAGGCTTTCTAGGGCAGACCAAGGCTTTTGGCACTGATAGGTTGCTACGCAGTAGCCGACCAGCAGAGGTCATGACTCCTCACTCCAGATCGTATACCGGGGGTCTGCAAATCACACACATCAGTGGAAGCTGGTGTCACTTTGAAATGGAGGACAGGCTCATGGTAATGGTTGGAATGAATGGATGGTACCAAATGAGCCCATCACCCCTTTTCTCCCTCCACCAGCCTCCACTAACAGCCACCCACTGACACACACATTCTCACCTGGCACACAGCCCCGCATGTCGGGCCCCAGGTCCTGTCCTGTGGGGCAGGCGCAGGTGTACTTGGGAGAGTGCTCTGTGATCTGGGGGGCTTTGAGACACAGGTACTCACAGCCACCGTTGGCCTCACTGCCCAAGTTACAGCTGTCTGGGCCTTAGAGAGGGAAATAGAGAAACACACAGTAAGAGACAGAAATACAAAAGGCTGTGTTTACACAGGCACCCCATTCTGATCTTTTGCCCAATTATTGGCAAAAGAGCTGATCTGATTGGTCTAAAAATATCAGAATTGGTTTGCCTGTGTAAACGCAGCCAAAGAGACACACAGTCAGAGACTCGGACGCATTGGGGTAAGGAGAGTCTCTCTAGCTAACTTTGACACCATGCTAGATAAGCTAATAACCAACGTGCCAGGGGAGATCTGAGGAATTCCTTGCTAGTCGGCCTATGCATTGCTTGCTCTTTGGGGTTTTAAGCTGGGTATCTGTAAATCACTTTGCGGCTGCTGATGTAAAAAGGGACTTATAAAATACATTTGAATGATTGATAATCCAGGCGAACTGTTCACTTATTCATATAATAAAAACATGAAACTACATAGTAGTTTCTGGTGTAACTGCACTGTTAAGATACACATGGCACATTTGATCTTTGTAAATACTAGCTTCTTAATGTAATAATGTGATGGGTCTGTTACATGAGACCAGGGATCAATCTGTGAAGACCAGGTTGAACTAGTGTAGTTTGTGTGTTTTATGGCATTTTAGTCATTTAGCAGACACTCTTATCCAGAGCAACTTACGGGAGCAATTAGGGTTAAGTGTCTTGCTCAAGGGGACATCGACAGAGTCGGCTCAGGGATTCGAACCACCAACTCAACACTCTTAACCGCTAGGCTTCCTGCCGTGTGTGTGTGTCTCAAAGGATCACAGAGGAAGAATGACTCACACCTTGTGTACTCAGGTAAGGACATGTGTTCAGTCATAGGGAGAAGTGTACTAGAAGCATTGCATAACACACTAGGGACACAGATAAACAACCAGAGACAACAAGCTCTTTCTTGTTCTTTCTCTTTCTCTCTTTCACTCTCAAACACACACACACACACACACACAAAGGTACACCGACAGAACAGAGAAAACAAGTTATTTTTTGTTGTCTTACTTGCTCTCTCTCTCTCACACACACACACACACACACACACCTTGGGGCTGTCGGAGTGGGTGGAAGACCACTATGTCGTGGGGGTCGTTGAGGTGCTCGGCCAGTGTGCTGACATCTTGGCCGGTTAGCCTGTTAGCGCTGTACACCGCCTCCCTCTCCCTGTCTGTCCAGTAGATACGGTCCTGACAGGGGGGAGAGAGATGGAAAGAGGGAATAAGAAAGACAAAAAAGGAGGAGAGGGAAGGAGGGAGGGATAAAGAGTAAGAGGAGGTGGATAGATAAGAGGCAGGAGAAAGGGAGGGGAGGCAATGAAAGCACAGTCAATTTTTTACGTCAATTAACATTGTGTATAGGCATCTGTAAAAAAGAATGCAGTAGACAGACAGCAGTTTGTCGTCTCTCTCGCCTGATTTATAAAAGGCTGAGCTAGCTAGTACAAGACTTTTAGAGCGGCTAGCCAGAGTAAGGACTTTTGGAACATGCTGTTGTAAAAACACATTTGATTGTCAGACAAAACAGAACGACAGACAGACTGACTTCTCAAGCGATGTTACGTGAATAAGCGCTACTTTTACAGTTTAACTGTCTAGCTATCGCCCTCTCTGCAGAAATCCTTGCCGAGATCTCACCAGTGCTACCGTAAAGGGTGAGCATTCTCACTGCTCCTCCGTTGGGAGGTTAAACAAACTCTGACTGCAACCAGACGTCACCTTGTGGTTGTTTATTTCATTATATCCTGTCTGTTTACCGGAACGTTCCCCTAACGTTATCAGGCTTCGGGAAGATGCTGTGCGGAGGGGAGCTGGCATCGTTCCACGGTTGCTGTGGAAACCATGGGCTTAATCCCCATTAGAGTGCGGCGGCGAGACAGCACATCCTGTGGTACAGAACTGTGTATAGGGGGAATGTGCGTGAGAGTGTGTCTGCATGTGCGTGTGTGTGTGTGTGTGTTACAATCCACGTAATAAAACTGAAGTAGAGCATGTTTAACAAAAAGCTAACATTGTCAAACAAGGTCAGTTAGAGTAGAAAGACATTTCCTCCTCTCACAAAATGGACAATAAGGAATGTATTATTAACCACCTTCCCGCAGAAGCTTTTTCTTACTGGTCTTACATTTGTAGCAGCTTTCAATAAGAACATATTTTCCCTTTTAGCTACTTACTGTAACCAATGCAACAGAGGATTTGCACTTTTAAAAGTAGAGCTCTACTGTGGATTCAATTCTGCTGTAAAAAGCTCCGTTCCAATCCACCAGCAATGTTAGGAGCGGAGAGTTAGGAGCGGAGAGTTAGGAGTCTCTATAGGAATTTGCACAGTGGAATAGGCAGCAGGGTATAATGTCATTACCACAGCGGAATAAGGCAGCTGGGTATATGTCATTACCACAGTGGAATAAGGCAGCTGGGTATATGTCATTACCACAGTGGAATAAGGCAGCTGGGTATATGTCATTACCACAGTGGAATAAGGCAGCTGGGTATATGTCATTACCACAGTGGAATAAGGCAGCTGGGTATATGTCATTACCACAGTGGAATAAGGCAGCTGGGTATATGTCATTACCACAGTAGAATAAGGTAGCTGGGTATATGTCATTACCACAGTGGAATAGGCAGCAGGGTATAATGTCATTACCATAGTGGAATAAGGCAGTGGGGTATATGTCATTACCATAGTGGAATAAGGCAGCGGGGTATAATGTCATTACCACAGCAGAATTAGACAGCTGGGTATAATGTCATTACCACAGTGGAATAAGGCAGCTGGGTATAATGTCATTACCACAGTGGAATAAGGCAGCGGGGTATAATGTCATTACCACAGCGGAATAAGGCAGCGGGGTATAATGTCATTACCACAGTGGAATAAGGCAGCTGGGTATAATGTCATTACCACAGTGGAATAAGGCAGCTGGGTAATTGTCCTTACAACAGCGGAATTAGGCAGCGGGGTATAATGTCATTACCACAGTGGAATAAGGCAGCTGGGTAATTGTCCTTACAACAGCGGAATTAGGCAGCGGGGTATAATGTCATTACCACAGTGGAATAAGGCAGCTGGGTAATTGTCCTTACAACAGTGCAATAAGGCAGCGGGGTTTATGTCATTACCACAGTGGAATAAGGCAGCTGGGTATAATGTCATTACCACAGTGGAATAAGGCAGCGGGGTATATGTCATTACCACAGTGGAATAAGGCAGCTGGGTATAATGTCATTACCACAGTGGAATAAGGCAGTGGGGTATATGTCATTACCACAGTGGAATAAGGCAGTGGGGTATATGTCATTACCACAGTGGAATAAGGCAGTGGGGTATATGTCATTACCACAGTGGAATAAGGCAGCGGGGTATGTGTCATTAACCACAATGGAATAAGGCAGCGGGGTATATGTCATTACCACAGTGGAATAAGGCAGTGGGGTATGTGTCATTACCACAGTGGAATAAGGCAGTGGGGTATATGTCAATACCACAGTGGAATAAGGCAGTGGGGTATATGTCATTACCACAGTGGAATAAGGCAGTGGGGTATGTCATTACCACAGTGGAATAAGGCAGTGGGGTATGTGTCATTAACCACAATGGCTAAACAGGCTGTGACAGTCCCAATGAGAGATGAAAGTGACACACACTTGTCTGTAACGGTGATTGTGTTACCGCCACATCGGTGGTCACGAATCATGACTGCTGTCAAATTCCACGTGACCGTTGAGTCACGGTAACTACTCCAAAACTGTGCTCTGTAAATGGATGTAGCTTGACGGCCGTTAATAGCCTGATTTGCTAACGGCCCTCAAGTCGCAAATAGCCTGGTACTCTGCAGTCTTTTTTTTACCATTCTAATCACAATGACGTCAATGCAAATAAAATCGAAAATCAAACACGATTGAATTAGAGTAATCTGAATGACGAGGATAAATGATGGGAGTTAGAGGTCCCGTTGCAAATTAAGACATTCCATGGTCGTTGTGGATCTTGTTTCAAAGTCAAAGCCAAACACAATGGCAGACATTTGGACGCATTTTGGATGCAAAGCTAATAATTAGCTTGTCGGTAAGCTGAATCAGGTTAGTAACATCTGAGGTTGGAGCAAAAACCTTCAGGAGGGTAGCTCTCTGGGAACAGGGCATCATCAACTGTCGCGTAGTGAGAACCAGTTTCTCAAATAGCTGTCACACCCTGGCCAGAGTTTACTTTGTATGTTTCTATGTTTTGGCTGGTCAGGTTGTGATCTGAGTGGGCATTCTTGTCAGGATTTGGCCAGGGTTGTTCCGGGTTTTGGTCACTAGATGCCCCCATTGTGCTTTTTGACCTTATGTTTTTTCCCTTGTTCCCCATTATTATTTGCACCTGTACCTCGTTTCCCCTGATTGTATTTAAACCCTTAGTTTCCCTCAGTTCTGTGCTCTGTGTTTGTATGTTAGCACCCAGCCCTAGTGTTCTGTGTTTTCTTGTCGATTCCGGTGGATGCTCTTGTGGAATTCTGTTTTTGTTTTTGAGTATCTCTTGAGGCTTTTTTGTGCTATTCCTACCACCTTTTGGATTTGCCATTTTTGTATTTAAGGACTTCTCCTTTTTACTTTATTAAATACACCGTCTTAAGTACTGCTGTGTCTGCCTCATCTTCTGGGTTCTGCTGACTATTCGTGGCTCAGTTGGTTAACTGACTGAGCCAAAAATGAACCCAGAGGCAGCCAGTTCCCAGGACCTTTTTGCCATGCTGTCCCACCACCAGGAGACTGTCCAACGCCACGAAGCCGCCCTGGTTCAGCAAGAGGCCTTAATGGCTAGACATTCTCATCTTCTGTCGGAGATGCTGACTTCCATTAAGCAAATATCTGATCGTCTTACCCCGGCAACAGTTCCCGTCCCAGTACCTCAGATTCATGTACCCATGGCAGTTAACCCCCTGGCTGAACCTCGTCTTCCACCTCCCCAACAGTTCTCAGGTGATCCAAGTGCTTGTAAAGGGTTTCTCACCCAATGTTCTCTCTCCTTTGAGCTACAACCCTCGTCGTTTCCCACCGACCGGTCTAAGATCGCTTATATCATCACCCTGCTGCCGGAAAAAGCCCTGGCCTGGGCTACTGCTGTGTGGGATGCCCATAGTTCCTGCTGTGCCAGCTACTCTGCCTTTGCTGAGGAATTCAAACGAGTGTTTCAAGGCCCAAGCAGTGGTTCTGACTCAGGCAAACAGCTCCTGACTCTCCACCAAGGTTGGCGCAGCGTGACGGACTATGCCATCCAGTTCCGCACGGTGGCAGCAGCAAGTGGCTGGAACAACGAGGCGCTCACGGTGTGCTTTCTGAAAGGCCTTTCCGACACTATCCAAGATGAACTGGCCACTCGGGAACCACCGGACAATCTCGAGTCCCTGATCAAGTTGGCCTCACGCATTGACCAGCGTCAGAGAGAGAGAACTCAACCGTAGACCTCTAGCCCCTATCAGTCCCAGCTCCGAGTCCCCACCTTTATCCTCGCTGGCTCCATCGGAACCCATGCAGATTGGACGCATCTCCCAGGCTGAGAGAGACCGCCGGATGAGGGAGCGACGCTGTCTATATTGCGGCAAACCGGGCCATTTCCGTTCCACGTGTCCCGGGCTCCAGGGAAACGCTCTGTCCCGTACAGACCGGGGGGAACTGTAACGGGAAACATAACCTCCTCCCATCCGTCCAACTCCCGTCTGCTCATTCCAGTCACCCTCTCCTGGGACAACCACAAGCTTCACCTTCAAGCTTTGGTAGACTCTGGAGCCGCAGGTAACTTCATGGATGGTGTCTGGGCGAAGGAGAATGGCGTTCCCTCTGAACCTCTAAGTGAACCCATGAGGGTCACTACATTGGATGGAAGCCCTTTGGGATCTGGACTTGTCACTCATGTCACTACCTCCTTGCGACTTTCAGTTTCACAACACCAGGAATTGATGAACTTTCATTTGATCTCCTGTTCCGAGTTCCCTCTCGTCCTTGGATACCCCTGGCTTCACAGCCATAACCCTCACATCGACTGGTCTGTGGGCACTATCAAGCAGTGGGGTCCTACGTGCCAAGCTACTTGTATTTTCCAGAATTCCCCGAGTTCTACTCCCGAGTCTTTAGAATCCATCGACCTGACCCGAGTTCCCGAGTGTTACCATGACCTCAAACTGGTGTTTAGCAAACAGAGGGCCACCATGCTACCACCCCATAGACCTTACGATTGCCCCATCGACCTGTTTCCGGGCACTTGCCCCCCAGGTGTCGGATCTTTTCCCTATCTCCACCCGAACGAGCTGCTATGGATACCTACATCAAGGACGCTCTGGAAGCAGGCCTCATGCGTCCATCCACCTCCCCGGCGGGAGCAGGGTTTTTCTTTGTGGCCAAGAAAGACGGTGGATTACGTCCTTGCATCGACTACCGGGGACTCAATGCCATAACCGTCCGTAACCGTTACCCGCTACCCCTTATGGCCACAGCCTTCGAGCTGCTCCAGGAAGCAGTTGTTTTCACTAAGCTTGACCTGCGGAACGCATACCGTCTTGTGCGGATCAGACCTGGTGACGAGTGGAAGACCGCTTTCAACACGCCTACTGGTCACTATGAATACTTGGTGATGCCCTTCGGCCTGACCAACGCCCCAGCGGTGTTCCAAGCGCTCATAAACGATGTGCTTAGGGATATGCTTAACATATTTGTGTTCGTTTACTTGGATGACATCCTCATCTATTCGAGCTCCCTTCAAGAACACACTAAGCATGTCAGACAAGTACTCAAACGCCTCCTGGACAGCCATCTGTACGTTAAGCCGGAAAAATGTGAATTCCATTCATCCCGAGTACAATTCCTGGGATTTGTAGTGGAACCCGGTCGAGTCCAAATGGACCCCAGGAAGGTAGGGGCGGTAGCGGATTGGCCCACCCCCAAATCCGTTAAGGAAGTTCAGCGTTTCCTGGGCTTCACAAACTTTTACCGCAAGTTCATCAAGAACTTCAGCTTGGTGGCAGCCCCTCTCTCAGCTTTAACCAAGGGTGGCAATGCAAGGTTTTTGTGGGGAAGAGAAGCTGAGACGGCCTTCCAAGGACTCAAGCAGCGCGTTCTCTCTGCTCCCATCCTGATACTACCGACTACGGATGAACCATTTGTGGTGGAGGTAGACGCATCAGAGGTTGGTGTTGGAGCTGTCCTGTCTCAGAGGGGTGAAGACAAGAAGCTTCATCCATGCGCTTTCTTCTCACACCGGCTTACCCCGACTGAGAGGAACTACGATGTGGGGGATCGTGAACTCCTAGCGGTTAAGATGGCATTGAAGGAATGGAGACACTGGCTCGAGGGGGCTTCTCACCCGTTTCAAGTGCTTACGGACCACAAAAATCTGGAGTATATCCAGCAGGCGAAGCGGTTGAACTCTAGACAAGCTAGATGGTCTCTTTTCTTCAATCGATTCCAGTTTATCCTCACCTATCGGCCCGGGTCGAAGAATCTCAAACCGGATGCCCTGTCCCGAGTCTACGCTCCTGCCATTCGAGATGACACGGACATGCCTGTCCTTCCTGCTGCTAAGATTGTGGCTCCGATCTCGTGGCAAGTTGAGGATACCGTGAGACGTGCTCAAGCTAGCGAACCGGACCCGAAAGGAGGTCCTGCCAATCGGTTGTTTGTCCCCAAGGCAGTGAGGACTCAGGTCCTTCTGTGGGGGCACTCCTCTCGCCTCACCTGTCATCCGGGCGTAGGTCGCACCTTGGAGTTCATCCAGCGTAAGTTCTGGTGGCCTACCATAAGAGAAGACGTTGCCACTTTCGTCAATGCCTGTCCCGTGTGCTGCCAGGGCAAATCTTCTCACCTCCGCCCTCAAGGACTCCTTCACCCTTTACCTGTTCCCCACAGACCCTGGTCCCATATCTCATTGGACTTTATTACTGGACTTCCTCCATCCCATGGCAATACTACTATCCTAGTCATAATCGACAGGTTTTCAAAGGCGGCCAGGTTCGTCCCTCTGACTAAGTTACCTTCTGCCAAGGAAACGGCTGAGTTGGTAATTAATCATGTGTTCCGAATCTTCGGCATTCCTCAAGATGTGGTTTCTGACAGAGGTCCCCAGTTCGCCTCAAGGTTTTGGAAGGCCTTCTGCCAACTCATGGGGGCTTCTGCCAGTCTATCTTCAGGGTACCATCCGGAGTCCAACGGCCAAACAGAGGATGAATCAAGAGCTGGAAACCACCCTCCGATGTATGACTCGTGACAACCCGTCCACATGGTCATCCTTTATTGTTTGGGCCGAATACGCGCACAACACCTTGCGCTCCTCCTCCACTGGTATGTCCCCGCACGAGTGTCAGTTTGGCTATGCTCCTCCATTGTTCCCGGACCAGGAGGCAGAAATCAGAGTGCCTTCAGCCTTGAAGTTCGTCAGACGCTGTCGGCTTATGTGGAGGAAAACCCGTCTTAATCTTATGCGTTCCTCACAGAGGTACCAACAACAAGCCAACAGACGTCGCCGTCCCGGGCCTACCCTGCGCCCCGGCCAGAGAGTCTGGCTCTCCACAAGAGACTTACCTCTATGGGTGGAGTCTCGCAAGCTGTCCCAAAAATACATCGGTCCCTTCAAGGTTGCCAGGAGAGTTAACCCAGTTTCTTATCGCCTACACTTACCCAGATCCCTTAAGATTAATCCCACATTTCACATTTCATTGTTAAAACCTGTTGTTTTTTCTCCCCTTGTCCCGGCAGACAGACCTCCCCTCCGCCTCGTGTCATTGGAGGCCAGCCGGCTTTATACCGTCCATCGGATACTGGATTCCCGCCGGGTGCAGCGGTCCTGGCAGTATCTGGTGGACTGGGAAGGCTACGGTCCCGAGGAGCGCTCCTGGGTTCCTGCCAAAGACATCCTGGATCCTGACCTCATTCGTCAGTTCAGGGCCCTCCACCCTGAGAGAGCTGGTAGGAACGTCAGGAGCCGTTCCTAGGGGGGATTCTGTCAGGATTTGGCCAGGGTTGTTCCGGGTTTTGGTCACTAGATGCCCCCATTGTGCTTTTTGACCTTATGTTTTTTCCCTTGTTCCCCATTATTATTTGCACCTGTACCTCGTTTCCCCTGATTGTATTTAAACCCTTAGTTTCCCTCAGTTCTGTGCTCTGTGTTTGTATGTTAGCACCCAGCCCTAGTGTTCTGTGTTTTCTTGTCGATTCCGGTGGATGCTCTTGTGGAATTCTGTTTTTGTTTTTGAGTATCTCTTGAGGTTTTTTTGTGCTATTCCTACCACCTTTTGGATTTGCCATTTTTGTATTTAAGGACTTCTCCTTTTTTACTTTATTAAATACACCGTCTTAAGTACTGCTGTGTCTGCCTCATCTTCTGGGTTCTGCTGACTATTCGTGGCTCAGTTGGTTAAGTGACTGTTTCTCACTCCGGAGACCCAGGTTCGTAACCGGGTCCTGACAATTCTATGTTGGATGTCTTGTTTGTCTATTTCTATGTCTGGCCTGATATGGTTCTCAATCAGAGGCAGGTGTTAGTCATCGTCTCTGATTGGGAACCATATTTAGGTAGCCTGGGTTTCACTGTGTGTTTGTGGGTGATTGTTCCTGTCTCTGTGTTTTGCACCAGATAGGGCTGTTTTCGGTTTTCGCACGTTTGTTATTTTGTTAGTTTAATCGTGTATAGTTTCCTTATTAAAATAAAATGAATAACAACCACGCTGAATTTTGGTCCGCTCCTCCTTCACCAGACGAAAGCCGTGACAGAATCACCCACCACAACAGGACCAAGCGGCGTGGTAACAGGCAAAAGCAACAGCAGGAGCAACAAAAGAAGGAATGGACATGGGAGGACGAAATAGACGGAGAAGGACCCTGGGCTCAGCCTGGAGAACGGAGAGGCGCCGGTATGAGGAGGCAGCACGGCGAAACGGATGGAAGCCCGAGAGTCAGCCCCAAAAATTTCTTGGGGGGGGCTCAGGGAGAGTGTGGCAGAGTCAGGAGTCAGACCTGAGCCCACTCTCCCTGTTTATCGTGAGGAGCCAAGGAGAGAGACTGTGAAGGAGTTAATGGGGAAATTGGAGGAGAGAGTAATGAGGGAGTTGCTATGTTGGTGCTTTGAGTATGGAATTTGCCAGACGGAGCGTGTCGGGGATTTGATGGCACCTGGGTCAGCGCTCCATACTCGTCCTGAAGTGTGTGTTAGTCGGCTGGTGAAGTTGGTGCCAGCCTCACGCACCAGGCTTCCTGTGCACCTCCCTAGCCTTGCATGTCCTGTGCCAGCACTGCTCTCAAGATCTCCAGTACGCCTTCACGGTCTAGCCCATCCTGTGCCACCTCTAAACACCAGCCCTCCGATGGCAGCTCCCCGCACCAGGCTTCCTGTGCGTGTCCTCAGCCCAGTACCACCAGTGCCAGCACCACGCATCAGGCCTACAGTGCGCCTCGCCTCTCCAGCGCTGCCGGAGCCTTCCTCCTCTCCTGCGCTGCCGGAGTCTCCCGCCTGTTCAGCGCTGCCCGAGCCTTCCGCCTCTACAGCGTTGCCGGAGTCTCCTGACTGTTTAGCGCAGCCAGAGCTGTCAGCCTGCATGGAGCAGCCAGAGCTGTCAGCCTGCATGGAGCAGCCAGAGCTGTCAGCCTGCATGAAGCAGCCAGAGCTGCCAGTCTGCATGGAGCTGCCAGTCTGCATGGAGCTGCCAGTCTGCAAGAAGCTGCCAGTCTGCAAGGAGCTGCCAGAGCTGCCAGTCTGCAAGAAGCCGCCAGAGCTGCCAGTCTGCAAGAAGCCGCCAGAGCTGCCAATCTGCATGGAGAAGCCTGAGCCGCCAGTCAGCATGGAGCAGCCAGAGCCGCCAGTCAGCATGGAGCAGCCAGAGCCGCCAGTCAGCATGGAGCAGCCAGAGCCGCCAGTCAGCATGGAGCAGCCAGAGCCATCAGTCTGCCAGAATCCGCCAGTCAGCCAGACTCTTCCAGATCTGCCAGTCAGCCAGACTCTTCCAGATCCGCCAGACTCTTCCAGATCCGCCAGCCAGACTCTTCCAGATCCGCCAGCCAGCCAGAATCTTCCAGATCCGCCAGCCAGCCAGACTCTTCCAGATCCGCCAGCCAGCCAGACTCTTCCAGATCCGCCAGCCAGCCAGACTCTTCCAGATCCGCCAGCCAGCCAGACTCTTCCAGATCCGCCAGCCAGCCAGACTCTTCCAGATCCGCCAGCCAGCCAGACTCTTCCAGATCCGCCAGCCAGCCAGACTCTTCCAGATCCGCCAGCCAGCCAGACTCTTCCAGATCCGCCAGCCAGCCAGACTCTTCCAGATCCGCCAGTCAGCCAGACTCTTCCAGATCCGCCAGTCAGCCAGACTCTTCCAGATCCGCCAGTCAGCCAGACTCTTCCAGATCCGCCAGTCAGCCAGACTCTTCCAGATCCGCCAGTCAGCCAGGATCTGCCAGAGCCTTCCTCCTCTCCGCTGCTGCCGGAGTCTCCCGCCTGTCCGGCGCTGCTGCCGGAGTCTCCCGCCTGTCCGGCGCTGCTGCCGGAGTCTCCCGCCTGTCCGGCGCTGCTGCCGGAGTCTCCCGCCTGTCCGGCGCTGCTGCCGGAGTCTCCCGCCTGTCCGGCGCTGCTGCCGGAGTCTCCCGCCTGTCCGGCGCTGCTGCCGGAGTCTGAGCTGCCCCTCTGTCCCGTGTTATTTAGTAGGGTTGCCGTGGCTAGGAGATCACGGAAGCAGACAAGGTGGGGGAGGACTATGGTGAACTGGGGGCCACGTCTAGCACCGGAGCCGCCACCACGGACAGATGCCCACCCAGACCCTCCCCGATAGGTTCAGGGTTTGCGGCCGGAGTCCGCACCTTGGGGGGGGGGGGGTGATACTGTCACACCCTGGCCATAGTATACTTTGTATGTTTCTATGTTTTGGTTGGTCAGGGTGTGATCTGAGTGGGTATTCTATGTTGGATGTCTTGTTTGTCTATTTCTATGTCTGGCCTGATATGGTTCTCAGAGGCAGGTGTTAGTCATTGTCTCTGTTTGTGGGTGATTGTTCCTGTCTCTGTGTTTTGCAACAGATAGGGCTGTTTTCGGTTTTCACACGTTTGTTATTTTGTTAGTTTAATCGTGTATAGTTTCCTGATAAAAAAAAAAAGAATAACAACCACGCTGCATTTTGGTCTGCTCCTCCTTCACCAGACGAAAGCCGTGACAATAGCTGGTCAATGCGTGGAATGAAATACGTTTTCTTATAAACCCAGGAATTGCGCAACATTTCTATATGCAATCACGTGTGAAAAAAATATGTTTTGATTGCCTCTATTCAAAAGAGGAGGATCCCAGCTATATTGCTAGGCTACTATATTTATTTCTCAACTGGTATATGAGCACACGGATTACATGTCCCGTTTGATAATGGCCCATTGTAAATCGTCCGTAAAGCCGTCCTCAGGAAAGGAGCTTATCAAGGCATCAAGCTCATTGATGAACTCTCCGAGGGAACCTGGAGGGCGATAAATGATAAGGATGTTAAGCTTGAAAGGGCTGGTAACTGTGACAGCATGGAATTCAAAGGAGGCGATAGACAGATGGGTAAGGGGAGAAAGAGAGAATGACCACTTGGGAGAGATGAGGATCCCGGTGCCACCACCCCGCTGACCAGAAGCTCTCGGGGTGTGCGAGAACACGTGGGCGGACGAAGAGAGAGCAGTAGGAGTAGCAGTGTTATCTGTGGTGATCCATGTTTCCGTCAGTGCCAAGAAGTCGAGGGACTGGAGGGAGGCATAGGCTGAGATGAACTCTGCCTTGTTGGCCGCAGATCGGCAGTTCCAGAGGCTACCGGAGACCTGGAACTCCACGTGGGTCGTGCGCACTGGGACCACCAGATTAGGGTGGCCGCGGCCATCATGCTGTTTAATCAGCTTCTTGATATGCCACACCTGTCAGGTGGATGGATTATCTTGACAAAGGAGAAATGCTCACTAACAGGGATGTAAACAAACTTGTGCACAAAATTTGAGAGAAATAATATTTTTGTACATATGGAACATTTCTGGAATTGCTTATTTCAGCTCTTGAAACATGGAACAAACCCTTGACATGTTGCGTTCATATTTTTGTTCAGTATATGTGATGGTATACAAATGTAAGCAAGGTATAAAATTGTTATGTTTTAGTCTAATATTATATCTGTTTGGGCTTCTTGCCGTCAATTTTCAGTCCCCAAATTATTAGTAAATATGTTCCGGCCCCCTGACCATCCGCAAAATAGAAAGTTGTGCCACAGCTGAATTTAGTTAATGATCCCCGATGTAGACGTTCCAAAGTTTCATGACCACCGCAGCCCTACTTGGGAGCAAGCAAATGCACCACGCACAAACACATGCTGTGTATGCATAAGCACACACACATCACACAGACAGACACTTCCCTCTGGCCCACCCGTTACCCAGCTGCCAGCCTGTCTGTGTGCGATATGACTAGGGCCAGCAGTAAAACTTTAATCTGGGTGGATGCCAGTGTGTCATAGCTGTGCCTGCAGTGTGTGTGTGCATACGAGCATCTGTGTGTACGTGCAATAATCTGTATGTGTGTACATCAATATGCATGTGTGTGCCAGTGTTGTGGCCCTGACTGCAGTGTGTGTGTGTGTGTGTGTGTGTGTATATATATGTGCCCACGCACTTGCATCTGTGTGTGCCAATGTTGTGGCCCTTGCCTGCAGTGTGTGTCAGCTCTCAGTTCCCTCTCCTCTCCACTAACTCCTCTGTTTATTCCGCACAGTCTGTCGTCCCAGAGGGGAAGACAAAACAAACACAGCAGTCATAGACTAAACACACACCCGCGCACACAGCAGTGGGAGACGAAACACAGACATCAAGCGCTGCGTGACACAGCAGCACCCGGCAAATGATAGCTCCGTCAGTCAGCGTTACACCATTCAAAGACTTGAATGTCTTTCTGTCTGGGGTCCCTAGTCTGCATAGGTCAATAAGGACAGTCAAGCAATGAAAGACATACACAGTAAAAAAAATAAAAATCTAACGTGTGTTGATATTTGTTTAGGAGAAGATAGCAGCCCAGGGTAACGATCGCTCCGTCTGTGTAGCGCCATTAATTACTTAATGGCTGTCTCTACTTCTGGAGTTTCTGTCTCAGGAGGGTAATGGGGAGGGTAATGGGGACAGTCAAGTCGGAAATTAATGATATTTGAAAGACATAAAAAAAATGTGTCTAGATATTGAATTAGGAGGACATGGTACCTACAGTATGTTTGTGCTTCATGTCAAAATCATCCTTAAGGCCTCCCGAGTGGCGCAGTGGTCTAAGTCACTGCATCGCTGTGCTAGCTGTGCCACTAGAGAACCTGGTTTGAGTCCAGGCTCTGTCGAAGCCGGCCGTGACCGGGAGACCCATGGGGCGGCGCACAATTGGCCCCCGTCGTCCGGGTTAGGGGAGGGTTTGGCCGGCAGGGACGTTCCTGTCCCATCGCACACTAGTGACTCCTGTGGCTGGACCCGGCGCAAAGCACACTGACATGGTCGCCAGGTGTGTACGGTGTTTCCTCTGACACATTGGTGCGGTTGGCTTCCTGTTTGAGTGGGTGTTGTGTCAAGAAGCAGCGCGGCTTGGCTGGGTTGTGTTTCAGAGGACGCACGGCTCTTGAAATTCACCTCTCCTGAGTCCATACGGGAGTTGCAGCGATGGGACAGGACTATAACTACCAATTGGATACCTCGAAATAGGGGTAAAAAAAAAATCACAAGTTGATTGTGTAGCTCAATGAAGTTACTTATGGATGATTTGGACATGATGCGCTAATAATGCTAATATATTTGTGCAACAAACGCAAAAAAGTTAGCATTTGAAACAGTGGCCAGGTAAACAAAACCAAAGCATGGATTGCGGTCATGCATTGTCCATAGTTTGCTTCAAAGTTCAATGTTTTTATATCAATATCAAATCCTTTCTGGGTAACAATTAAGTGCCTTGCTGTGATTCTATTCAAATAAATGGTCAAAAAACAACAAAAATAGCTTCTTGGCATATCTCAATTTCTCAATAAATAATTTAGCTAGGAATGTCTGAGTGGGGATGGGGAAAACCGAAAACTAGCTGTTATTGGCAGAGAGGTTTGGAACATTTTTTCTTATTTGTCTATTAACACCATACCAAAGCTCCATCCCACCAAAACAGGCTGAATTTTCAGCTTTTACAAATTTCAGCTTTTACAATTTCACAGTATTATTCCAACCTCATAGTATGGAAATGTATATAAAACTAGTTGAGTGCACTGGGCCTTTAAGGAAACCGATGTGTATTTAGTAATTTGGGTGAACTACCCCTTTAACTTTTGTAGCTTGTATAACTATTGGCGTTACACAAATAGTTATTGTGCACCCTGGTCGATCCTAGGATAAATGAGACAAGGGTTGCAAAATTCTTCCAACTGGGATAATAATCTTCCAATTGGGAAACCTGGGAATTTTGGGAAAGTTACTATAACATGCAACCCTAACTGAAAGTATATAATTGAATAGACAATTGTCAGGCCTTCATTTCCCATCTTAACCCACATAGATCATTTTTTTATTACTTTATTTTTCCAGAATAAAGTTCTCTCTCTCTGCCCTTTCACCTTTTTACCGCTCTCCTACCCTTCCACCCTCTATCTGTGTCTCCAACTTCTCATCGGCCTTTATTTCAGCTCATTAAAAGCATTCCCACAGACACCTAGCTTATTCCTCTGCTCGCTCAACCCTTCGCTCGCAAGATGTTCCCATTAGAGCGGCACACACCGGCAAAACCACACACACACACTCTCTCACCTCAAACACGGCCAGTGCGTAGGGGTGTCCCAGTCTCTCTGAAGAGGACAGGTGTGTTCGGCGGTGAGCCCCGTTCAGGTCCACACTGGAGATGAGGTGCAGCTTGGAGTCCACCCAGTACAGACGTCTGTTGGCTACATCTGATGCGCACACACACACACACACACACACACACACATTGATGGCCACTTGGGCAGACATAAAGCTCCGAAAACACTGTTCATTAAAATATTTAGTCAAACAATCAATTGGGGTTATATCAAGAAGTTTCAACTCGAAGGAGATGAGTGATCAACTGTAAAAGTCTAAGTTCACTATGTAACAAAACTAGTGAAAACCAAAACAAAACAAAGCAAGAAACTAAGGAAAAGCACTTTACAAATGGACTGTATTATCATTGTTAACATTGGAACTGCTAAACGCAGTTATTTTGACTGCTACTTTTCCAAAATAAGTATATATATAACACATCGTCAGTGTTAGAATCTTAATATCACACACAGAACTGGAGTTATAACCTTTCATTTTTTGAACGGTTTTCCCCCCGTTAACCCTCCTTTTCCCAACAGTTTGGCCTGCTCCGCTCCTTCTCCCCAGCTGATAATCACGCCGATAACTGCCTCGATACTGATCCTAAAGTATCCCAAAACTAATTTGAACCAATATAACAACAGATGAAATAAACGAGGTAAAGTATGATGTGGGAGAAAGGGAGAATGGGTGAGTTGTTGAGCGAGGGGAAGCGAACAAAGCACAATGATGTAATCACCAATTGTGAATGAAGAACAGGGTGGGCCATTCTATTGCATTGGTATACTCTAATCATAATCTCTAAATGGTATGTACCCTATATCAGTCCACCAATCCAAGTAGTCTTATCAGTCTACTCTGACCTACTTGGAGTAGGCTACACAGTGAAAGCATGTGTAACTGTACATGCTGAACAGATTTCAACACCTGGGAAAAGATTCACATCGGGCAGAAGGAGAGCGAGTATAGGAGAATGCGGTGATGAGGCTTGTAGAACCTTATGTTGTTGGCAAGGGGAGAAATGTCACCATGGGCAATTTCTTCAACTCATTGTCATTGGCGAACCACTACTGCAAAGAAAACAAGCCCAGTCGGGCACCATGAACGGAGTGAGATGGGAGAACCCTCCCTCTGCAAAATAAGGCACCTGCACGGCGGAAAACTGGAGACTATTAAGCAATACAAGCCAACAAAGGTATGTTGAAGTGCCAAGCAAGTGACAATAACGAAGAATGTATCAACTGTTAGGACAAGGGATAACAGCTAAATTAAATCCAACTGATTCCATTGCGCAAAGACGCACTCAATGTAAGCACGAGCTGACAATAATTGGCAATTTTTTACTACTGTCACATTGACACATTCATTTTAATTCATTATAATGCCAGAGCATGTGCAGACCAGCTGGCTGGTATGTTTACAGACACATTCAATCGCTCCCTATCCCAGTCTGCTGTTCCCACATGCTTCATGATGGCCAACATTATTTTTTCCCCCCAAGAAGGCAAAGATAACTGAACTAAATGACTACCGCCCTGTAGCACTCACTTCTGTCATCATGAAGTGCTTTGAGAGACTAGTCAAGGATCATATCACCTCATTACCGGCCACCATACCATCCCGTAGCACCTCCTTACCGGCGACCTCCTTACCAGCCACCATACCACCCCGTAGCACCTCCTTACCGGCCACCTCCTTTACCACCCAGTAGCACCTCTTTACCGGCCACCATACCATCCCGTAGCACCTCCTTACCGGCCACCATACCATCCCGTAGCACCTCCTTACCGGCCACCATACCATCCCGTAGCACCTCCTTACCGGCCAACTCCTTACCGGCCACCTCCTTACCGGCCACCATACCACCCCGTTGCACCTCCTTACCGGCCACCTCCTTACCACCCAGTAGCACCTCCTTACCGGCCACCATACCATCCCGTAGCACCTCCTTACCGGCCACCTCCTTACCGGCCACCATACCACCCCGTAGCACCTCCTTACCTGCCACCATACCATCCCGTAGCACCTCCTTACCGGCCACCTCCTTACCGGCCACCATACCATCCCGTAGCACCTCCTTACCGGCCAACTCCTTACCAGCCACCATACCATCCCGTAGCACCTCCTTACTGGCCACCATACCACCCCGTAGCACCTCCTTACCGGCCACCTCCTTACCGGCCACCATACCACCCCGTAGCACCTCCTTTACCGGCCACCATACCACCGGCCACCTCCTTACCGGCCACCATACCTTCCCGTAGCACCTCCTTACCGGCAACCTCCTTACCGGCCACCATAGACCCACTTCAATTTGCATAAAGCCCTAACAGGCCCACAAACGACGCAATTGCCACCACACTGCCCTATCCCATCATGTACAACAGGAATACCTATGTAAGAATGCTGTTCATTGACTACAGCTCAGCATTCAACACCATAGTACCCACCAAGCTCAACATCAAGCTGGAGGCCCTGGGCCTCAACCCCACCCTGTGCAATTGGGTCCTGGACTTTGACGGGCCGCCCCAGGTGGTGAAAGTAGGAAACAACATCTCCACCTCACTGACCATCAACACTAGGGCCCCACAAGGGTGCGTTCTCAGCCCACTCCTGTACTCCCTGTTCACCCATGACTGCGTGGCCATGCATGCCTCCAACTCAATCATCAAATTCACAGACGACACAACAGTATGGGGCTTGATTGCCAAAAATTACGAGACAGCCTACAGGGAGGAGGTGAGGGCACTTGGAGTGTGGTGTCAGGAAAACAACCTCTCACTCAACGTTAATTACCAAAAATGACGAGACAGCCTACAGGGAGGAGGTGAGGGCACTCAGAGTGTGGTGTCAGGAAAACAACCTCTCACTCAACGTCAACAAAACAAAGGAGATGATCGTGGACTTCAGGAAGCAGCAGAGGGAGCAGCCCCCTATCCACATTGAAGGGACAGCAGTGGAGAAGGTGGAAAGTTTTAAGTTCCTCGGTGTACACATCAACGACAAACTGAAATGGTCCACCCACACAGACAGTGTGGTGAAGAAGGCGCAACAGCACCTCTTCAACCTCAGGGGGCTGATGATATTTGGCTTGTTACCCAAAACCCTGACTAACATTTACAGATCCACAATCAAGAGCATCCTGTTGGGCTTTATCACAGCCTGGTACGGCAACTGCTCCGCCCTCAACCGCAAGGCCCTCCAGAGGGTGATGCGGTCTGCACAACGCGATCACTGGGGGAAAACTACCTGCCCTCCATGACTCCTATAGCATCCGATGTCACAGGAAGGCAAAAAAGATCAAAGACAACAGCTACCCGAGCCACTGCCTGTTCACATCGCTACTATCCAGAAGTAGAGGTCAGTACAGGTGCATCAAAGCTGGGCCCGAGAGACTGAAGAACAGCTTCCATCTCAAGGCCATCAGACTGCTAAACAGCAATCAATAACTCAGAGAGGCTGCTGCCTACATGGAAACCCAATCACTGGCCACTTTAACAAATGGATCACTAGTCACTTTAAATTATGCCACTTTATATAATGCCACACAATGTTTGCATATCTTACATTACTCACATCATTTAATAGAGTTGAAGTTGGAAGTTAACATACACCTTAGCCAAATACATTTAAACTCAGTTTTTCACCGTTCCTGACATTTAATCTGAGTAAAAATTCCCTGTCTTAGGTCAGTTAGGATCACCACTTTATTTTAAGAATGTGAAATGTCAGAATAACAGTAGAGAGAATGATTTATTTCAGCTTTTATTTTTTTAATCACATTCCCAGTGGGTCAGAAGTTTACATACACTCAATTACTATTTGGTAGTATTGCCTTTAAATTGTTTAACTTCGGTCAAATGTTTCTGGTAGCCTTCCACAAGCTTCCCACAATAAGTTGGGTGAATTTTGGCCCATTCCTCCTGACAGAGCTGGTGTAACTGAGTCAGGTTTGTAGGCCGACTTGCTCGCACACACTTTTTCAGTTCTGCCCACAAATGTTCTATAGGATTGAGGTCAGGGCTTTGTGACGGCCACTCCAATACCTTGACTTTGTTGCCCTTAAGCCATTTTGCCATAACTTTGGAAGTATGCTTGGGGTTACTTATTTGCAACCAAGCTTTAACTTCCTGACTGATGTCTTGATGTTTCTTCAATATATCCACATAATTTTCCTCCCTCATGATGCCATCTATTTTGTGAAGTGCAACAGTCCCTCCTGCAGCACCCCCACAACATGATGCTGCCACCCCCGTGCATCACGATTGGGATGGGATTCTTCAGCTTGCAAGCCTCCACCTTTTTCCTCCAAACATAATGATGGTCATTATGGCCAAACAGTTCTATTTTTGTTTCATCAGACCAGAGGACTTTTCTCCAAAAAGTACAATCTTTGTCCCCATGTGCAGTTGCAAATTGTAGTCTGTCTTTTTTAGTCAGAATCAGAAGCACAAGCATTTCGCTACCCTCACATTAACATCTGCTAACCATGTGTTATGTGACCAATACATTTTTTATTTGGATGCCTTTGTGCTGATTTTCACTATTTATCAAGGTCACTTGGCACTCATAATGTTTAGGCTACTGATGTTTTAATCATTTGACCATGCGTCCCGGTGATTGGTGATTTTTATTTTGTCGTACTAAGAAGCTGTTACCGTGTTCCAACACAATATATATGCGTTCTGTTTCATTGTTGTAACAAAGGCACTCGATGAATAAAATTGATTGAACACTTGAATGTTGTGTTTTTACAAAAAGTCTGCATAACACACTGAAAATTCTGTTGTGTTATAAAATAATAATATCAGTATTCTAATGTTACCCAAGGCCTTATTATTTTTGCGATAGCATATATGAAATGTATTAATTACACTGTTAGAATGTTGCAGTCGCAATGACTGCTCATTAGGTTGAGGCCCAGCGGTTTTAGTGTTAAAAGGTTTCTAAGGCGCACAGATATAGAGGAAAAAAAACAAACAATTTAAAACACATTTTATTGTTAAAACCAAAGCATTTCAGCAAAGGCTTTCAACAGGGTAAATCTCACGTGGCGCCCCCTCTTGACAACGCTTCGTTCCAACCCAACGCTTCGCTTGAAATTTGCATAAAGTAGAGCAGAGCTGAACTTTTTCTATCACTCCGCGAGCAGGATTCTCGCAGCTTACCTTCCTACAATCCCCCGCATATCTCGCTGGGGGCAGAACTTATAATGCCGAATTTGTTGTTGGTGAAAACCCACTGTAAGGCACTCACCTCCCGTGTGTGCGTGCGTGTGTGCGTCTGGGTCTGTCTGGATCTGTTTGTGTTTGTATGTGTGTGTATATACGTGACCATATATGCGAGTCTGTGTGAGAGTGTGCGCGCCCTCTTACCTAGGGTGATGCCGTTGGGCCACTCGATGTTGTCGGACACCAAGACCTGTCGGTCCACCCCATTCATCCCCGCCTTCTCAATCTTGGCCCGGGTGCCCCAGTCAGACCAGTACATGAACCTGGGGAGAGGAATGGTGGTCCTCAGTTGGTGGAGCGCTTGCAAAGCCAGGATAGTGGGTTGATCCCAGTGACCACCATTATGTAAAATGTATGCCTGCATGACTAAGTCTGGTTAGAAAAAGGCATCTGCTAAATGGCATATATTATGGGAAACTAACACGAAATCAAGCTGTTTACTGCTGTATGCATGTTTACACAGACATACATACTCTCTACATATTGACAAACATTCACATCGGTGTCCAACTCATGTTCGTTCGTCCTCATTGACGACAATGACAATGTTAAAACATATCACAAGTACAGTGACTGTGCTGACAGCTGGTGAGGTCATATCTGTGCCCGTAACACTCTGTGGCGCAGTGGACATTATATATTATTGGTGGAAGTTCTGCCAGAGCATGAGCTCGTTTTTCACCTGTGCTCTTGTCTTTTCAACATGGCATTGTTGGCCTTCTTGATTCACGAGGTGGTTGCACCAACATGACCACAAACCAATACACAAACCCCCACACTTACCCGTGCTGGGGGTCCAGGGCTATGGCTCTGGGCTCGCTGAGTTCCGTGTCCACCAGCACCCTCCTCTTGAGGCCGTCGTAGGCCGAGGCCACCGAGACGGTCTTGTGGCCCGAGTCGGTCCAGTAGAGGTTGTGCTGGACCCAGTCTAGGGCCAGGCCCTCGGGGGAGAGGAGAGAGCCAGAGTCCACCAGGGTCACCTGCTGGGACGGGACACTGGCCTCCGGGATCAGAGCACTGTGGGAGAGAGGGGGACATGTGAATATGAATAATAGATAGGGGTGTAAAAAGAAAAGCTTGTGAATCACACTCAAAGACTTGCACCAGCTACCTCGAAAGTAAGAGCCAGGATTCAACGCAGATAGATAACCTGTGCACTGTGAATCAATTTTAAAGGGGATTTAAACTTGAACAAACGTCAGACTGGTAGGTTTATATCCCTGCTGAAGACACTTTTATAAAGGTTCTTTTACATGTATGATTTTAATTAGCCGTCTTGTATTCAAATCAGTTCTTTAAATATGCAACAAGTGTTTTGTTTCATTATGTTGAGCCATTTTCTTCGGACAAATTAAGTTCCAACTGTAATGTTGTGTTTGCCGAAACATAATAGATTTACCGGTAGGGTTACTAGGGCTACTGGCTCTCAAAACATGAAAAGGAAAAACTAAAAAAAGGCGAGATGCCACAATATAATAACCTGTTTATGTTTTCCCTATAAACAATAACTTACTTTTGATACTACCCTAATAAAGTTGTCAAGGTTTGAGGTGGTGTGGCTATTAGTAGGATTAGCTACTGCAGGCCTATGGAGGCAGAACGCGTCAGCCCTCCAACTGGCTCCGACAGTTGAACTTGAGGTGATGAAGAATGTTTTAGGCCTACCAGAATTACTCCTTTAATCTAACAATATAATATCTAAAAAATATTCTGATTGAAAAATGAACAAGTTAGCTTCCTTTTGTATGCTTTAGCTGTATAGCGGACGCATGTTGGTATTGGGAACATATTGCTGGCATATCTCTATCTTTCTCTTGGTCTCTCTAGGGCTAGGAGTAAGCTTCTCTTCCTTTATATATTGTTTTTTTGCAATATTAATATCATACAGTGGATGCCTTAGCTTATAGGCCTACATGCAAGCAATGCCCTGATGAATTTAGCGCTTAAATCTCCAAGGAGGGCAATTCATGTTTCAGGAAAGTAAAAACCAATAAAACAATAGGCTATAAAGTTTTGAATATGCTACACATGAAACACAACACATATTTGTTGTTGTTGTTATACGCAATTTTTAAGGACATGTAACTGTGGATCATTTGGACAATATTGCTTGTTTATTGATGGCTGGCAGCACCCAGTCGGCGGTTTCTTTCGCTCTTTCGTTCTACTCTCAGATCTGAATGGGTCTCTGGGATCCGAACCAGCACGGGTCTGTTTGTGTCTTATTACCAACAGGCCTTTTCAGAACGGGTCTGACTGTCCTCGGGTTCATTCTGAGCGGGTCTGTTTTTCTTAATGTATATCGGGTCAGGTGGGAAATCCAAAGATCCAATTCAGAAGAGACTTAACTTTTTGGACCCGTGAAGACCTCTAGTGCACAGGTCAGTAACCTGTGTTGGTTTGAATCTCTGCTTCAATTGCTGCTGGTCCTAGTGGTGCCAGTAACAGAGTGACACTTGTGGCTGGCCATGGCTTAACGAAATAAAATAACCTTGTGTTAATTTCAAAGGGTTCATCTCACAGTCAGTCTCTGTAGGTGAGACACTGTATCCAGAATAGCAGCTGTCCACACAGGGAGCTGTCCTACAAGCTAATGACTGGGCACTTTTACAACAGGGGAGATGAGTATAGGTAATGCATATAGATTCCAGTTCTCTGATATACTGTCCCAATTAGCACACTCCCATGTGGGATAAGAGACACCAGGTAGAGGTTAGAGAGGTATGAGGGATAAAACAAATGAGTTCATTAAATGTGACTTGCTCCCACCCAAGTAGAAAAAAATGATAATATAAGAATTTACATAATCCACTAGATGAATCCATATTAATCCAATCCATCTGTGTTGAAATGCATTCAGATGAACAACTTTTGAAATATATTTATTTTTCAAGACAAAACAGTTTCAAAAACAAAGCAATCCTAAGAGGTGATTGCATAAGGACATTAGTGAGTGAGGGAGCGAGTGATTGTCCTTCCCAAAGTTCATAGGTTAACTATCCGGAAAGGGGTCAGATTTTTTCCCCTCAAAGTTCCTAGGTGGGAATCAGGAGGCAATGCTTCAATTGGAAATCCTCCAAGTAGGATCTCTGAAAAACCTGTGAACTTGGGGAAAGTTTCAGGAATTTTGTCAATTGCAACCCTAAGGTCAAGTGTCAGAACCAGTACCTGTAGATGTTGCGGTGGAAGCGGTCGCACCAGAACAGGCGGTTATTGGCCACGTCTATGTCAAGCGCCACAGCGTTTTTCTGGGTTGCCAGCACCTGGCTGTAATCCTTCTTCACTGTATCCACCCGACGGATCTCATGGCGGTTGGTGAACATCAGGTAGGGAGACTTCCCTGCAGAAGGGAAAGTGGAGAGGTCCATTTATTTCACCCATATTCTATGGCCAGAATTCAAATTCTATGGCCCATCTTCCTGGGCTCTTTCTACGGAAGGGGTGAGAAAGTATTCACACCCCTTGACTTTTCCAATCAAATCTCCTTTTATTTATCACATGTGCCCGAATACAACAGGTGTAGAACTTACAGTGAAATGTTTATTTACAAGCCCTTAACCAACAATGCAGTTTTAATGAAATAAGAGTTAATAAAATATTTACGAGATAAACTAAAGTAAAAAAGTAACAATAACCGAGTCAATGTGTGGGGGTACAGGTTAGTCAAGGTAAATTAGGTAATATGTACATGTAGGTAGGGGTAAACAGTGAGTAGCAGCAGTGTAAAATACAAATAGTCAAATTGATTAATTACGGCTCGGGGGTAGCAGCTGTTAAGTAGCGTTACCCAGAAAGACTTACCCAGAAAGACTCACAGCTGTAAACCATTCTACTGCCAATGTTTGTCTATGGAGATTGCAAGGCTGTGTGTTAGATCTTATACACCTGTCAGCAACAGGTGTGGCTGAAATAGCCTAGTCCACATGGCGTACATGATACGCAAGTGCACACTGTATATACGCTTGCCAACAAAAAAACTCAAAAGCTAGTGGAGCAGGATAAAGAAACATCATCTAATTAAACCACACTACTTTCCTATCTAGCTTTAGCGACAGAGTGACGTATTTACATTCGGAATCAATCTAATTACGCTCACATGCCCTCAGGGTACCAAGGTGAGTCACAGCAGTTTAGCTCATTACAACAAATTATTTCTAATAGCGTAACATGAGTACCTCTCCTAAATAACAATGCCAAGAGGGTCATTTCTGTAATTCCTGTCTCCTCAGAAAATAATCTCCAAAAGCTTGAAGAGAGAGAGGAATTGAGAGAAGAGGAGAGAAGAGGCCATGTTTACATTCTTAAAAAAGCATTTCCTAATTGGAAGGAGTGTTAGAGTTACACACAGCGCTGATTCACCGACGAAAGAAGCAGTGGTGTGTGTGTGTCAGTGAGTGAGTGAATGAGTGCGTGAATGAGTGAGTTTGTGAATGAGTGAGTGAGGGAGTGTGACTAAAGTAGCAGCGGGTCCCTCAAGCCTGTCGACTGCTGTGATATTACTCTGATTAAAATGCACTAATATCATTCAGCATGGCTGGGCTGTGTGTGTGTAGGTATGAGAGAGTGTGTGTGTGTGTGTGTGTGTGTGTGTGTGTGTGTGTGTGTGTGTGTGTGTGTGTGTGTGTGTGTGTGTGTGTGTGTGAATCAGTAGTCATACTGACACTTGTTAGGCGTTTTAGATGAACTACGTTCGAACCCAGGTGCATGAAAAGACAATGAGGAGCAACAAGATAATTCTGAGGAAAACGTAAGTGCTTCTTTGTTATCAAAAAAAAAACTATATGGCATTAAAACCTTTATATGGGTGCTACGGGTGTCGTTTCTTTCCTGAAATACAGAAACACCTAATTGAACCTCTTGGGTGCTTGTTGATGCAGCAAACAGAGAGCGGATATAACCTTATGATCTTTCTGTATAAATATTCCATTTTTTTCTCCAGCTCCTGTGCCACACATTCATAGGCACTCGATCTCAGGAGAATGGATATGAACAAAGCTGAAAGCTCCACCTTGCTCTCTGACAGTCTAGGTGGAATTTGAACCATACTGCTTACACCTATCCAATTCTACATGAGTGCTTAAGGGGTATGGGCTAGGGATCGGTTTGGGGTTCATCTCTTTTCCTCCTCCCTCCCTCCCTCCCTATCCCCCTTCCCTCCCGCTGTCACTCACCCTCTGCCTTGCCGGTCTTGGTGACGGGGTCCATCTCATAGCCTTCGTAGCACTCATACTTGATGTCTCTACCTCCCTCTCTCTCTCTCTGTCCTTCCCTTCATTCCTTCCTCCCTCTGCTTCAACCCTCACTCTCTCCCTTCCCTCCCGCTGTCACTCACCCTCTGCCTTGCAGGTCTTGGTGACGGGGTCCATCTCATAGCCTTGGTAGCATTCACACTTGAAGTCTCCCTTGTAGTTGATGCAGATCTGGCTGCAGGCGTTGGGGCTCTCGCACTCATCAATGTCTGGGGTGGAATGGAAGAGGGGGTTATCAATCACACAGGACTCTAATGGTGGAGGTGTGCATGTTGGTTGGTTGGTTCTTATATCCTTGTGAGAACCTAAAATCCCCCAAAGTCCCCATAAGGATAAAAAAAACAAGGACAATCCTCCCTCGTGGGGACATTTCCCACGTCCCCATGAGGACAAAGGCTATTTTAAGCTTAGGGGTTAGGTTCAGGGTTACAATTAGTGTTAGGGTAAGGAGTTAATGGTTAGGTTTAGGGTTATGGGTTAAGGTTAAGGTTAAGGTTAGAGTTAAGGTTAGGATGGAAACACATTTTAGGTCCCCACGAGGACAGACTAACATAATGTGTGTGTTTGTATGTGGGTGCAGTTCTGAATTTAATGTGGGGGGCAAAGAGCTGTCACCTTGGACCGACCAGATCTCGGTAAAATAAAAGGTGATCAATCAATTCTGTGGCTTAAAAGCTGTACTTTGAAGAGAGACATTGAAATTCAAAAAGAGAGGTGAAAACATGAGACCGTATCTGTGGGTTCAAGCCTTCACATTTCTTCCAACAGATAGCAGTCTAACTTTGAGTGAGATAGAGAAACGATACTGATAAAAAAGGAATGGAATTTTGAGAAGGGGGTATGAAGGTCACGGTACTATTTATGTGCATGTGTCTATACTGTGCTGTGTGTGTCTATACTGTACTGTGTGTGTCTCTGTGTGTGTGTGTTGGCATCTGTATTCTGTCGTATGTGTGTGTGCACGCTCTCAATATTCACCTCCACATGTCCTCTTGTCCAGTAGCTGGTACCCGGTGGGACAATGGCACTCGTAGCCGATTGGTCGATCCAGGCAGATGTGAGAGCAGCCGCCATTGTTGAGCGCGCACTCGTTGAGTCCTGGGAGACAGAGGTCAGATATAACCACTAAGAGAGGCCTTTTAGCACCTGGGTCATGTCCATTCAGCACCAAACAATAGAAAACGGACTAAATTCCCAATAACAGCACAGTTGACCGGTGCAGCTCTGGCAGGGCAGAATTCTATGAAACAACTTGTTGGAAAGGTGGCATCCTATGACGGTGACACTTTGAATGTCACTGAGCTCTTCAGTAAGGCCATTCTGCTGCCGTGTCTATTGAGATTGCATGGTTGTGTGCTCGACTTTATACACCTGTCAGCAACGGGTGTGGCTTAAATAGCCGAATCCACTAATTTGAAGGGGTGTCCACATACTTTTTTTTAATATATAGTGTATCATAATATCGTACTTGTATCTCAAAATCATTGTAATTTGGTTAACCTTAAAAATCGAAATGAAAATGATTCAAATCTAAAAGACAACATTCAACCACAGAGCCACCTTACATAATGGGAAATAATAATAATAAGAAACTTGACCCTCCCACAGTGAATGGCTACACTATGAAACCACAGACTACTGCAGAGACTTTGATATTACCAGCCGCAATTGACATGTGTTACGGCCGCCGTCGGTATGAGACCAACGCGCAGCATACATCTATCTTTATTTTAGATGAACACCAAAAAAAACACGATAAACGACCGTAACGTTCTGCAGGCTACACAGTAACTGAACAAAAACAAGATCTCACAAACTCAGGTGGAAAACACGCTGCCTAAGTAAGATTCCCAATCAGAGACAACAATAGACAGCTGCCTCTGATTGGGAACCATACCCGGCCAACAAAGAAATAGAAAACTAGAATGCCCACCAAAATCGCACCCTGACCTAATCAAATAGAGAAATAACAAGGCTCTCTAAGGTCAAGGCGTGACAATATGGTGAAAAAATTGTGCGGGGAGGCAAAGGCACAGAAACTCAGATCAGTACCGTAGTCAGATAACACTGTTAAACGAAGAATTGACGCTAATTGCTAGCAACCAAGAGGAAAGTCTGAGGGAATGACTCAAAAACCTCCACAGCTTATGCTCTCCAAATGGTGAGGGCCTAAATGTCCTTGAATTTGTTGACGATAAACAGATTCCATATGGGATCGAATGCTTTTTCACAGATGGGGCTCCATCTATCGCGGCCTCTGCACTCTAGTTATGAATGAGTCTCCCTCTCCCTCTACCCCGAGAGCAATTGGCGGCAAAGGCGCTGGGCACAGAACTCCGAGATACTGCAGCAGGTAACTTAGATTGTAAACTACATCTAACTACATCCACTGCGCTAGATGTGTTTGTTTGCAATACTATGTGGAGATATGACACCAGAGCATGATGATGTTCTATTTCACACAGGCTTGGTGGTTGTCGGGGGGGGGGGGAGTAAAGAAAAGGAGTAAAGAAAAGAACAGAAAACAGCATCAGTAAGTGTCCCACACGAGTGATGACTGCTCACCTCCAACGCTTGGGAAAGCACTTTGGGACGGACCTACTTCTCAATCCGTTTGACTGTGATTCTGGATCAGTTGACATGCCAGTAAGTGGAATCAAACGGCTGTCGTGACCGAATGCTACAGACAACGCATTCATGGGTCACTACAGTGGAGTTTTGGTTCCTGACTCAAAAGGGAATACCCTGCCGTCTCCCTCTGAGCATGAAAACAACTGGGAACTCAGAACTGGGAAATCTCAAGACTTCAGTGCGTTCACTGAACTGATCACTTTGAACGGCAATCCAACTCGGGAACTCAGGCCTCTTTCTAGAGTCTTCAGACTTTCCGACCTAAAGATCACTGACGTCATGAGTTGACCTCGTTCCCGGGTGTTTTGAAAGCACAATACAACTCATGGTAGGCTACCCTTTTGCCGGCTCTTATCTGTGTGAAGCTGGATTCAGTACTCTCGTCTGCATTAAAACCAAAAAATAAATAACCATCCCGGTTGGATGTGACAGCGGAGATGACGTGCACACATTAGTGGTGGTGAGACAAAAGACATGATGGTGAGTTGGGAAGACAATCAGAAATGCTATTAGATGCTATGTTTTGCAATTGACTGCCATAGCCCCAAATAAAAGAAAAAGAAAAAATTGGCTGTTAACTACATTCTTTTTTTTTCATATGGTTAGGGTTGGCGAGAACACACACACACACACACACACACACACACACACACACACACACACACACACACAGGTAACTGCCCAAATAACAGAAACACCAATACAAAGTGTCTTAATAAGGTGTTGGGACAGATGGGACAGATGTGACACCATTCTTCACACCAGATGTGACACCATTCTTCAACGAGAAATACCCTAATTTGTTGATTTGTTTGATGGTGGTGGAAAACGCTGTCTCAAGCACCACTCCAGAATCTCCCATAAGTGTTCAGCTGGGTTGAGATCGACTGAGCATATGGTTTACATCATTTTCATCAAACCATTCAGTGACCACACGTACCCCGTGGATGGGGGAATTGTCATCCTATGGGGGGCATAGCCATGGTAGCCAAAATAATGGCCTGTCCAACGTTTTTATACATGACCCTAAGCATGATGGGACGTTAATTAACTTGAGAATCACACCTGTTTGGAAGCCAGTGCTTCCAATACACTTTGTATCCCTCATTTACTCAAGTGTTTCCATTATTTTGGCAGTTACCTGTATGTGCACACACACACACGCACGCACACGCACACACACACACACACACACACACACACACACACACACACACACACACACACACACACACACACACACACACACACACACACTTTCTCTCCCTATCCCTTTTTTATCTCCCTCCTTCCATCGGCGCTCCTCATAAGCTCACCCCGGAGATAAAAGCAGCATCTGTCCGTGTTCAAATGAGAAAGGCTGTATCAGGAAACAGCATTCAATCAATACTTGTGGTAATAGGCTTTTATTTCTAATGGAACGGTAAAATATCAAATACATAAAAACACACGCCTGAGCGCACCGAGAAATACACTCCGCTTTATTTTTTCAGCGTTAAGGTTGAGGGGAGTAAATTGGAGTAAATTGGGGCCCATTATCCTGGCCGCTGTGTGTGTGTTTGTGTATGTGTGCTTATAAATATGCGTATAAATGTGTGTGCGTGTGTGTCGTGTCTGTGTATACATGTTTGTGTGAGTACATAGGTGTGTGCGTGCTGTGCGTGTGTGTGGTTTACGGCATCTGTGTTTTGGTGTGTCTACCGTATGCTGTATAAACATGAGTGTGTTTGCTGGGCTGCTCCGCTTTAAGGGGAACATCTTGCCAGTGAAGGGTTGAGCGAGCAGAGGGATGAGCTAGGTGTCTGTGGACACGCTTTTAATGAGCTGCAATAAAGGCTGATGAGACCCTGAGTCGGAGAGACAGAGAGGGAGGGAAGGAGAGAGAGGAAAAGGAGAAGAGAGGGGGGAGGGGCAGAGAAAGAGAGAGATGGGGCAGGAGAGGGGGAGAGATGGACAAAGGGAGAGGGGGAGGAAGGGAAGAGAAAAAAAAGAAGAGAGGAAAGGAGTTAAAAAGAGACGAGACAGATGGAGAGACAGAAAAAATAAAGAGAGAACGAGAAAAGGGAGAGGAGCTCCCATTGGGATTTCTGTTTCGGTTTCATACTTTCTCCTTCCTTGCCCTTCCATTGCCCTTCCCTCTCTTATGTTCTCTGCACCCTCTTCTCACTCCTTTAATCTCACCCTTACACCACCCCTCTACCTCCCCTTCCCCCTCTACCACCCCTTCCCCCTCTACCTCCCTCTCTAGCTCCCCTTACTCTCTACCTCCCCTTCCCCCTTTACCCCCCCATACCCTCTACCTCCCCTTCCCACTTCACCTCCCCTTCCCCCTTTACCTCCCTCTCTTCCTCCCCTTCCCCCTCTACCTCTCCTTCCCCCTTCACCTCTCCTCCCCTTCCCCTCTACCCCCCCTTACCCTCTACCCCCCTTACCCTCTACCTCCCCTTACCCCTTTACCTCCCTCTCTTACTCCCCTTCCCCCTCTACCTCTCCTTCCCCCTTCACCTCTCCTTCCCCTTCACCTCTCCTTCCCCTTCACCTCTCCTTCCCTCTCTACCTCCCCTTACCCTCTACCTCCCCTTCCCCCTTTACCTCCCTCTCTTCCTCCCCTTCCCCCTCTACCTCTCCTTCCCCCTTCACCTCCCCTTCCCCCTCTACCTCCCTCTTTCCTCCCCTTCACCTCTCCTTCCCCCTTTACCTCCCTCTCTTCCTCCCCTTCCACCTCTACCTCTCCTTCCCCCTTCACCTCCCCTTCCCCCTCTATCTCCCTCTTTCCTCCCCTTACACCCTTTACCTCCCCTTCCCCCTCTTACCTCTCCTTCCCCCTTCACCTCCCCCTTCCCCCTCTACCTCCCCTTCCCCTCTATCCCCCCTTACCCTCTACCCCCTTACCCTCTACCTCCCCTTCCCCCTTTACCTCCCTCTCTTCCTCCCCTTCCCCCTCTACCTCTCCTTCCCCATTCACCTCCCCTTCCCCCTTCACCTCCCCTTCCCCCTTCACCTCCCCTTCCCCCTTCACCTCCCCTTCCCCCTCTACCTCCCCTTCCCCCTCTACCTCCCCTTACCCTCTACCCCCCTTACCCTCTACCTCCCCTTCCCACTTCCCCTCCCCTTCCCCCTTTACCTCCCTCTCTTCCTCCCCTTCCCCATTCACCTCCCCTTCTCCCTCTACCTCCCTCTTTCCTCCCCTTCACCTCTCCTTCCCCCTTCACCTCTCCTTCCCCCTTTACCTCCCTCTCTTCCTCCCCTTCCCCCTCTACCTCCCCTTACCCTCTACCTCCCCTTCCCCCTCTACCCCCCCTTACCCTCTACCTCCCCTTCCCACTTCACCTCCCCTTCCCCCTTTACCTCCCTCTCTTCCTCCCCTTCCCCCTCTACCTCTCCTTCCCCCTTCACCTCCCCTTCCCCCTCTACATCTCCTTCCCCCTTCACCTCCCCTTCCCCCTCTACCGCCCCTTCCCCCTCTACATCCCCTTCCCCCACTACCTCCCCTTCCCCCTCTACCTCCCTCTTTCCTCCCCTTCACCTCTCCTTCCCCCTTCACCTCTCCTTCCCCCTTTACCTCCCTCTCTTCCTCCCCTTCCCCCTCTACCTCTCCTTCCCCCTTCACCTCCCCTTCCCCTCTACCTCCCCTTCCCCCTCTACCTCCCCTTCCCCCTCTACCTCTCCTTCCCCCTCTACCTCTCCTTCCCCCTCTACCTCTCCTCCCCTTACCCTCTACCTCTCCTCCCCTTACCCTCTATCCCCCTTACCCTCTACCCCCTTACCCTCTACCTCCCCTTCCTCCTTTACCTCCCTGTCTTCCTCCCCTTCCCCCTCTACCTCTCCTTCCCCCTTCATCTCTCCTTCCCCCTTCACCTCTCCTTCCCTCTCTACCTCCCCTTACCCTCTACCTCCCCTTCCCACTTCACCTCCCCTTCCCCCTTTACCTCCCTCTCTTCTCCCCTTCCCCCTCTACCTCGCCTTCCCCCTCTACCTCCACGTCCCCCTCTACCTCCCTCTTTCCTCCCCTTCACCCTCCCCTTCCCCCTCTTACCTCTCCTTCCCCCTTCACCTCCCCTTCCCCCTCTACCTTCCCTTCCCCCTCTACCTCCCCTTCCCTCTATCCCCCCTTACCCTCTACCCCCTTACCCTCTACCTCGCCTTCCCCCTTTACCTCCCTCTCTTCCTCCCCTTCCCCCTCTACCTCCCCTTCCCCCTCTACCTCCCCTTACCCTCTACCTCCCCTTCCCCCTCTACCCCCCTTACCCTCTACCTCCCCTTCCCACTTCACCTCCCCTTCCCCCTTTACCTCCCTCTCTTCCTCCCCTTCCCCATTCACCTCCCCTTCTCCCTCTACCTCCCTCTTTCCTCCCCTTCACCTCTCCTTCCCCCTTCACCTCTCCTTCCCCCTTTACCTCCCTCTCTTCCTCCCCTTCCCCCTCTACCTCTCCTTCCCCCTTCACCTCCCCTTCCCCCTCTACATCTCCTTCCCCCTTCACCTCCCCTTCCCCCTCTACCGCCCCTTCCCCCTCTACCGCCCCTTCCCCCTCTACCTCCCCTTCCCCCTTCACCTCTCCTCCCCTTACCCTCTACCTCCCCTTCCCCTCTATCCCCCCTTACCCTCTACCCCCCTTACCCTCTACCTCCCCTTCCTCCTTTACCTCCCTGTCTTCCTCCCCTTCCCCCTCTACCTCTCCTTCCCCCTTCACCTCTCCTTCCCCCTTCACCTCTCCTTCCCTCTCTACCTCCCCTTACCCTCTACCTCCCCTTCCCCCTCTACCCCCCTTACCCTCTACCTCCCCTTCCCACTTCACCTCCCCTTCCCCCTTTACCTCCCTCTCTTCCTCCCCTTCCCCCTCTACCTCCCCTTCCCCCTCTACCTCCCTCTTTCCTCCCCTTCACCTCCCCTTCACCTCCCCTTCCCCCTTTACCCTCCCCTTCCCCCTTTACCCTCCCCCTTCCCCTCTTACCTCTCCTTCCCCCTCTACCTTCCCTTCCCCCTCTACCTCCCCCTTCCCCTCTATCCCCCCTTACCCTCTACCTCCCCTTACCCTCTATCCCCCCTTACCCTCTACCCCCTTACCCTCTACCTCCCCTTCCCCCTTTACCTCCCTCTCTTCCTCCCCTTCCCCCTCTACCTCTCCTTCCCCATTCACCTCCCCTTCCCCCTTCACCTCCCCTTCCCCCTTCACCTCCCCTTCCCCCTCTACCTCCCCTTCCCCCTCTACCTCCCCTTACCCTCTACCCCCCCTTACCCTCTACCTCCCCTTCCCACTTCACCTCCCCTTCCCCCTTTACCTCCCTCTCTTCCTCCCCTTCCCCATTCACCTCCCCTTCTCCCTCTACCTCCCTCTTTCCTCCCCTTCACCTCTCCTTCCCCCTTCACCTCTCCTTCCCCCTTTACCTCCCTCTCTTCCTCCCCTTCCCCCTCTACCTCCCCTTACCCTCTACCTCCCCTTCCCCCTCTACCCCCCTTACCCTCTACCTCCCCTTCCCACTTCACCTCCCCTTCCCCCTTTACCTCCCTCTCTTCCTCCCCTTCCCCCTCTACCTCTCCTTCCCCCTTCACCTCCCCTTCCCCCTCTACATCTCCTTCCCCCTTCACCTCCCCCTTCCCCTCTACCGCCCCTTCCCCCTCTACATCCCCTTCCCCACTACCTCCCCTTCCCCCTCTACCTCCCTCTTTCCTCCCCTTCACCTCTCCTTCCCCCTTCACCTCTCCTTCCCCCTTTACCTCCCTCTCTTCCTCCCCTTCCCCCTCTACCTCTCCTTCCCCCTTCACCTCCCCTTCCCCCTCTACCTCCCCTTCCCCCTCTACCTCCCCTTCCCCTCTACCTCTCCTTCCCCCTCTACCTCTCCTTCCCCCTCTACCTCTCCTCCCCTTACCCTCTACCTCTCCTCCCCTTACCCTCTATCCCCCCTTACCCTCTACCCCCTTACCCTCTACCTCCCCTTCCTCCTTTACCTCCCTGTCTTCCTCCCCTTCCCCCTCTACCTCTCCTTCCCCCTTCATCTCTCCTTCCCCCTTCACCTCTCCTTCCCTCTCTACCTCCCCTTACCCTCTACCTCCCCTTCCCACTTCACCTCCCCTTCCCCCTTTACCTCCCTCTCTTCCTCCCCTTCCCCCTCTACCTCGCCTTCCCCCTCTACCTCCCCGTCCCCCTCTACCTCCCTCTTTCCTCCCCTTCACCCTCCCCTTCCCCCTCTTACCTCTCCTTCCCCCTTCACCTCCCCTTCCCCCTCTACCTTCCCTTCCCCCTCTACCTCCCCTTCCCCTCTATCCCCCCTTACCCTCTACCCCCCTTACCCTCTACCTCGCCTTCCCCCTTTACCTCCCTCTCTTCCTCCCCTTCCCCCTCTACCTCCCCTTCCCCCTCTACCTCCCCTTACCCTCTACCTCCCCTTCCCCCTCTACCCCCCCCTTACCCTCTACCTCCCCTTCCCACTTCACCTCCCCTTCCCCCTTTACCTCCCTCTCTTCCTCCCCTTCCCCATTCACCTCCCCTTCTCCCTCTACCTCCCTCTTTCCTCCCCTTCACCTCTCCTTCCCCCTTCACCTCTCCTTCCCCCTTTACCTCCCTCTCTTCCTCCCCTTCCCCCTCTACCTCTCCTTCCCCCTTCACCTCCCCTTCCCCCTCTACATCTCCTTCCCCCTTCACCTCCCCTTCCCCCTCTACCGCCCCTTCCCCCTCTACCGCCCCTTCCCCCTCTACCTCCCCTTCCCCCTTCACCTCTCCTCCCCTTACCCTCTACCTCCCCTTCCCCTCTATCCCCCCCTTACCCTCTACCTCCCCTTCCTCCTTTACCTCCCTATCTTCCTCCCCTTCCCCCTCTACCTCTCCTTCCCCCTTCACCTCTCCTTCCCCCTTCACCTCTCCTTCCCTCTCTACCTCCCCTTACCCTCTACCTCCCCTTCCCCCTCTACCCCCCCTTACCCTCTACCTCCCCTTCCCACTTCACCTCCCCTTCCCCCTTTACCTCCCTCTCTTCCTCCCCTTCCCCCTCTACCTCCCCTTCCCCCTCTACCTCCCTCTTTCCTCCCCTTCACCTCCCCTTCACCTCCCCTTCCCCCTTTACCCTCCCCTTCCCCCTTTACCCTCCCCTTCCCCCTCTTACCTCTCCTTCCCCCTCTACCTTCCCTTCCCCCTCTACCTCCCCTTCCCCTCTATCCCCCCTTACCCTCTACCTCCCCTTCCCCCTTTACCTCCCTCTCTTCCTCCCCTTCCCCCTCCCCTTCCCCCTCTACCTCCCCTTCCCCCTCTACCTCCCTCTTTCCTCCCCTTCACCTCCCCTTCCCCCTTTACCCTCCCCTTCCCCCTCTACCTTCCCTTCCCCCTCTACCTCCCCTTCCCTTCTACCCCCCTTACCCTCTACCTCCCCTTCCCCCTTTACTTCCCTCTCTTCCTCCCCTTCCCCCTCTACCTCTCCTTCCCCCTTCACCTCCCCTTCCCCCTCTACCTCCCCTTCCCCCTCTACCTCCCCTTCCCCCTCTACCTCCCCTTCCCCCTCTACCTCCCCTTCCCCCTCTACCTCCCCTTCCCCCTCTACCCCCCTTACCCTCTACCTCTCCTTCCCCCTTCACCTCCCATTCTCCCTCTACCTCCCTCTTTCCTCCCCTTCACCTCTCCTTCCCCCTTCACCTCTCCTTCCCCCTTTACCTCCCTCTCTTCCTTCCCTTCCCCCTCTACCTCTCCTTCCCCCTTTACCTCCCTCTCTTCCTCCCCTTCCCCCTCTACCTCTCATTCCCCCTCTACCTCTCCTTCCCCCTCTACCTCTCCTTCCCCCTCTACCTCTCCTTCCCCCTCTACCTCTCCTTCCCCCTCTACCTCTCCTTCCCCCTCTAACTCCCTCTTTCCTCCCCTTCACCTCTCCTTCCCCCTTCACCTCTCCTTCCCCCTTCACCTCTCCTTCCCCCTTCACCTCTCCTTCCCCTCTCCTTCCCCTTTCACCTCCCCTGTCTCCAGGGATTTGGAGGTGTGTAGTCCGTCAGAAATCCGTTGCCCAGCAATTTACAGACTTTCAAAATTCGATCTATGAATCCTATCAGTCTGGTTTTGACCTCACCACCCGTATAAAAGTCACTAATGCCTTGTTACTTGTTATTACTTATTACCACGACACTCTCTCTATACTAATGCTTCTCAATTTAAGCTCAGCTTTTGACTATCACATTCTCATCAGGCGCCTAGAGACAAATGTTGCTCTTCAAGGTCAGGCGCACTCTTGGTTTCCCTCCCATCTGTCAGACAGACTCCAATTTGTGCAATTAGATAATGAATCCTCGCCCATAACCAGTGTCAGATTCGGCGTACCTGAAGGGTCAGTTTAGGGAGCGTTATAGTTTTCATTGCACATGTTACCCCTAGGAGATGTAATTTACAAAATCAAAATCAATTTTCATTGTTATGCTGATGATACTCAACTATTAAATATTAAACTTGCAGAACCTAAATTTCATACAAAACATAAATTATTATTATTTAACAACCCCATTGTTAAAATAGACGGCCCGCTCTTAAACTTGACTCTGACCGTTCTCTCCTTCAACACCCACATGAAAAACATTTCCAGAGGAACCTACTTTAATTTACCGATGCCGTACTGGCCACCCACACCAGTGGTGGGTTTGGCACCGAAACGAGAATGAAAAGAACCCCATACGTACTGTAAAATAGGGTGGCGGATCTATGATGTTATGGAGCAGTTTTGTTTCCACTGGTCCCGGGGCCCTTTTTTTTACCCAGTACAAGGACATTTTAGCCAAAAACCTGGTTTCCTCTGCTAGGAGGATGAACCTTGCTAGCACAACTAGGCTGGGGTCGCTATACCGTTTATACCGTATGCCGGGGTATATCGGAATACAGACAGTATGATTTTCAAAACAGGGGTGCGTGCTACGCCACGGCTTATGACTAACGGTAAGTTAAGTATAACTGTAGTAAATCTAAGATGTGTCACATGAATTGTGTCCACCTCAGAGCTCCAGATATGCATTTGATTTGCTAACTTGCTAGCTAAGTGGCTAGATGTCAAGATCAAGCTTCTTGACGACAGCAGAGACATTCAATCCCATCATGTATCAAGGTTCCTGTTGCCTAAATTGTTTTGTTCCTCCCCCCCAAGAAATACAAAATAACAATTATAATACTTCATTATTTCCTAAATAAATAGCGGCCCTAGTGTGTACTTCCGGTAATACCGTATACCCTGGTATAATACTGAAACGGTATGACGGTATGTAAATCTAGATACTGCCCAAACCCTAAGCACAATTACTAAGCACAACAATTCAACAACTTTGGGAGGGCAAGCATGCCAAATAAGTTAAAGAAATGCAATTGAAGCCAAAAAAGCACAGTCAAAGAGGAGAATAATTACTCTGTCAAGGAAACTTTATTTTTTTTATCTTAAGAATTAGAGTCATCATAAGACAAAATAAACCTTGGTCAAAAGCAGTGCACTATATACAGTAGAGAATAGGGTGCCGTTTGGGACAGACTGTCTGTCTCACTGTCTGTAAGCTCTACAACAATCAGGGAAATTAATAATTAGGCCAGGCGCTACACCACGAGGCAATATTAGGCCAGGCGCTACACCACGAGGCACAATTAGGCCAGGCGCTACACCACGAGGCACAATTAGGCCAGGCGCTACACCACGAGGCACAATTAGGCCAGGCGCTACACCACGAGGCACAATTAGGCCAGGCGCTATACCACGAGGCACAATTAGGCCAGGCGCTACACCACGAGGCACAATTAGGCCAGGCGCTACACCACGAGGCACAATTAGGCCAGGCGCTACACCACGAGGCACAATTAGGCCAGGCGCTACACCATGAGGCACAATTAGGCCAGGCGCTATACCACGAGGCACAATTAGGCCAGGCGCTACACCACGAGGCACAATTAGGCCAGACGCTACACCACGAGGCACAATTAGGCCAGACGCTACACCACGAGGCACAATTAGGCCAGACGCTACACCACGAGGCACAATTAGGCCAGGCGCTACACCACGAGGCACAATTATGCCAGGCACAACACCACGAGGCACAATTAGGCCAGGCGTTACACCACGAGGCGCCTGTATTTTGTCCTTACCCATAGAGAGGTGAGATACAGGGAGCGTTACAAAAGGAAGAGACAGAAGACCTGTACCTTTTTCTCCCTACAGCAAGGCTGACACAGAGCAGTCAGTACCTTGCTAGCTGCTTTGCCTTTGTCTTATGCAGGCCTGTAATCTGAAGGCCATGTACTGTCAAGGAAACTTTTTTGTTGTTGAAAGAATTAGAGGCACAATAAGACAAAATAAACCTCTGAGGTGTTTGAATCCTTTGACTGTAATGTGATTTGTGGATTCAAACAACGTATTAACAATGTGTGTGTGTGCCCGTGTGTGTGCATGTGTCCTTACCACACTCCTTCTTGGGCTCATCGGAGCGGTCCTTGCAGTCCTTGACGTTGTCACACACCTTAGCGCTGTCGATACACTCTCCGTTCTTACACAGGAACTTCAGGGGCCCCTCACACTTAGTGGCTGTTGCAGGAAGAGAGACGGGAAATAGTTTTACTACAGACAGGTAGCCAGGAAGACATACACAGAGAAGCAGTCAGATAGGCACAGACAGACAGACAAAAGGTCAGCCAGACATAAATCCAGCCAGTCAGGAAGTTGGCCAAGCAGCCAGCCAGCCAGATACATAAATAGACAGACAGAGGCCGCCAGCCAGCCAGCCAGTCAAACAACCAGACAGATAACCAGCCAAACAGACGGCCATCCAGACCGAAATCCAGCCACCCAACCAGCCACACACACACAGCCAGCCAGCTATCCAGTCATCCACCCAGCCAGCTAGACATTCAGTCATCCATCCAGCCAGCCACAGACAGACATGTGACCGATATCCTGCCCCGAGTCCACCCCCCCAGTCGCCATTAATTCCCTAGCCCAGACATGAAACTGCCTTCCTACCGTTGACACAGCCTGACTCGTCACTCTGGTCAGGACAGTCATGGACCTTGTTACACTGCTTGGTGCCGTGGATACAGGAGCCATCCCCACACTGGAATTCATCTGGGCGGCACGTCAGCAGAGCTATAGCACACACACATCCACACACATGGACATACCCACACACAAACGGACATACCCACACACGGACATACCCATACACACACAGACGGACATACCCATACACACACAGACGGACATACACACACACACACACACATGGACATACCCATACACACACAGACATACCCACACACACATGGACATACCCACATGCATTCATGCGCACAGATACACACACGGACCCACACACACACAGGATGGAGAGAGAGTTGGATGAAAATGAGCATTGAAACTAGGCTACAGGTAAAGAGGAGGAGATCTATAAACAACATACAGTTTCTCCTATATTCATTATGAAAATGTATGCACTCACTACTACTGTAAGTCGCCCTGGATAAGAGCGTCTGCTAAATGACGTACATGTAAATTTAGCAGCGGTGGGATCTGATTAAGGCCCACTAATCTAGTGCTGCTCCACCACGAAAGCACACTCTCATACACAGGCCAGACTGCGGCTGGGGAATGCCTCTCCACATTATTTAATCATACTGTAGATACTGTACCAATAGTAGAATCCGATAGCTCAGAGTGGCTTTGCAACACAACAACAGAGTTGTGGGTGGCTGTTTTTCTCCTATCATTGTTTAATCTTCATTTGTCTTTGGTTGGTTGAACAGGACCTAGATAATACAGGACCTAGATGTTACACCCTGCATGGAAAAGAATCGAGCTAGGGGAAACACTGCATTGTGGGTTGGATTCCTGTATATGGGCAACACACAGAGAATACAGTTTACACATACAGTACACTGTCCTACTACTGAATGTACTACAAGTAACTCAATGGATATGTGTGCTACATCGTAATATAACAACAGTGTAGCTTGAACTCGTTCTGACATGACTTACTTTTGGAATATGTGCGTATTGGTATTGAATAGCTAGATATTGCTGCACTGTTGGAGCGTGAAACATAACCATTTCGCTGCACCTGCGACAACATCCGCAAAACTGTGTACGCCACCACTGAACTTGCTGTGGCCAAAAGGGACACACAGAGACAAAGCGATGTCATTCGCCCGAGCTCTGGCTTTCTTGTCAAAACTGAAGATCTCTTTATTATTCAAAAGCCTGGGCCACATAACAGTGAATAATATATATATGTGTGTGAGTTACCAGTCACTTTGAATAATGCTACAAGCCAGTGATTGTGTGGTGGGCCAAAAGCGCCACAGAGACACAGCGAGCGATATGATCGTTCTCCCCAGCCCTGGCTTTCTTGTCAAACCCGAGACCTCGATATTATTCAAGGGCTTTTAAACGCTCAAGGACATTAATGGGTTGCCTAGCAACTAGGGCTGGTCATAGCTGTGTGAAGTAAGGGTCCTGAGGGTACTGCAACACCCCCTGAAAAAGCTGGGTTAAATATAAATATGAATTAGCGGAATGATATACGGTAGTTGTCTGTAGCGCAGGCAAAACACACTTTCTGCCACTAGATGTGAAATGATACGATGACTTTGAGGTCAAAGTGCAGACTGTCAGCTTTAATTTGAGGGTATTTTTGAGGTATATTTTCATCCATATCGGGTGAATCGTTTAGAAATTTCAGCACTTTTTCTGCATAGTCCTCCTCATTTTAAGGGACCAAAAGTATTGGGACAAATTCACTTATATGTGTCTGTATATGTGTAAAGTAGTCAAAAATGTATTCCTAGCACACAAGGATTACATCAAGATTGTGACTCTACAAACTTTTTTGGTTTGGTTGTATTTTCATATTACATTGTGCCCAATAGAAATGAATGGTAAATAATGTATTGTGTCATTTTGGAGTCACTTTTATTGTAAATAAGAATAGAATATGTTTCTAAACACTTCTACGTTCATTTGGATGCTACCAGGATTACGGATCATCCTGAA